>NC_087374.1:38223972-38563633 GCF_031761385.1 Necator americanus | reverse complement strand
TTCCAGAATATTTTTCTCTGAAGAACAATGTCAAATGACAGCCAAAAATCTTTCGGAAACTGTTTCCAGCTGAAATTTTCGGAAAAAAAGCATTACAGTTGCACTGGACGTCTGAACCACAGGAAAACATCGAACGCATCTAGTTTCGTGTGTAAGCTTAGCTAAATCTGGTGTGAAAGTGTTCGCCAAACACTGGAGAAAATTTCTGGAGAAAAAACCAGTTGAAATTACATATTTCTTTAAACTACTTGATTTTTGATGATGTGATCTTCGTTAAAAATCACTTCATGATCGTATGGGCTGATGAGCTGAGGGAAAGTGAGGAAAGTGTGCTCTATTTCTTCAGATGTTATGAAAATATTCATGAGAAGTATTTTGGCTGGATATATTTTGCACTACGGTTATGTAAATGATTAAGGAATGCTGGAAAAGTTTGAAAAATTTAAACCATGAATTCTAAATAACTTTTTTTTTAAAGCAAAAACGTGATCAAATTAGGTCGACCCTGGTGGCATGGCTTTCCCAGCCAATTGAGCCAATTGTTGATCTTTTTATGAGAGAATGCAAGAATTTGGAGAAATTTTCCTCTTTTTAGAATGCTCTCTGTATCAACAAAATAATAAAGAATACAGATAAAAATAAATGTAAATATAAGTTTGAAAACCGAAGAATAAACGTTATTAATTACTATCATAAATATCGGTTCCGGTTCGAGGAAATTCGTTGACCCAGTACTGGACGACTGCGAGTCCGATTTTTTCAAAAAATTCACAGAAGAAAAATATGACGCTCTGCATGAATCCACTATAAAAGGGTCCACTCGAGAGAAATGGGCGCTATCGGCATAAATGGAAGAATTACGGATGCGCCCGCGAGCAGATCAAAAAACAACGGAAGCACAGGTGACACAATAGAAAATATCGGTGGTCTTAAATCGATCCAAAACAAGAGATATCGTTTAGAGGAAATAGTATTGATAGGAAAATAAGACTAAAAACAGGAAAACAAATTCTTAAGAGGCTAATCACAAAAGAAAATATTCGTAGTGAAACGAGAACTCTTTTTCCTTCTCGGTTGAGAATCGAACGTATCGAAAAAAAAGTAGGTGACTTCTCGTATTTCTAATACATCTTCTGGTCGGCATAACTTTTAAAATAAGTCAAGAATAAAATATTCGGTAAAGTAAAAAGGTTTGAGCATTCTTGGTAGGTGTATTAAGTGAGCCATAACTGACGATGTAAACATTAAATCATGAAATTGTCATGAAAATAAACAAAAGTTATCAAAGAAAATCAACAAAGGCATATATTTCAACAATCAACAAAAGCATATATTTCTAATTTCTGTCCGAATTGTTTATTTGTTATTTGTGTGTTTTCTTTTTTGTCATTTTTTGGTGTATGTGAATAAGTAAATAAATAAATAGGTAAATAAATATTTGATCTAAATCGATTAGTCCTAACTGCGTTAATTTCATTATCGAAATGAACGGAAAAAACCCTGGGAACTTTTTTACCTCACCTAAACCATAAATTTACTTACCATATCTATAAACTTTAGAGCATATAGGGAATAAATTAATGTAGAAGAGATGAGTAGAAATATTCGTAGCATTTTTGACGACGATTGACGAATTTGTGACGAAATGACGCGTAGGCCGATGACGATGGCAGTGCGAGACCACAACGATGGTGTATTTAAACGGAGGCGAGACGAACATCACGTCAAGGTAGAAACCTGCTTCTAACGAGTCGATGTGCAGTCAATGTCGATGTGCATACATGTGTGTGTGTATGTATGTAGGTGTACTACATTCAAAAACATTTCCAAAAATGTTCATTTAGTGGTGGGGTCAATGAGTGTGTGGTTAGGAAAGGAGACTGGATCTCATTCCATGTCCACAACAGAGATTTCTGAGAACTTAAGATTAATCCCTTCAAAAAGCGACTCTTTCACAAGTTCTTCGTCTTCTCAAAATTGATGAATTCTGTGCTGAGCACGAATAATAATAATAATAATAATAATAATAATAATAATAATAATAAAAATAATAATAATAACAATAATAATAATATATGATATTTATTTTTTATTTTTTATTATCTTTTATTATTATTTTTTATATTTTTTATTTATTTATTACGCTCAAAGGCGTGGCCAGAGTAAGAGGCAAGGAATGAATACAAATAAACAATAGGAAATCCAGCAACGAGTAAAGAGTAGAATGAGAATAAGTAGGGATAAGTATAATAATATAATAATACTATAGTAAAAATAATAATAATAATAGTAAAGCCAAATGGTGGCTTTTAATATTAATATAATATGACATAATAATATATAATAATACTATAGTAATATAATAATAATAACATGCTAAAAAAAGATTCAGGTGCACAAAAATTTATCATCTATTTTATAGAATTACAACTCACGTTAATTATAATTACGAATTTATTTTCCATTTTTTATTTTATTTTTTATACCATATTTTTAGATATATTCATGGATACGTGAGATTTGCCGGTAAGTTCGTAGCGTTACTATTTAGGATTCTATTTTTTAATTTTTTCTGCATTATTTGTCTGTGCACCCACCATTTAAAAGTTCCCTTTTTTGCTGTACAAAACCAATATAGTTGTTTTTTTCGGATAATATAATTATTTACAATTTTTGAGGCTCAAGAATGGAATATGAGGAGGAGGAGTTAGAAATCAGCATTTTCAACACCTGCTATTCTTCGCTTTTCATCGAGGCCAAAAAGCTACTGAAGTAGCCCGCAACGTTCCCAACACGAGTACAGAAATGGTGCGGTAGGCGAATCCACTGCACGGAAATTATTTGCAACGCTCAAAAACGGTAACTTTCAGAATTCGACGAAGAACTTCTCTCAGAGCGCCTGTGAAGAGGCACAGTCGTCAAACAGGTAGTGAGTTGGCCGAAAAAATGAACGGCGCTCATGCAACCATCCTTAGTCATCATTATTCCATGTGAATTCCCGAAAAATTGGGGACTTGGGTGCCTCACGAGCTTACAGAAGCAAACAAGGAAAATCGATTGCAAATTCTGGCCGGGCATCGAGCAAAACACAATCACAGGCAACGATTTCTGCATGGAATCTTCACTGGAGACGAGAAATGATGTTTACACTTCAACATGAAGCAGAGGGATGAGCCATTGGCTTGGGGTAGGCATAGATGCCGATTTTTACTTCCTGGATATTCCATTTTTGAGCCTCGAAATTAGTAAATAATTAAATTATTCAAAAAAAACTATTATAATAGTTTCCATTTACGCCTTTCAGTAAAAAAGGAAAAAAAAATATAATAATTTTGTACAGCAAAAAGACTCTTTCGAATAATATATACGTTTAGACAGGCAATACACAAATTATTATAAAATAAAACCGAAAATAAAAACGCTACGAACTTATTGGCCAACCTAATATGTAGATTGTATATTCATACGTTGAAACCTCTTCCACAGTGAGGAAGGTATTGTGAGACTATCACTCGTTACCGTAACTGTTGTCTCATTTTAGCAAAACCAATCTTTTATCACGCTGACGCCAGCTCGTTTTTTATTTTTTTTTTTTTGCATATTGGGAACTGTTATTATTTATAACATTGGGAATAATATTCGAAAATATTAAACCCACTGGACACAAAAAAAATAGAGAGGTTTGATTTTGATAGAAATTAGGAACAGAAAAATCACGGTCGGAAAGTGTGCGCGGCTCATCGGTGAGCCGCACTGTCGTCAGAAAGTTAAAGAGAATCTCCAGGCAAAAATAAAGGCTAGAAGTAGTGGTCAAAAACAAAAAGAGTAATTTTTTCGTTAAAAAAAAGTATTTTTTGCATTTAACTTTTTATTGCTACTAATTAATTAGTAACAATTTCAATTTCAATTTGTAAGGAGAGAATGCACCTTTTTTAAAGTCATAAATGATATTCAATAGTTATGGTTTTCCGTCGCCTCTTCGTTCTTTTCTTTCGTTGTTTTTTCCCTGAACTGTGAATTTCTGTGCCGTAAAACCGCACAAAAACAAATCGCAAATTTCTGTGATTATTACAACGTCTGACCTTCCGCAGCCTGTACTTTCGAAAATAACAGAACGATACGTGAAATACTCGTAGATTCTATCCACTAATTAATTACGACCCAAAATAAAAGGAAAAAAACGCTTCCTTGTTATCAACTCGTTGACCTACATGAGAAGAAACACGGAAGTGCATCCCGCACTTACTACTGTCATTTTGAAAACAAAAAATATTTCTTGCATTTGAGCCAGTCCAGCAGCGACGATACTCCAAAAAATCCCGGTTCTGTAATTCTGGAAAGTTCTAGGGCACTTCTAGAACTTCAGTCTTCTTCCAGGAAGTCACCCTACTCTACTCCTACAGAGTGAAATAGAAACTGTTCATAGTGCCGGCTAGGATGCGACATATCTCGTGATGTCCGAGAAGCCTTGCAATGTGTGCCCATCAGCTTCCCAAGAACATTCCGGAATACTACCTTGTAGCTGACACCTTGTGAGGACCAATGGCTATGAGGATCAATGGCTACATAAAGGATCATTTCATCGGCGACAGGGCAAAATTCTCTAACAATTATAGCTCGCGAACGATATCCTTTGGTGACCATCAATTTTTTTCTTTTTTTTCTTCTTTTAAAGTTTTCGAGCAAATTAAAATGAGTAAATAAATAAATTAATTGAATAATTTACCATTTAGAATTCATGGAAAGCGGCAAAAATAAAAAAAGGACTCGAGAAGAGAGGCTTCCAGAATTTGCGTGAAGAAGAGTTAAAATGGAAAAGAAGATGAGTCCACAAGACTTGGATAAGATGGTAAGTATCCAAAGAAAGATGGGAAGATGCTAAGGATAAACGCATTGTTTGGTTATGGGTGTTGTCTGATCCTTATTGACAAGTTGGATGATCAAAGGGTGCACCAATCGATTGCTCATCACACCCAAACACAATGTCACCAGGCCCCTGATTAGTTTGGTTTGAGATATCCAAGGTTTATTCTCATCGAAGTGATCACATCCCGAAAAAATCAGCTTAAAAGTTTGAAGTGTAGTTTTTCCCATGTTATTGGCGAGTAATTCCAAAGTAAGTAAGCGATTCTATCATCCAGACTCGCTCGTAATCCTTATTGAGAAGTTGGATGATCAAAGAGTGCACCAGTCGATTGGCCATCACATCCCAGCACGATGTCACTAGCCGACCCCGTTGTACAATAAATCTTGACCACGGTCTACTCAGCTAAGGATACCTCTTCGAATTCTTTGAAGTGTAGGAATTTGAGTGTTTGATCCAGAAGCAGCTATCGTTTTTTTTTTCTCTGGACAAATTTCCACCAATAATAATAATTCCACCAAACCGGGAAGAAGCTCCATAGTTTCCTGTCGGTTCTTGCCAGAATCACCTCTTTTTTTTTCCTCTGGACAGATTTCCACCAATAAGAAAACCGAGAGGAAGCTCCATAACTTTCTTCTTCTTTCTTCTTCTTTCTCTTTCATCCTCTTCTTCTTTCTTTTTCAATTTTCAACTTTAATTTTCCAAGTTTTCTAATTTTCCAGGTAATTTTACGGGTATTTCTAATTTCTCAGGTAATTTCATAGGTTTTAATACCTAACTTGCTGAGTTTTGGATTCGTTTGATTATTAAATCATCCTTATTCCGGAATCGAAGACGAGATAAATCCCTGCTCATTTTTCCTCTTCCTTTTGTTGCTTTTTTACTCTGTATCTTCTGTATTTATTTCTATTCATCCCCGTCAGATCCTTCTCGCACGCCATTGAGTCCAATAAATAAATAAATAATGAAATAAATAAATAAATATTAAAATCCTAATTACAATGATAGGCTAATAGCGAAGCACTTACAAATAAGCGTTACACCTTTCATAGCACTGAGGTGGACATGGAATGGTTCCCATTCAAAAAAGAAAAATTCCGAGTGACTTGAAATTTTACGAAATGGTAGTAGGCAAACAAATCTTATTTACAAACAACTATTGTGTCCGCGTTTTTACTTACGAGACTATTCTTTTATTACGGTGAATATACCGCTTTAACTATCAACTTCACAGGATATCCTACAAAATTCAAAGACTACAAAAACTAAAATTTAAAGAGTCTAAAGACTACAAACTTAAATCTCAATAAAATTGAACCTAAATTTCAATAAGTAATTTAATAATAAGTAATGAATAATTTTAATAATAATTTAATATTACTTTTATTTTAATATGAAAGTTTAAGAAATCAAGAAAATTTGATTTTTTTCGCTTCAATATTTCTACGACTGCCTTCTAGCTGGGACATTCTCTATCCATACTGTTTTTTTTTTCATCCGAGTGGGGAAAAAAGTCGTAGAGGTGACTCGGAGTGAAAAGCACAGCTGGTTCACTGTGAGATTGGTTAAAAACTGCTGGACAGGTGTAGGAATCCCGTGGCACCAAAAAACCAGTTACGTGATCGTCACAGTATGGGGACATTTTTCCGAATATGATGCAATCTTCTCGAAACTTTCACGAAAGAATCTGGAATAGTCGATAGTTGAGGCGCAGGGGTGTTTTCTCTGTGCACGCACCCTATAGTTCAAGCAACTATCACGATATAGGTTTTAATATCGATTTTCTTTGGATTTTGGTGTTCCAGAACTGGGTCGCGAGTTAGTTTTTTTTTTGACCGGGAGTTTTTTATCATTGAACTTCATTTCAGCTAACACTTTGTCTCGCTCACATTTTTCAAAAGCTGGAAAATCAAAAATACTCGCAACCATCTTCCACAAACTTTTTCAAACCGCTCTCACTCCATAAGTTACGAGTTAACAAATAATTAGCCTAAAAAGTACGTAGGGCGGGTGTATTGTAGCAGTTAGAAGATCCGCTTCCTGGATGAGGTTCGAATCCGCCCTAGTGCTCACCAAGCCTTTCATCACTCTGAGGTCGATAAATTGGTACCAGACCTGTCTGGAAGGATAAAGACTCTGGCTTGATCTTCAGCTGGCCCCCGCAAGTCATTGTATAGGCCAGATACACGTTCGTGAACCTCAAACGATTCTGAATTGAAGTGAACGTGGTGGCGCATCCCATCCCCAAAAAGTTTATCCTTTATCCTTCAAAAAGTACGTAAAAAAAAGTAGATATATTAATGCTAACATTGATTGCCTCAGATCTAGGATATTGATCGATCACAGAGGGTCTCTGACCCGTAGATCGACACTCGGGATCGTTTTAACAATGGCGCCAACGCGTTGGTCCAGTGGTGCATTGTTCCTCCGTTTTGGCTTTTTTAAATTATAAAATAATAAAGGTGTTAGTACACTTAGGCTTAACTCAACCTCATAAGGTCAACTCTACGGAGCTATTTTTGCAGTTTGCTGCGTAAATCGCCAAATAGATGTTTCAGGTTGTCGTTAAACTGAAATCATGGCTCAGATATGTATGTTACAAACCTCTTGGTTAATGTTTGACATCCAAAATTAAATTTTTACCTTGAATAGTACCATGCTAAGTTGTCAACCAAAAAAAACCTCTGATTTTGCTCCCTATAATCACTTTAATAGACTATTAATAGTATTTTGACTAAATTGCAATCAAGTAGACCTCCTCGACCACTCAAATACACGAGGTAACCTACTTCGATCCATTCGAAAGCACACACTACATGGATCAATTGAATGTTTGAAAGCCGACGAATGTTCGAATCCAACGCAAGAATACATCGATTCTCACCGGAAGGAGTATTCGAATATTCTCGACTATTCGCATTCATGAGCAAACAAATGCATGAATATTCGAGCACCAAGGTCCGAATCTATCAAACATTTTTAAATCGTTGAATAATCAACATTAAATTATTCGAATCCGTTAGTGGAATGTCTGCTATTTGGACCCCGTCCATCATCGTGAACAGAAATGAGATGATGGTTCCGGAAAAGGAGAGCGTGAACAAAATTTTAAGTGGAAAAAAGAGGCCATCGATAATCTCCAAGTCCTCTCTTCCTGAAACCTTGGCATTGGGAACTGTATTTATGTATGTTTTCTTGTTATGCCAACGAGGTTTAGGTGAAACTTTTTTATTGGCCTGACGTTTCGACAAACTCGTCTTTTTCAAGGGCCTGAAAATGGTTCGAGGTCTTTGATACCATGCATATCCCATCAAACTCCTCCTCTCTCCTCGTCAAGCCTCGATATTGTTCCAAGTACACCACGCAAGACCTTCAAAAGGAAAACAACTGACCAGTTTCACCGACTAGCGGAGTTGGTAAACCACCGCGTTCTTAAAGATTGTCACCAAGGCGAATGAGATCTACGCACTGTACAGTATCCTTAAGTACTGGTGTCTGGATAACGTTAAGGAACTGCATGTGGGGCAATCTTATATCTCAGCTGTATTTCCGTCAAGAATCCATCCATGAATAACAGAGGTGAGTGCTTCTCAATTACCAATGACTTTATGCTTGTCGTAACACTCTGTGAGTTACAAGATTGTCCCACATACAGTTCCTTACCACCATCCAAACACCAGTACATAAAGGCATCACCTCACGAATCTGAGGTGGTACGGTTTTCAGGCGGATAAGGCTTATACGGGGTCGTAGATTGTAGGGAAGAGGATGATTCCGTTCATCTCCTTGTATCAATGGAAACGGACGACCCCGGAATGTTGTTTCTTACGGCGTTCTCAATTACAGCGCGCCACCCTTGCGCCGCCCCCCACCTGCGATTCGTCCGAATCGGTTTTTGACGAATCGCAGGCACGGGGTGGGGGAGTTAGGCGCGCCGCAAACATTCCGCATTGAAACAGAAACGGTCATAGGAAACGACATTACGGGGTCGTGCTTTTCCACGGTTACAAGGAAAAACGGACGGAATCACCCTTTTCTCCACAAACTACGATCCCGTATAGGCATAAACCACCTAAAACTCCTACCAACCCAGATTTGTGGGGTGGTGCCTTTAAGGATTCTGCACAGTGCGTAGATCTTATCCGCCTTGGCTGACAATCTGTAGGAACGCGTTACTTCACCAGCAGCATAGCAGTTACGACCTTGAACAATTTTCAGGCCGTCGAAAAAGACCAAATTGTCGAAACTTCAGGCCAACGATAAATTTTACCATAACCTCGTTAGTATAACAAGAAAACGTAAATACTGGTCAACTATAACTTTCAAAAATGATGTTAAATTTCATCTCAAAGATCGGAATATGGAGGTTCTTTATGAGAAACAAAGCGCAGGCTATTTGCTGTTATTGAAAACTTATTTTTTTATTATTTAAATCTATTTTGAGAGCTTTTGAAACTCGGTATTTTATCACCTAGCACTTCACACTTTCACATTTTCTACCCTTTCATTCTCTATACAGAGGAAACACATTTAATAACTTATTTATTCATTTACTTGCTTGTTGATTTATTTTTAAACGCTTCTAAGTGCTTTACAACGCTGGATAGAACAATTGAGAAAAGCAGACAAGAAGGAAAAAAATATATACGAGTTTATAGTTTTGGCGTATCAATCCGCTTGGGACCCAGCAACGCGTTTGGCTGCAGTTCGGAGCCTGCAGTGAGGATTCATGAACCTGTCTTGGCTTATGACAATGAATTATGCAGTCCAGTCGATCTATCAAGTCATTCTTTTCCTTATCCCACATGACTCTGGTACCAGTTTAAAGACATCGGTGGAATGAAGAATTTTGTTGGCACTAGAGTGGTTTCGAACCATCAATCGTGCAGTCGTGTCCGAGCCCTTACCGACTGCGCCACATCCGCCCAAAAGATGGACATATAGAGAATAACATTTCAAAGGGAAATTGAGTTCGGTTGATACTCCGACGTTTTGATCTGGGTATCCATCACAGGGATTACTTTTACAAAAAAGGTAATCCATGAAATCGATCCTGTCAAGCTTCAAATTAGGTACATATCTGCTTGATGAGAAACAAACGCTGGCATGGGATTCAAAAGCTCGGAACAATTTCTCAAACTGATGGGAATTTTTTCTTTTAAAACAGAAACTCTGTACACCACAATTTCTTTTATTTCTTCAGCTGAAGTCCTTCCTTTGTTTCCGTCATTTTTCATAGATTTCTCTCCAAATTTCCATCAAATAATTTGCGTCGAGATTTTCCAGTATGCAATAAAACCAGTTCCGAGAGACCGCATCATTGTTATGTAACAGTACGACGAAGACAATGTGTTCAGTGACTTTATGTGGAGGTTAGTATGCTTAATAAAAGTGTTATATTCTAAAGATTAAATAATTAAAAAAAATTGTCGTTAGAAATGGCTCCGAGCGTTGAAATAAGATTTTTAGATCGTGGTTGTAGTTAGCAACTGTTGTTTCCTAGTTTTTTTCTTTAAATTTAGCCATATTTTAATGCTCCATATGTACTACTACCGTAATACATTCTGATACATACGACCTACATACTGAAAAAATGGAATGTTGTGTGGATCAGGAGCTCTTCGCACGGATCTCCTTTGATTCTATTACCTTATTAGTCTCGATTTTGCCATCTCAAGACGCTGTAGAGCCAGAGCCAGCAGAACAGCCTTTCATTACGTAATATGACGTATGCGGCTGCGTTCGACGCAACGCACGCATTCTAGTGCATGTTATATGATTGGACAGTCCATGGTTCTCTTTTTTACCTTGAGGTAGAAGGAGTTGAACGAGGATCCCACTGCTTGGATAAATAAGTTACGACAATATACTAAACGAAAAACTCAGTACTGTGTCCGTAGTTTCCCCCTTAAAAAAGTGATGCCGGGAAAAGATTTACGGATCGTTGGAGGGAAATCCTTTCCGTCGTGGGTACAGTTCGAAGCTGTTATCGAGGAACTTCCTGATAATTTTGATATTCTTGGACACTTGCATGTAGAAAAAATCCAGTAGTTGATTTTTGGTTTCATAAGGAAACACCATTATTTCAGATTGTTTACATTTGCATGGACTCCTGTTAGGATCGTTCCGTGGTTCTCAGGTTCCCCTGCCGTTAGAGTTATCCCCTCGAAACTCATCTCACATTTCTCATTTTTCTCCAAGAAAAACTTTGGAAGAGTTTTTTCAGGACTGTTGCAATTTTTTTTTGGAGAAAACGCCAATTTCAGTGCATTACTAGACGGCAAAATTAAACTTAGTGCTACTTTTTTGACTATACAAAGGATTCCTCGGAAAACTTCCTCCGCAGGAAAATCGAATTCCAATCGCGATAAGAATTTCATATCTTTAAATATGGTTCTTCTCAGTCCAAATAGTTAGGGCAACTGTACCACTTCTTTCGATACTTAGCAACATTCAGGACAGCTTGTCGATAACATATGTGGATAAAGGATAAAGGATAAAGTTTCTGGCGTTAATCAATCCGCTTGGGATGCGCCCCCACGTTCCCTTCAATTCAGAATCGTTTGAGGTTTACGAACGTGTATCTGGCCTCTGCAATGACTTGCGGTGGCTAGCCGATGTGTCAAGTCAGTGTTTTTATCCTCCCAGACAAGTCTGGTACCAATTTATCGACCACGGAGGGATGAAAGGCTTGGTGAGCACTAGGGCGGATTCGAACTTCCGATCGATTGTGCAGTAAGCGGAACCTCTAACTGCTACACTACACCCGCCCAACATATGTGGGAAAAGCGATATTTCCTTTCTTTTCGAGGATAATTATGGTCACAGTGTGGTTTAGGAGGAAAAACCTCTCCTAACTATGCGCTAACGTAGGCAGTAATTATAATCTAGTAGTAAAGACTAGTAATATTACATACGATGGTGGTGAGGAGGAAGGACCAACAGTCTGACTCCGTTCATTCCTTTCTAATCGCCGTAAAAAAAGGCCCGGAAGATGCGGCGCGTGCACAAGGTTGGCGCGCTCCAATCGAACTCGTTGTAGGGAGTAGCGCGCCTAAACGGTCGAAGCCGCATCTTCCGGGCCGTTTTTTTACGGCAATTAGGAAGAAATGGACGGAATCACTGCACTTGAAATCCGTACCATCTCAGTTTCGTAGGGTGATGCCTTTAGAATATCTGGAGCCAATCTCGAAAACGCATTGTTGGAATTTTAATGGAATACGATGGAAGTGAAAGTTGATGGTCCGGGCCTACATCACCTCTGGTTCGCTGATGACATCGTTCTGATAACATCAAACATCAAGCGGGAGGAACGAATGTTAGTTGAATGTGAAGAAATTTCTGGAAGAATGGGTCCCAGCTGAATGTGAACAACCAGATCTTCACGAGGAAGGGATGGATCTCTGATGCCTTATTCACGCTCAAGAAATCAGAACTTAGAAAAGAAAAACGAATATATCCGAATACTTCAGCTACGTACATCCGGATCGGGGAGATGAACGTAATGAGCCGCATGAACTTCGAGTTAAAAACGAGCGACCTGTGGGGTATCCAAGAGCATCGTCGAGGATGTAGTGAAGAAGACCGAAAACACTCAAATCTGTGCCCACCTCCCTAACATCAGCCCTCTTTCTGCCTTTAGCTAACCTTGAAAAAAAATAGAAAATTCACCACCAGGATGAAAATCCGGCCAACTTCATTGAATCCTCCATGGAGAAAGTGATATAAGGTAGAAGGTAGAAGTACCCGCTTCTCCGGCTCCACGGATGTGAAATAGAAGATTCAAAGTTCTGTCTTCGACACTGGTGATCGAAAAATAGAGAAATACCGTATCTGCTGAGAGAGGTAAATTAAAGTGCGCCGAACACTTGACACGCGTTTCAACGACATCCGTTGAACGAAGACCGTAAATTCGACCGGGTTCAGCCCTAGGAATTCAGACGAACCACCGGTAGACTATCGACTACCGTTGATCGGATTTTTTCATCACTAAGCCCTTTAAAGAGGGAATTTAGAAGCTCTTCATGTTCTTTGTTGAATCCGATGTCACTGAACAACTCTTCGGCGCGATCCAGAAAGAGATCGAGAAGAATGAAAGTACTACTGTTGCCCGTTCCCAAGAATTTGGGAAACAACGGAATAAGAGGTGATAAAAGTGAGGTACAAATGTGGAAACTCCTTGAAAAAGTTAATTTAAGCTCACCTGCTCAGATAACTATTTTTCGAAGGGTAAAAACAAGGAGATAAGGATCCGAGTTGTGTAGGCTTAGCCTCGAACCTGGTTTATCATTGGAAATGTTAATGGGAACGTACCGTGTCTAAAAATTTTGCTCCATCCACGTGAAGAATTGTGGTGAGGAAAAAAATTACCAATGCGAATAGAATAGTAGGTGGTCGCATAGCGAAAATAAAGTAGTATACTGATTGTTAGGGCAGAAGATTGCTGTACCAATGAAGTCGACCTGTCTGTCTACTATGATGTGATACGCTATTGCCGACGATGTTGTGTAATTTTTTTCATTATAGATAGAGAAACCTGCTCGTACGGGGCGCCGTTAGTTACGAAAACATAGCACTATCGATGATGATTAGTTGATACACATGTGTAGTCGCAACTAGAAATCCTTGACTACACCCCCAGAAGGCCATTTACACGAGATTTGCCGTGTCCGCAATATTTTTGAATAAGAAATTCATTTGAAAAAAGTAAGAAATCAGAAAAAGCGAAAAAAAAATTCACACTATTGCAGTTTCCTAAAAACCATATTATTTAAACAACTATGAAAATCTCTAAAACGATCGTGAGTGACCAAAGGCACACACGATCTCTTCCTTAAATCCGCTGTAAAGGTTGCTAAATCCCTAAAATCCACCAAACTTGTCCTGGGCATATTCCACTTTATTTCATAACAAGTATAAAAGGTCAATAAAATAAAAGATATTAGTTACTTTTTTCTCTTGGGATATTCAAATACACGCGATGGAATATGGTTTGTATGAAAAATCAGTCAATTTTTTCCTGGATACCTGCCTGCTTCTTAAAAACGCTCAGTTTTGTCCAGGGGTGCCCAAGCATGTATATCAAATACATAAAAAGGACAAAAAAAAGCAAATATAAAACATCAAAGATCTAAAAACTTGTGTGAAACGCTTTGATTGCTAATTTTCGTTTTATTTTGTTCTTTTTTACCTTTTTACCGAAAAAAAATTATTGGGAAGCTACCAAGAAATAAATTCTGTAAGTTTCATTGCTTTATCATGGTTGTACTTGAGTTTGTTGTAAGAATCCCGGCAAGTAGATCTGCTGCAGCGCTTCCCGGCATCATTCCATTCGTGGCATTCAGCAGTGCTTCGATAAGCGCTGGATCAAACGTAATAGTCCTTTTTGAGCATAATCCACATGTTCTTCTGCAGTTTATCTGAAATTTAAATTTTATTCCTCATTAGAAAAATATCGTTTACTTCTAAAATTCAGCTAACTATATTATTGGAATGAATTGTTTAAAAAAATCTATCTGGACTCGAAATAGTGATCACACAGTTATTTTACCTTAACGAAAGTATCCATTTCTGAACGTTTGCAAAGATTAGGATCCACAGCACAACCAGGAGCGAGATCGATACATCCTGCTAAAAAAAATTCATTTAGCTGTCCACTGTGTTGATTGAGTAGTTTTCGAAGGAAAAAATTCCTCTTAAAATTAGAAGATCAGATAATGGTCAATGCATCAGTAGCAAAAGAGGTTAAAATAAAAAGAATCGCATGAAATAGAAGGATTTGTTGACAAGGTCCTTGCCTTAATGGATTTGTAAAACTCAAAAGGAGTTAAATAAGTACTCTAATGTCCTTTATGTGGGTGATAGGATGAAATATTCCTTAAATTGTTTTACAAATTTCAATAATATTTTCTAATAATAATACCTTAGTACTGAGGGTAATATCATAAAAATAAAAAAAATATCATAAACAAAGATCTGAGATTTGCACTCAACTTTTTGTTTTTGTTAGACTCATTACGATGTGACCTAAATATAACCACATTCCTGTCATCTTACACTTGCAAAAACCGTTTCAATTATGACCGATCCAGTAATCAGATTATCAGATATCAATAGTCGCACCTCTTTTCTTATTAAGGTATTTGTAAGGTATTTATGTACCAGTACCCCCTAGGCTATCAGAAAAGGAGGCTCGAATGGCACCCGTAGGGTTCTTTCCGGATCTGGTGCTTCTACCGTGGTAGCGCCAAGTAAAGAAGCGAAGGAAATGGTGAACAATCCGCTGGGACATCGGAATGCACCGCCCACGCTGCCGTAACACTGCCGGTAGGTCTCACTGTGTATCCACACTAATAGCCAGCAAAAACCAATCAATTTAGCATTACTTTTTAACTGAGACTAAATACACTCGAAAACAGATAGAAGCTTGTTATTGTTTACAAATTTAGCCTTGCTATATTATATGTCAGATCCATATTTTGTCACATGTATGAAGATTTTTAACTGACGCTTTTTCCATCAGTAAATAATGCACGAGGATCTTAAAAGGATAAAGTTCCTGGCGTTAATCAATCCGCTTGGGATGCGCCTTCACGTTCACTTCAATTCAGAATCGTTTGAGGTTCACGAACGTGTAACTGGCCCATACAATGAGTTACCGGGGGCTAGCCGATGTGTCAAGCCAGTGTTTTCATCCTCCCAGACAAGTCTGGCACCAATTTATCGACCCCGGAAAGGATGAAAGGCACGGTGAGCACTAAGGCGGATCGATCCTCCGATCGATCGTACCCCTAACCACCACCCTACACCTGCCCTGGACGAGGATCATAGCCGAAAAAGTCTTTTCGCTTATAATGTGATCACCGAAAATTGAAGTTTTTATTTTTGTAGGTTTTTCTCGTATTTCTCGCGTAATCTCCTGTTTCTCCTCAGTATACCTCTCTTTTCACAGATCAACGGAAAAGCAATTGAATTGAGTGAGGCAATTTCTTAAATTGCTCTTTAAATAAGTAGGCCTCATTTTCTCACCCATTCTGGGAAAAAGTTGATGGGAGGCAAGCTTTCAATTGTTTTTCCAAGCTGATTTAAAAGAAATCATTAAAAAAAGCACGTAATCCACTGTGCCTGTAGGAGCAGTGCAACTGACAAAACATGGATAAAGTTTAGAGTTACACTGACGAAATCCTGAGGAAAAGAGGGGGGCCTAAAACATTGTTCAGTCTGATAGTATCTAACAAAGAATTTATTTATGAATACCTCAAATTATAACACTTAATTTTCTAGAAAAACAATATGAGAGGGAAAAGAATGAAAAGAAAACCGGGAAAAATTTAGGCTGCTATCTTGAGATACACGTAGGTGAGCGCATGCGATTGATTGGAGTGGTAGAGGTCGTGAGCGAAAATTTCGACAGAACTCATTCTAGTAATTGCAAATTGGAGTTAATCACTCTCGTCTCTTTTATTTCGGAGTCAGAATCAAATCTTACATTCTCCGCAGAATCCACAAACGTTTGGACAATCCTCCGCAAGTATTCGACGCCATAGTTGACTTCGACAATGTACTTTTGTCACTTTTGTACAATTTATTCGAGGATCTGAAACAAAAAAAAAAAAAAAAACAAAAGAGTGAGGACACGCAAACCTTCTACGAAAACTCACTTTTCCTATTCTCACAGCTAAATTCAGGAGTTTTACAGCAATATCCACATGTTTTCGGGCAACTGTCAACAGCCATTTGCACCAAGTCGAAGTCCACTTGCCTTGTTCTCGGATGCTAAAGGTATTAACTGATTTTCTTATTAAATCATAAGCTTAGTTGTTGTTTTTTTTTGTCTTGGAAAATAACTTGGATGCACCTGAAAACACTTTGGATTCCTATCCATAGATTCTCCTTCTCTCACCGCTGCCGTATACATAAAAAGACAAGCTGATTCAGAAAAGCGATTTTCACAGTTCACAGCACTCTCAGTGTACTAAAAACAACTCGAATTTCAAATTTAAACCGATTTCCTAGCAATATGTGAAAAATAAAGAAAGGAATACGGTACAAAACATTTTTCCCAAAAATAAAAAAAAGGTCTAGCTATTCAATTACCTGTACTATTTCTTATTACTCACCACACTTTCCCTTCCTATCTTTCGCGTACAATTCAAGTCAGTGATACGGCCATTAACATCGATATTCATTGTGACGGCCAGTAACCATATTAAACTGAGCATTGGCCTGGAAAAAAAGGTGCACGTTCAGGAAAGATACAAGTTCACAGAAAAACTCCGAAGTTTCCAGAAAGATGTTAATTGAATGTTTCTTAGAAATTGAAGTTAGTACTAACAGAGGATCAAATTTGGTTTTTCAATCACAACGTAAAGGTGAGTCAATGGTTCCTGGATAAGTTTCTTTCTTCTTTTAATTTGTTAATTTTTTGTAAATTCTAGTATTGCTCAGCTGGCTTTTAAATGCCTTGTTTGAAGAAATATACGAGCTGCAGGTTTTTTTCCCCGCTCAAGAGATTTTTCTCTTCCTGAGTGTTGCTTCAGAAAGATTTTTCTAGATGTTCAGGAGGAAAAATTTGAGATAAAGAAAAGGGAAAGCATAGTTATTTGACTTTGCGCTCGAAGTCTGGCTGTTTATGCCTAGATAAAAAGGTTGTTTATTTCGCATTAAAAACAAATACACTTTGTCTCACAGGTTATTTAGTAGAACTTTTATCAAGCTTTGACGCATGACATTTCGTCACATGTCGTCTTCAGAGGCCTGAAGTGGCTTTTCATTCGCAGTCTGAGCCCAAAAAAAAAACATTCTATCACTTTTTGGGTAGTCTGTTGACATTACCCAATTTGATTGAAGACAGCTAAATATAATTTCTTCCATGAAATCGGGGCAACTGACCAGCTTCCAGCTTTTTTTCCGGAGAATATCCGCATCAACGTTTACACTCACTGAGGTTGTTACCCTGAACCCTACGTAGAGTGACCGGGGTTACGGATTGTAGGTGTGAGCCTCACCTGTACATACTTGTTGATTGCTGCGTTACGCCTTACTCCTCTCAAAGAGCCATCTCTAATCAGCTTAGGTTAATGTCAGCAGACTAACCGCAAGGAGATAAAGTGTTTTTTTGGCTTAAATTGCACTTTCATATCCTTAAAGAAGACTTAAGTGTCGAAACGACGACCTGAAGCCCACTAAATGTTCGATCTACCTCCGAGGCATGGCATATTTCAAATCAATGGGAAAAATACCTAGTTTTAGGGACAAGAAGACATCGGACCCACTATCTACGTTCTCATTTCTTATCCCATCATCAGGTCCAAAGCACAACCTATTCATCAACGTGCGATGATGGAGGAACTTGAAAACCTTGCGGTTGTTTTTTTTTTGCTTTTTTTTTTGCACAGGTTGCATGCAGTCTCATCTCTGCATCAGCATGAACTAACGCTACTTATCTCGCTAGTGACTCCTACCTACTCAAGAAATACGAATTTATGTAGAAGTTATCCTAATAACTAGGATAGAAACGTTACTGAAATGGAATCTCACTGAAATTGTCGTGCCACGATTGGGATCATGTATAGCGCGGCCGGTAAGAGGATCGGCTAGGATTGCACGTTCCATCGAAGGTTTGAGACCGCCTCAATGCCAACTAAGTTCTTGATCCTTACGGGATCGAAAAAATTGGCACCAGACATGTCAGGGATGATAAAAACACCATCGTTCTCCTTCCCAGCCCCAAGTCACGGTAAGTTCGCAAGCAATCATTTTTTCTTCAACTAAACAAGAGTTTTTCATCCATCAAAGGATAAAGGTGGAAATATAATTCGCTTCACGATCCTATGTACATCCCGGAAGAAGTATTACGAACGGCACAAGTTGTGAATTCAATAGAAATTAAAAGTAAACATTTTAGGTATGGTTGAGGAATTAGAAAATGAAGCATTCAAAAAATAGCAGCAGCACAGCGATATTTTCATAAAAGTTACAATTTACGTAGCTTTTAACCATTCCTCTTTGACAATAGAAATTTTCAATTATATCATCGCATTGTCAATGCTTTCACAATTACAAAGAAAGTTCTCTCTATAAAATCCACTAATCCATTTAAATTCAGTTTTTAGGGACGTGATAGAATCGATTTTTATCAGTTATAGAGAAAATTCTATTGCAGCACAATCAACCAATGCATAGTTTAAAGCGTTCGTTCAGTAAAATGTAAAACAAAATAGTAGAGTTAAAAGTTTGTCACAATTTTCCCAAAACTCTTGCTACTCATCAAAGTAATATTGAGAAGAAGTTAATCACGTGTTAGAATTTCTATTATCGAAATTAGAGAATATTATCTATTAAAAATTGATGCTGCGTCATTTCAGAAACTAGGAAGTATAAATAGGAATATAAAATAAAGATACAATTAAGTAATAAAATATAAATTAGGAATTAGTGATCGGAGCAGAGGAAGTCAATCCTTGCGGATGTGGATTGCGATTGAACCAACCAGAAGACGGCGGTTGTCCCCGGTAGGTCCTCTTCAAATGGTAGCTTCTCTCGGCGAACAGTATATAAGAGACCGTCCTCGGCACTTGGGTTCTTGCCTCGCTTTTCTAGCCATCATCAGGGTCCCAACGTTCCAACCCATCATAACAAGTTCTTGTGAGCCTGTATGACCTCTTCAATCTAATGATCACCACTTCTAAGTAAGAAGTAAGTATTTATACTTGAATTGTTGCATGAGGACTAGTTTTCGCATAACACTTGTAATGAAGCTTTTATGAGTAATGTATGCAAGTACATATAATATCAAAGAAACCATGGTGGAAAAGTGGTGTGAACGAGACAGAACGAACTAAGACATGACGCAGTTTCGTAAGCGGCTGCGCTCAAAGCGGTGCGGTAAAGCTAGCGGTTGGGATCGTGGTGGGACCATCGCGAACCGCTGCAATGAGTGGTGCCAGCACTCGCTTATGCCATTACCCCGAGCTTCATGTCGTTTCGACCCGACTGGAACTCCAAAAGTCCATTAGGTGGGAAGCAGATCAAGCACAACTTAGGATCGTTGCCAATGCCTTAGGCATGGATTCGGAGCTGTTCTGCCAATTGTGTGAGACGCCACAGCGCGAACTTCTCTGAGTTTCATTTAGCAGATTTCTAACAACGTCCTTCTTGTTTACATCTAGTTGTGGAATTTTCCTTCCAGGTTTTCGTCATGGTCGGTAATCAATATTCCAGATGTATTATTCTACAAAAATGACACAAGAAAAATAATAAAACTCTTAAAACATCCAGAATTATTATTTTGCTTCAATGAACTATTACTGGTAATTTTTTACTTGACGATATTTTCTCAAAAAATTATACCAACCTAATTTTTCTCAATAGTTTGAGTACCTAAACTGCTCTCGAAAAATCGGTCATTTGTTTTCGAATATGGACTAATTTTTGCTAAACGAACAGTTTCGAGATAATCTCCAAGTCCTCTCTTCTTGAAATCTCGGCATTTAATAGTGTATTTATGTTTTCTTGTTATGCCAACGAGGTTTAGGTGAAACTTTTTTATTGGCCTGACGTTTCGACAAACTCGTCTTTTTCAAAGGCCTGAAAATGTTTCGAGGTCTTTGATACCATGCATATCCCATCAAACTCCTACTCTCTCCTCGCCAACCCTCGATATTGTTCTAAGTACACCACGCAAGACCTTAAAAGGAGAACAACTGACCAGTGTCACCGACTAGCGGGGTTGGCAAACCACCGCGTTTGATGGGATATGCATGGTATCGAAGACCTCGAACCATTTTCAGGCCTTTGAAAAAAACGAGTTTGTCGAAACGTCAGACCAATAAAAAAAGTTTCACCTAAACCTCGTTGGCATAACAAGAAAACATAAATAGTTTAGAGATAGATTTACAGGAAGCAATTGGAAATAATTTCTGGAAAACGTACAACCTACACACTGAACGAGAAAGGAGAAGCGATAACAACATCTCTTATTAAAATTGGAGCGAATCCAATTATTCTCAAAGTAAAAGAAGTAGCTTCCAATAAAGTCGAAATGACACGCATAATATTAGGGAATCATGTGGAACCGTAGTTGTTCTGGATGTGAATGGAACATTGAAATTCCATACAAAAGCACTTTCTCTTTATTACCTCTTTATGAACATCGAACGTATTCGCATGTTTGTATGTTTTTCTGGACGACAGAAAGAAATGTGCAAAGTATGGAATAACTATAGGATTATGGAAATAGTATGTAGATTCAAAATACGTCCAGTGAGTTTTATTATGCAGAAGTTGCACAGTTCTGTCACTTTTCATCGATTTCTACAACTACCTCAATAAGCAGAATACTGTAATCTGTTCAACACAGTTTTTTCTGTGATGAGGTTGAGTTCTGGTAAAGATATTACTAATTAATTTTATTAATTTTGCTTAATTACGGAAAAAAATTATCGCATTACCGATCAAGGTAGAAAGTGCAGTCGGTAGGAGGTTTAGCTGAAACTGCACATTCCATCGATGCTTCGAAGGTGAAATGCTAGGAAACATTAAGGATTCATTAAGAAGCGAACTGAATGTTATCCTGTAGAGTATTTGATCCGAAATTAGGCTGTTTAGGATGACCACGGTCATGAGGTTTTTGGCAAGGTTATTCGATAAATGAATCATCGTCAAAAGTTTCTTGCACCTCCGTAGAAGTCCCATAATACACTGAAAATAATTCTATCTTTCTGATTTCTACTTTAATTAGTCGAAATATAATTTTCTTCTAACCTTTTCGAGGTGCTGATTTAGATGCCATATTTCAATGAGCGAATGAAATGTATCACATTTGAACGATGTATGCATCAGTGGGCTGTGCCCTCAGTTTATCCACACCTCTAAAGTCTGCTGTCGCATTACTGGATGCCTTATCCCCACGTCCAGTTCCCAGACTCATTGAGAGGTAGGTCTAGTAGGGAGGAGCTGGGACTGGAGGCCGACACCAAACGGATGCGGACGAGCGCGTGCGAGGACAAAGTGACATCCTCACGTGGAGACGGTGGGCACTAGGGTTTGAAAAAGCTTTGATGGTTCACGCTCTACCTCGTGGAGATAGAAACCTAGAAGCGCTAGGCTACTGTTGCATTATTGTGTGCTTTACACGTGCCTTGCGTGGCCCTTGCAGTAGGTTCTGCTAATTTCGTGGATCTGTTGGACGCGTGTGCGCTCGCCGCCGAGCTATGTACAGCTCCTTGGCATAGGTCAATCCCAGAGAAGCCGCTTACCTCCTACTTGCAGCAGCACCTCCTCCTCCTCCTTTGGGTTTTGACGCTGTTCGAGAGTTGCTCTTGTTGTTCTGTTCGGCTTGCATCCGTTTTTCCCTGCTGCTTTGCTTGGAGTCCAAATGATGGAATGAATTTCGGAAACGCGGACCTGTGAATTTTATGAAGGCGAAAGTGAGCTGAGCAAAAAACGTCCACGATGGAAGAGCGATGCAGAATTTTGTGGGACACGCGCTCGATCCTTTAGATTGAACGTGAGAGAGTCGCGCCGATTCAGCAACATCTGCTGAAATTTTAAAGATCCAGTAATAGCGCAAGAATAATGAAATAGTAAAACGTAAAAAAAAATCGCTGTGGACTTTTTCCTTCTGGTTCTTAGCCATCAAACTTCCACTTATTGGTGGACAGGAGATTAGTTTTACATGGTCAGTGTAGGTTCAGCGTTTTTTACTATCTTTCCTTTCTTGTAAGGGAATATATATTATGGCAAAGGAAAAAAAAAACAAAATGAATAATAATTAATAACACTGCTCAAATCTTTATTGGCATATTCCTATGTACATACCTAAGTGATGGAGTATAATTTATATGAAAAATCAAATAATTCCTTCCAAAAACTACTACTTCTTCATTGAGGTACTTGAGCTCTTTGTCAAATTTCTAGGAAACGGGTAAGCTGTTACGTTTTCTAATGTTTTTCCGTGCGTGCCATTTGACAGTGATAGGGCAGATGCCGCACTTGATTCCGTTGCCAAAATTCTGGGAAACGGGTGTGCTGTTACGTTTCCTAGTGTCTTTCCGTGGGTGCCATTTAGCAGAGCTTTGACAGGTGCTGGACGTGAGTCTCTTGTCAGGTTTCGAGTGAATGGGCCTACTGTTATGTTTCCTGGTGCTTTTCCACAGGTGACATTCAGAGGTGCGGGCCGTGAGTCATTCGTCAGGTTCCGGAGGATTGGGTGTACTGTTACGTTTCCTGGTATCTTTCCATGAGTGCCATTTAGCAGTGGATTGGCAGGTGCAGGACTTGAGTTTGTCGACAGAAATCTGGGAAACGGGTGTGCTGTTACGTTTCCTGGTGTCTTTCCATGGGTGATATCCAGTGACGAGATAGGTGCCGGACTTGAGTCTTTCGTCAGGTTCCAGAGAATTGGGTGCGCTGTTACGTTTCCTGGTTTCTTTCCACGGGTGATATTCAGTGACGAGATAGGTGCAGGACTTGAGTTTGTCGACAGAAATCTGGGAAACGGGTGTGCTGTTACGTTTCCTGGTGTCTTTCCACGGGTGATATCCAGTGACGAGATAGGTGCCGGACTTGAGTCATTCGTCAGGTTCCAGAGGATTGGGTGCGCTGTTACGTTTCCTGGTGTCTTTCCATGAGTGCCACTTAGCAGTGGATTGGCAGGTGCAGGACTTGAGTTTGTCGACGGAAATCTGGGAAACGGGTGTGCTGTTACGTTTCCTGGTGTCTTTCCACGGGTGATATCCAGTGATGAGATAGGTGCGGGACTTGAGCCTGTTGTCAGGTTTCGGGGGACTGGGTGTGCTGTTAGGTTTCCTGGTGTCTTTCCATGGGTGTCATTTAGCAGTGATAGGATAGATGCAGGACCTGAGTTTGTCGCCAGAATTCCGAGGAGTGCTTCTATCAGTGCTGAGCTGAGCGGAGCCGACTTCATTGAACATAATCTACATGTACTCCTGCAGCTGATCTAAAGTTCATATTCTATTCGCCATAGAAAATAGTTCATTTTCAAATGTATCACATTACGTAGCTTAGAAGAATAGCTTCAAAAAACTAACTGAACTCCAAATAACACACTATTGTGTTACCTTAACGAAAGCATTCATTTCTGGACGTTTGCAAATATCAGGATCCAGCCCACAACCGGGTGCCAGGTCGACACAACCTGCTAAAAGAAACACAACTTTAGCTCTCTACTGCTGCCGTTTAAGTACTTTTTGAAGTGAATAAGTAATAACTTACAATCAGAAGCAATAAAGATTAAACGAAACCAAGTCAGATAAAAATCAAAAAATGGGGCATGTATTGGTAGCAGAACTAAAATAATAAGTAATTAAAATAAAAAAGACGCTCGTAACATGAATAAAATGTCGATAATTTCTTTGTCTTTGTAGATTTGTTAAAATCAAACGAGAGTATTAAGTAGATAGTCAGCTGTTCTTTTTGTAAGGATATAAGTGGGGGAGCAAAACATTTCGATGTCGATTTTTTTCCGAAACTGACAATTATAAACAGCGCTCTTAGGTTAGTACTCAACTTCTAGTCTGCGAGACTCATTACGATGCGAACAAGATATAACAAAATTCCTGTCATCTCATAATTGCAAAAATCCGTCTCAATTAGGAACCGATCAAACGAGCATATACGCTCAAGTTTCGAAGATCCGGTCTCCGCTCTACCTATCATAGTGTTATTAAGGTGTGTACAAGTGCCTCTCGTGTTATCAGAGGAAGCGCGAACGATGCTAGTTGGCTTCTCTTCTAATCTGGTGATTCGACTGTGGATGCAGGACTACAGGAAACGAAACAAATAGGGAACAACACTAGAACAAGGGCGTGAATCTTTGTTCACTTTAATACCACCTAAAAGAGGAGAAATGTTCAAAAATTTCCACCTTATTACTAACATCTTTTTAAAGTATATACATTATATATACATTATTATATAAAGTCAAGAGACAGAGCGAAATCGTCCTCTTATTCTCTCTTGGAACGCCAACGCAACAGAGAAAAAAAAACAACAGTAAGAAAGAGACAGATTCCATTTAAATCTTCCTTTCAGCGTGTACAATTAATCGGAATGATAGATCATGCGCTAATATTCGAGCTGAAGTCATTCCAGCAATTCATGTGAAGCGCAACTCATGAAATGTTCTTTTTTATACAGAGCCAGAATCAAATCTTCAAATCTTACACTCTCTGCAGAGCCCGCAAACTTTTGGGCAATCCTCCATGAGTATTGGACGCCATATTTGACTTCGACAATGTTCCTTTGTCACTTTTGTGCAGTCAATACGAGGATCTGAAGTGAAAAATAGAGAACAGAAAGGGAACGCAATAACCTCCCACGAAAACTCACTTCTCTTATTCTCACAGCTAAATTCAGGAGTTTTGCAGCAATATCCACATGTTTTCGGGCAACTGTTAACAGCCATTTGCACCAAGTCGTAGTCCACTTGCCCGGTCTTCGGATTCTAGAAATGCCTATTGATTTTGATGTAGAATCATAATATCACTACTCTGAACTGGTATATACTGGAAAGTTAGAAAGATAGTTATTTGCTGCATGCTATTACTGTAGAAATCGTTTCATCACATTTGCGTTATCGATTTCGTAGGTTTGAACTTGAATTGTACTGGGAAGTCATGTGCGCGCTATTCTCGTGATATCACGCGAGAAATCACTCCACATAAAAAGGTCGGTCACAACCATGAGGCGTCCGTCCGTTCGACTGGTCTAGTGCTACACGTGGTTGCAAAGAGCCGTGGTTTGACATCTCGTTCGACCTGAGGACAAGACTTCAGGTACCTTTCGGTGCGGTGGAGTTCCTAACCGCTTCTTCTACAAGAGAGGACGGTTGTCAGCAGGACTGGGAGTTCCCCTAGGGTAGAACCTGAACAGGAGTACAGGAGGACCTGCTCACAACACAGAGCGGCGGAACCGTTCTGGAGTTGTAGACGCTGCATTAGAACTATGTGGATGATATTAAGTGTGGTTGTTCATCCAGACTTATAACATCCTAATTGTATTTATGTGTTAAGGATGGAAGTTATCCGCTTCTCCTGTGTTCAGCGAAGGAGAAACTAAAAGGATGAAAGAAGAAAGCGTTCTACTATTGTTACCTGCTAGTAGAGGTGAAACTTTCCAACCCCTATATTAAGGACATCAGCCCACGAATCTGGAGCGGTAAGGATTTCCGGTGGAGCATTCGTATACGGGGTTGTAGATTATGGGGAGAGGGTGATTCCGTTCATTTCTTCCTAATTGCCATAGAAAAGGGCCCGGAAGATACAGCTTCGAACGTTCCGGCGCACTATTTTCTAAAAGGAGTTCGATTGGAGCGCGCCAGCGCTGTGCGGCGCTGCATCTTCCGGGCTGTTTTTTACGGCAATCAAGGAGAAATGGACGGAACCACACCCCTTACCATAATCTACTATCCCGTGTACGAATACTCCACCTGAAATCTGCACCACCTCAGATTCGTGATATGTCTTTAAGCTTATTCTTTGCTTTTCTTTGTCCTGGAAAATAAATTGGATATACCTGAAAACACCTTGGGTTCCTATCGAAACCTTCTCCTTCCCTCACCGCCGTCGTATAGAGAAAAAGACAAGCCGAATCCGAGTAGCGATTTTTGCAGTTGACAGCATTCTCGGCGTACTAAAAACAACATAACGTTGGAACATGAAGGAAAATTGTCGTAATATGTAAACATGGAAGACTTTCAAAAAAACATTAGATCACTGTATGCAAATCGTCTGATTATGTTCAACAACTTACCATACTTAACACTCCCATCTTTTTCGTGCAATTCAGATCTGTGATACGGCCACTAACACCGATATTTGTTATGACGAGTAGTACCCATGTTAATCCGTACATCGCTCTGGAAAAAGAGAGGAAGAAATGCAAATTTACGGAAAAAATTGAATCTTTCCACAAAGGTGTTAAACGGAGATTTTTGTGTTTTAGAGATCTAGGTGAGTCTGAGTGAAAAATCAAATCTCGTCATTTTTTTAAAAATCAAAACTCAGTAATGAGTTAATAGTTAGAACGAGTTGCCTCTGCGTAAAAGCTAGCAATCCTTTGTTTCCCTTGTTCCCTTGTTTGAAAAATCCCTTTCAAAAATCCCTTGTTGGAAAAAATTACGGACTCCGAGTTCGACTTTTGTCCTTTTTCGCTCGCGAGATCTTTTTTCCTTCTTGTAGCTTCTCTCCAAAAAAATCCTATTCTAGATGCTAAGAAAAGGAAATTCAGATGAAGGAGAAGGGGGCATCGTTAACTGGCTTTGCGTTCGGCTGTAAGTCTTAAATATGCCATTATACTTTAAAGGCAGCATTCCACGATTTGGATGTGGCGTCAATTTCCCATGGAAAACTTCTACAAAGGGTGGTAGATTGCGGGAAACCAGGTGGTTCCGGTCATCTCTCTACAGGTGCTGTAAAAGAGGGGCCCGAAGCCAGCTTTTTTTTTGTTACGGCTTAAATTGCAATGAGCCACCTCTGTGCACGGCCACATCAACGAGCAAGCCTGGAGGTGAACGTCGCTTTAGGAGAGGTGATTCAGAAAGTTGGAAATATGCGTGATCTGAGTTTTCTAGCAAAAGAGCTCAGTCTTGACGCTCACTGTGACTGAACCAACCAAAAGGCGATGAAATCCCGTCTTGGTCCTCATCAAACGGGTACTTCCCTGGTCAAAACGATGTAAAGGAGCCGTCCTCCCTTTTACAAAATTGTCCTTTAAAGACCAGTTCTCGCATAACACTTTTTATGAAGTTTGTATAAGTAATGTGTGCAAGTGCACGTTCAATCTTATTTGGTGCATTTTTTTTCTTCGTAGAATCAGAAAATTATAGGATTGACTTGATTAATAAATTCTTTCAATGAATGACGTGTTTGTTATACAACACTTGGTTTTGGTGTTCATGAAAAACCGTAGCATCCTAATTCCTTTGGTGGTTTCAGAATATAAAATGCTTTAAAAAATCGGATATTTGTTTCCGAAGATGAACGTGTTTTTGCTATGCGAACGCTTAGAGATAGATTTAAAGGAATTGGAAATTAATTGAAGAAAACCTATGACCTGCATACAGAACGAGAAGAAAGAAAGATAACAACGTTTCTTATCAAAATTGGAGCGAATCCAATTATTTTCAAAATAAAGTGCTAAAAGAGGTAGCCAATAAATCCAATAAAGCCGAAATCATACGGATAATATTCTGGAACGATATAGAACCGTAGAACTTCTGTATGTGAATGGAACATTGAAATTCCATACAGAAGCACTTCCTCTTTATTACCTCTTTATGAACATCGAACGTATTCGCATGTTTGTATGTTTTCTGACCAACAGAGGAAAAGTGCAAAGTATGGAATTATTGCACGGTTGTGGAGAAAATGAATATAGATTCAAAATAAAAAAGGGATTGAAGGAAGATTGTTAGAGATACACAAGTCTAATTTTACAGAAAAGGGCATTTTCTCTTTTCATTTTCATTTTTTTCTTTCATTTTCAGAAAAGGGCTAATATTGATTCTCGTTGATCAGTGAAGGGGAGCGAAGCGAACGAGATTCAAAATACGATAAGTGGGTTTTGTTATGTAGATGTTGCTCATTTGTGTAATTTTTTCGAGTTCTACAACTACCTCAATGAGTTAAACATTGGAAAGTGTTTAAGGCAGTAAAGACATGGCTAGAAATCAACTTTATTACATGAAAAAAAAATCCACAAACAATCCACAAACAGAGATTCATTCAGAAGCGAAGCTGTCTGTTATCCTGCACAGAATTTGATCCGAAATTAGGTTGTTTAGGCTGACCACCACCACCTTGATAACCATTGTTGTTGTTGTTGTTGTTGTTGCTTGGGAAGCCCCCAGTATTTCCCTGGAAACCACCAGTTGGCCCTTGGAAACCGCCTTGGTTTCCACCTATAAATGGTCCGTTGTTACCACCGAATCCTCCACTATTTCCGGGAAATCCACCATTATTTCCTTGAAAACCTCCGTTGTTTCCCTGAAATCCTCCACTGTTCCCTTGAAATCCTCCATTAGTCCAAGGGAATCCTCCATTATTTCCTGATGGTCCTCCATTATTTCCTTGAAATCCACCATTGTTTCCTGGGAATCTTCCGTTATTTCCCTGGGATCCTGCATTGTTCCCTGGAAATCCTCCATTGGTTCCGGGGAATCCTCCATTTGCTCCGGGGAATCCTCCATTATTTCCTTGAAATCCTCCATTATTCCCAAAAGATCCTCCCCTGTTCCCAGGAAAACCTCCATTATTTCCGGCGAATCCTCCATTGTTTCCAGAATATCCTCCGTTGTTTCCCCATACATTTCCTGAATACGACACCTTATTATTACGTCACAGGAAAATTTATCTATCAGTTTATTCACCTTGATTATTGGGCGTAGATTTGTTTAAGGATGGTAAGTACGTTTTCATTATGAATTCCACAATCGTTTTTTGTTTGTCATCCAGAGATTTCGACAAAACATCCGCTTTGCTGATTGCGCTGATAATCGATTGTTTCTGAAACAGTGACGTAAATTAATACAGTGAAACGATGAAAGAACGCTTAATATAAACTTATATCATCTACAAAATAAAATTTCTGCAATTTTCAAATTTTCTGAATTTTTTTCTGAATGCAAATTTTCTAAGGCGTTGTACTTTCTTTGAGCGCTAATAATTCCTACAGAACTCAGACCACGTTATCGTCCTTTTAGTTCCATTTTTTTCAACCAACCTTATCATCTCCTATTTTTATATACGAATTAAAGAATTGTGTGAGTTTCGGGAACAGATCAGTGACAGCTTTTTTAAAATCAGCGCTCTCCTTCTCAGATTCGGCAACGTATTTCTTGAATTCTTGCTGGAAAATTGAATTTTTTAATACCATCGATATCAATATCAATAAGTTCATTCGCATACTTCAAGCCCATAGGTTTTCGCCCATTTTTCAAGGGAAGTCCGCATGTCGCTGAGTGATTGTGAGAAATCCTGGAAGTGAATAAGATTACACTGAGTTTTTCGCATAAGCGGGAAGAATTCGTCCTTGAGTACTGTATTTGCAAAGAGTGTATTTAAAAAAATTCTTTTCTGCGTAAAACACTGAGTAGTAGTTTACTTCTGCTAATCACCACAAATGTGGGAAACGTTCAGTTTTCTTCCAGAAATGTACAAAGTTTGACTAGCCAAGTTTATTCCTTAGCTGTTTTATTTGTTTGTTTATTTGTTGTTTAGCTCCTGGCCAGGGAGTTCTTTTTATCTGAACGCACGCAAACTCGTCCATGCCCAATTTTTGAGATTTGATTTGCACTACAACGCGTGTCTTGTGGAATAGTGCGCACGTGGATGGACGAGAACTCGTCCCCCCTCACTTTTTTTCATTTCATTTCAAGAATGTGGATTTCTTTTTCTTTTCTGAATCTAAAGGCGTAATTTCCCTTCGGGATCAATGCATAATTCCAGGTAACCAGGATATGCTTGGAGTCTATGCGAGACACAGTTCTGTTACAATATCGGGCAGCACAACTGCCTATTTCCTGTCGAAATGTGGATTTATTTCCCCTATTGAAACTAGGCGCGGATGTTTGATGGAAACTGAAAAATGTATCAATTGTTTCCAAGAAAACGGTACTGCACAACAAAATACTGTAGATACTGTACTCTCGATCCACTTTTAAAGTCAGCGGATCAGATAAAATTTCGGGTGATTTTAAGAGATATGTGCTGTATCTACAGTACCCCCTACCGCAACTCTTAAAAAGGCTACGGCATAAAAAGGGCGTTATGTTCACGATGAGGGTCCCATGTAACCCATTAAATGAAGTCTTTACGGAAAGGTTTCTTGCTGAGATTTTTTTTTAGGAGCTGTGGTATAACGGGAAAAATCCAGTTGATCTAATGGTGATTAAAGGCATACGGCTGCGCTTTTAGTGTAACTGCACAGTTGTATTTTATCTCTGTCCATGAAAAGAGGAATAATTCTCGGAAAGTAATAGTTTGCTAACTGCTACTTACCTGAACAATTTGAGTGTAGGCTCTGATCGCTTCTGGAGACGCTTTAGCCAGAATTCCATCATATGGACCACCTTGTTTTACTGTCTAAATCACATTTCTTTTTTTTTCAAATATTCTTAATGAAATAAAACATAAAAGTTAAATTCCTTTAGTTAACTGTTTTTATCACAATAGATGTTAACATTATATTGACATTGAACATTTTGAACACCTTGTTCAAAATGCTATAAAATACAAGTTTGCAGCATTTTGGAAACAAACGACTAAATTAGAATAAAAGTTATTAGGTGTAGTCAGTTTTTTTTTGGATTTTCGTATGATTTTTTGTAGCAGAACAGAATTGTTTCCAACTATACCGCTCATGAACGCAAAAACATCAGACATTAAGGGACGGACCTCTCTATGAAATTGTGGAAGCCGGATGTTCGGTGAATTCCAAAAATTTTCTCACGTTTCGAAAAATGCAGAGTTTCACCGCAATTTCGTTAGAAAAAAAACGCACCTTGCTATAATTTGATTTTGATTCAATTTCGTTCTCCGCTTCCGAATTTCAAACCGTTTCCAGAGCAAAAAAAAAAAAAGAAACGCGATAAACAGTGGTTTACTATTTCCAGACAATTCCTAACTGACAGCACACATCACGAAATAACGGAACAATAGGTAATGAAAGCTAGTTTACACTTTTAAAAATTGAAAAATATAAGGTCTGATAAAGTAAATAATAGATGAAAAAATTGGTAGTGGTACGAGAAAGTCAAAACTCAGGTTTTAGCACAAATCATCTGATCTGCGGTGACGTTATGTCCAGATCTGAGGATTTCATCCATACAGAAAGTAACATAATTAATGACATCCTTACTAATCCCTTTATTTGCTGACAGCTACCGTATCTCAGCAGTTTACTTTTGCTCAAGGTCCAGGAATCCTAAGCCCAACTAAGGTTTTTAACACATTTTCTTCTTTCTGTTTTCTTTCTTTCAATTCTATTTTTTCTTTATATTACACATTATTTTGACAACGGTGAACGAACGAGATTTCAGCGGCATACGACTCATCGATCCAACGCTTCGGATTTTAACTCAACCTCTTGTCTGCAAACGACGATGACTTGTTGTTATTGAGGAAGTACGAACTCGTACGAGAGTACCAAGTGGACTTGTGGCGCGAGAAAGGAGTCCTCAGAGTGGCGGGAACCAAGAATACGTCCCGTAACTGTTCTTTACAGTAAGCTGACTCTGCTGTGAAGCACTTAATGGTACGATTAGTGCTTAAACTAGTCTCGAAACTGTCTCGAAAAACCCCCACTGTATTTTAAATTTGAGGATTACGGGTCATGTTTTATCGTCTAGGAATACTTCCCTCACATTATAATCCCTACGTGCATGTAGCTGTAAATGGTGTCATCCTCATAATTTATAAATTTTCATTAAAATAGCACAGATTCCAAGTTTCAAACGATTATGGTCGAACTAGGAAATTTGCCTGAAGAAAGAATTTTCGAAAAAAAAAAACTCTAAAATATGACTATCTTGACGTTCTAATGAGCAGTCACTGCCTTCCATTTACTAGGAAATTTTTAGTTTGTTTTTTTTTTAAATTTGATAACAATTAAATTAATTAGTAAATTCTTAATTAGTTTTTTTCTTTTATTTTTAATTTGATTTTCCAGAGATGTAGCCAAGATTGGTATTGATCGATTAGAATCAAGAACATCTTCAACACGCCAAGATTCCAAGACAGTCAAACATGTTCAATAACTTATAATTTACTATTACTTTTTAAAAAGAATGCAATTAGAAAAAAAATTAAACCTGAGCATAGGGGTCGTAGGAGGTTAAGCATAGAGCAGTTCCGATGCTGAGAAGGTGAAATGCGATCCTCATCCTGAAATATTGTGAGGTTTCAAGAGCTGGGAAGGTTTTTTGCTGGATAATGCTCTGGAAGTGTGACTACATAATTGCATCATCATGGTATCACCCGACAAAAATTCTCGAGTGACATGAAAAAATTTAATGCTATAAAACGAGTGATTCAACAGGTTTTGTGCGTTGTGACGACATCCGCATATCCTTTTATTCGACTCTCTCGTTGTTTATTCAGATGTTCCCAACAAAGCACGCAAAACGAATGCGTAAGCTCGTTTGCGAGTCAAGAATTTTTTTTTCGGGTGGAATTCGGCAAGCGTTGAACTCTCGCTGTATGCAAACTTCCAACTCTCCCTGTTTTTTCACTATTTCACGTAAATTTTTTGGAGCTTGGAAGAATAATAGCAAGGACGTGGGACCTGAATTTCTAGCCAACACTATTTTTTTGTCGGTTCCATGCCTCCATTTCTATCATGGATGCAAATCTTTCAGAGCGCAATTCCACCAACACTTTTGTCGCTAGAAAAAAATGGGACACGAAGATCCTAAATATTAAGATAAGCATCGGACGCATCCGTAAAAAATAGCAAATTTTCAACAGTTTTAGAAAATTTGCAAGAAAGAACAAAAAGTCGTCTTTCTGATCTTTCTTCGAAGTAAAATTTGTATAAATAGAATGATGAAAGAATGAATAAACCGAAAATTCTTACCTCCACAAACTACATTATTCTTATATCCTATTTGATTTTGGCAGATAAGATTGACTAATTTTTATGGTTAGGTCATGAGCAACTATTTTTCAAATTTGATCCTCTCCGTCTACGTGATCAAAAACTATGGAATCTGGAGGGGACAGACTGAATTTGGATCGTAGCTTTCCGCCGATCATCTAAACAAACAGAGTCCCGTCGACTAAAGTATAACCCATTTCTCATACGAACCACTGTGCAAATGAGGATGATGTCAAGAGGGGAGCGGAGTGTCGGGCAAAGCGTCCATCATCGTATTATCCAGACAAGATCGAATGGAATCTATATCTCAAAGATATATTCAAATTTATTGGCATAGGAATCCAAAAAATGTGTTCAATCGCAAGAATTTCTGAATAATATACAACGCAGAAGAGATTCTTAGTACTTCCTTAACGAAGGAGAGTGTAGCGCAGATGGGAAGCGATTCGATTGTGAGTGCATGATCGATAAATGGTTCGAAACCGCCGCGGTGCCAACCAAGCCTCCTCCGCTAGAATGGCTCGCATCCGCAAGTCATTGTAAGGTTGCAGATGTACACAATACATCTTGTTTTTTTTTGTTTTATGTCACACCTGCAGGTGTTTTCAATAACTAAATAAATAAATAAATAAATAAATAAGTAAATAAATAAATAAATAAATAAATAAACCTCAAACCGTTCTGAATTAAAGTCGTAGGCGTTTTCTCGTAGGGATTGGTCAACCTCATGCGCTTTATCCTTTGCCCCCCTTCTAGTTACAGTGTAAATATACTCTTACATTATCAAAATCACTTAATCAATATATCCACAATCAATACCCATCCAATGTTAAAATGAGATCATTATCATTGCTTGTTATTTCTTATAATAACCTGACAGAATCGTAGGAAGCTCAAGTCTGGAAGAATGACTTATTCCTTCCCCAAATACTCTCCAGGCGGTTGTTCAATGCGATCAATGTTCGTCGCCGAAGATATCTATGGATCATCGATAGCTCGAGCTTTTCTTCTCACAATGAATCTCGTAGGAATTATCATACTTCAAACATCGATTTGTAACTCTGGAAAGAAGCAGAGGAAACAGAATGAGGTTTGAGTTCATTTTACTGCATAATTTTACTCATCTTATCCTTTCAATAACATTAAAAAAATATATGAAAACTAAGGAAAATCTGCCGTAATGAACATCGCGCGATATCCATTAGAGTTAAAGATCCGAAAGAAACTAGAAAATCAATCGAAAATTTTAGAATTCTCTAGAATCTGTAAAAGGATAATCATAGGTAAACATAACAACAACAGAGTAATTATAAACCTTGATACAAAAAGAAATTGGTTACCTGCTAGAGGAACTGATTGTATAACGAGACGAGGAAAATTTTTAAAAGGGAAGAAATTTTTAACGGTATAAGAGTACTAGAAACATATAAATAACTAGTAACGCTAGGATTAGAACAAATTAGGTAAGAAAAAACATCACATGGGTAGCTACAAAGAGTAATGGATATCAATTATACACTTCTGCCGATGATCAAGTCAGTGTTTTTATCTCCCATACAAATCTGCTGCCAATTAGACCCCGTAAGGACGAGGGCCTTTGTTTACACTGATGCGGTTTCGAACCACCGACCGTATGGCAACTACAACTCATATCTCTATGCCTACTGCGCCACGCCAGCACCATAATTGCGTAATGGTGTGGGTTGCGAAAATCTGAACAGGAAAGAGGGTGAAGTGGATCTTATGGCGGTATAGGCTCAACTCTATTCCACGTTGTGGTACTGTACCGACATCAGCATTACCTATGTGCATTTCCCATGGTCGAACCGAGTTCTCATTTTCCCGATTCAAATTCGTTTTCGGCTAGCGAAGTAGAAGGTGGTCAATCTTACGGATATTTCCTGGACACTGGAGAAAATCCATCTGATCAACCTCAACAGCGAATACAGTCTCCCCTTCCTCACTCACCGCCACCGTAAATGTCATGGATGCGACGGCGTAGGGACCTTGCTAGTTGTCATTTTCATAGTTTAGGAGTTCTTTCGCAGTATTATCTCCCTATGCGTACATCAAGGAAATTGCTATGCATTGGAACTATTTGTCCTTGTATGTATCCTTAACTCCTAATAAATCCTGTTTGGACTGATTTGTATGCGCAGGACATCGTTCTTTCGTCATTTATTTGTCATTTTATTACTGTTTCTTCCATCCGTCCCCCTCTGAACAAGGTTTTTCTTCTATTTTCTGCCTATGTCGTGGCATATTTCATTTTGTTTATTTTTATGTATTATTTTTAGTTCTTGTTTGACTTGTACCGTGATATCGGTTGTACGGCAACGATAAAAGAAAGGAAAGATTATTATATTTTCATGTTCATCACTTCATAAAGTATTGGTTGAAAAGTACTCGAACGTGGTCAGTTTTTGTTGAGAAAGAAAAAGCGAAATCTTTACCTATTTACTGTATGCGCACATAATATTAGTAGAAAATTATATTATTTGGCGCAAATTATTAGGTTGTTCGGAAAGAAATGCGAATTGAATCTGTCCATTTATTTCTCTTCTACTATAGAAGATTTTTTAAATAAGTTTTTGTCTATTAGAAAGAGATTTTTATTGTGCATCTTTTGCTATATTTTTGTCTATGTCTACTTTGTTTTTTTTTGAAGAAAAAAAAAAGTTTAGGAAATGCTTGACCAAAAATTTCGAATGCGAGCTTGCATGTGGTCTTGTTTAATTTCATTTTTATAATAAAAAATTTTTTAAACTCAAACGCGCATTTCTTTCCGAACAACCTAATACTTTACTTTTAATTATCATTATTATTATTTTTTAAATTATTTTTTTTATTTTATTTAATTTTTTAACTTTTTTTAAATTCTCCCTTTTTGGAATAACGGCTGTACTTTTCATTTCAGTCTGAATCATCTCAAATGCCTCGATTATCGCAATATCGTGGAGAGACACCGGAAAAAGTTGTTCTCGAACCGGCAGGCGAATCACTTCAAGACTCAAAACAAGTGTGAAATTATATTGATGTGAAAATACTTGAAAATTCTACTCTATTTACCCTGATAATGTTCATTTTCATACTTTGGTGAACTTTTGATTTGGTGCTGGAATCCTTTATTAAATTCTTAAATCTTTTTCTCTGTGACTTGAGAAAAAAAACTTTTCTAAGCATTCGAACTGTTGTTGTTTGTATTTTTTGAGTTGTTGTTGTTTATTCAAACAGCCCGAGTGGAGCAAAATCGTGATACGATAGACTTTATTACAATTCACATTTTCACACATCACATATTATTCTCAGATCTTGGCGCTCACCATGAAAATAGACTTTTAAGCTTTGAAGCAGGATTACTTAGAAGAAACGGTTCATCAAGAAATAAATCCTCAAAAAGTGAAAATCTTCTTTGTTTTCCACTGTAAGAAACTGGTACAGTGTACAAATTCGATATGCAGTTCACAAGGCGACGACCACGAGAATCAAGAGCCTGGCATGTTTCTCGAATCTGAGCTCTCTCCTCTTTGTACGTTTGATTCTGGAAGAGATCAAATTTTGAAAATCATTTAACTACGTCAAATCAATAGTATCAGAACTTAGTTTCTATTTTCCTTTGAAAAAAGCAGTATAATGGAATATTAAGATAGCAATAGAACACGAAAGAAGATAAAAGTTATTTTTTGAAAAAAAAATCAGATCAGAAATCGAAAAAAAGGAGAAGTTTCCTCTCAACGAACCTGATTATCTTCGATCTTTTCAAGTTCTTCGAAGAATTGCTGCACATTTCGCAAGGCTTCCTTTATTGATTTCCTCGTTTCTTCCCGTGCGGTTTTAGTTGCATTTTTATATTTTTGATACTCTTTCTTAATGATGATAATTTTAGTAATAATAAGATTTTTCATTCTATTTTGGAACGTAATTTCACATACCGTCAAACCGTGCTTATCAGCCCAATCATCGAGTGCTATTTCACGATCACCTTTGGTCATTTTTTGATCCTAAATATACATTTCTTAACTAGAGAATGGCTTAGATTTTTTTCTGCTTATAAAATATTGCAGAAAAAAACTATAATTATATAAAATCGCATAATAAACAGACTTACTCTGATGATTTTTTTGAATTCCATTCTAGCTTTAAAGCTTGCATTTCGAAGAAAAGGGCATCCGAAGTCTGACCAATCTCCGAAGAAAGTCTGGGACTGGAAAAAAAAGCTTCTTTTGATTCTTTGAACTCTATTTTTTATTTTCATTGATGTTCGCTCGGGTGTAACAAAAAAAAATGTGCCAAGCTGCAGAAGAAACTTTCAAGTTGAAAGAATTTTTAGCTTCCGATTTTTAATCAGAATTATACGTCGCAAAAGCGATATTAAACTTGTGCAAAGTGATTTTATCCGAGTTAAATTTCACAAGATATTCCTGAAAGAAAATTGAGTATTATAAAAGTAGTTAGATAACGGCAGACACAGAAAATAATTCCAAATAGTCGAAAAAAAGGTTCTCGAGACTCAATAAGTTTTTCAAGAAATTTTTTTAAAAATTATTTTCTCTAAATGAATTTCTGAAGAAGGGATTCCAAAGAAGTCGAACTTTCGCACTCCTGGATTCCAAAGACTTCTCAGCACTAAAAATAAGCTGCCAAGAGGGAAAAAAGAACCTTCTGTACGTCAGCAATGTCCATGACTTTCGTTAATGAAGAATTTTTGATTCAGAATCATTTTCTGCTATGTATTACAGAAATTATCCGAAGAGATAATGGAATAACAACGTATTGATTTTTCCATATTAGCTCTATATAGGTGAAAATTGAATAGGAACGGCCCGAATATGCTCAATATCGGAATAACAAGGCGAAAAAGCGGATATCCATTTTAGAAATAATATGTTTTTAAATGTAATTTTATATTTTTTAAATTTTTTTTGGTGAATTTTTTTTCACATCTATATAATATTTGTCATGCTAATGTGTTGCTGTCATTTAATATGTTTAAATCAAAAAACAATGCCAGTTTGGAGAGAATTTTTTGTTAGCGCTTCAGAAAACTAAAAAATGAGCTAGACAGTGACCATCGCAGTGAGAAATTTTTCAAAAGAAAAATTAGGAAGGTCTCTGGAGTAGTAGTTCGCCTGGGATCCGCCAATGCATTCACTTCAATTCGGAATCGTTGAGGTTTTAGAACGGGTGTTAGCTCGTACAATAAATTGCGGGGGCCATCCGATGATCAAATCAGCGTTTTAAAAATCGCAGACGAGTCTGGTACCAATTTATCAATCACGGAGAGATGAAGGACTTGGTTGACACAAGGGAGGTTTTGAACCATCGACCGTGTGGCTTCAACGGGCCTCTTACCGACTGCGCTACTCCCTCTCCAGGTATCTTATAATTGTCAAAACTTGGTTATTTAAATACATACTTCAGTTTTATTCTCATAAACAACTCATCTTTGTTTTTTTTTTATCCCAAACTGGTTTGAATATAACACAACTACGCTCGTTTTAACCAACTTGAGTGGAGGAAGAGAGGAAGAGAGACAAAAATGAGACAGAGATTATTTCACGTTTTCCTAATTATTCCTTCAGATCCTTAAATGACATAAACGCTCACAAACACAAGAGTAAAAAGTAAAGTATAAGTAAATAGCCGATTAGTAATAGCAAAAAATAAAACAAAATAGAATAATAATAAGTTATAGCAAACCATGGAAATAATAATAAAAATTAAAAAAATAAAATAAAAATAGTAAAAAAACTATATATAGAATTGGGTAAGGGCCGGTGCAGTGTAGCGGTTAGGGGTTCCGCTTCCTGCGCGATCGATCTGAGGTTCGAATCCGCCCTAGTGCTCACCAAGTCTTTCATACTTCCAGGTTCGATAAATTGGTTCCAGTCTTGTCTGAGAGGATAAAAACACTGACTTGATCATCGGCTTGCCCCCGCAAGTGACTGTATGGACCAGTTACGTGTTCTTTAACCAAAAATTCGATTGTGAATTGATTTGAACCTGGTGGAGGGTCCCAAGCGGATTGATTAACACCAGACCTTATTTATCCTTCATCCTTTATTATGGATAGAAATTACTGAGATGCTATATTAAAACCCTAGAAAAATTTAGAAAAAAACTCCTTGGGAAGCCGTAGAAACAGGAAGATGATGCGGAAGATGCCAATGCCGGAACATTTTTTCTTGTTTTCAACTCAACACGTATCACTTGAAATCCCTGGGTGATCAATTATTGAGAGATAGGAAATGTTTTAAGAAAAAACTAGAACAAAAATTTTTTTAATGTATGTTTCAACGATTATTTTCAGGCAAAACTTATGTTCTGATTGTTTTCCTCTTTCTTTCCTGGCCCTATTCTGTGTAATAGCTGGAAAGTGGATGGAAACGGAACGATGCTCGTAAAATAAAGTGCTTCCCCCTGTGTATGTAAACATGTATACGAAAGTGTCATATCATAACAATAATATTTTGAAATTTTCTATTGTTGCTTTTCTTTTGGAAAATATGTAGATGTGTGATGAATTGTCCGCTACGTGACGACTTCAAGCAGCATACCGTTTTGAAATCGTGAATCATTAGCAATTTCTCCCCTGATTCAATGGGTTTCCTTTGTTGTTATGAAAACGTTGGTGTTCCAGGAGTTTTGCAAGAGCGAACATGCAGAGTTCGAAAATATTCATGATCATAAGATTCCAGAGTTAGAAGATGAACAATTGGAAGGAAGCATGGAATTCCTAATTTAATTTAATTTGAGAAAACTTGAAGCAGCAGAAAAATTAAGAAAGCAATATTTTTCCTTTAAATGATTGAGAATGACTTTTCGGATAGCTTTTCATGCTAATTTAAGGAGTATGAAATGCTATCCGAAAAGTCATTTACTGGAAAAGTTTTGGTCATCGAAATTTCGACAATGTGAATTCGTCAAAAAGTTCTTCTTCACAAAATACGTAACTACTATCTTCTGTGGTGTAGTGTAGCGGTTAGAGGTTCCGCCGCCTGCACGATCGATCGGAGGTTCGAACCCGCCCTAGTGCCAACCAAGCCTTTCATCCCACCGAGGTTGATAAATTGGTACCAGACTTGCCCGGGAGGATGAAAACACTGACTTGACACAACGGCTAGCCCCTGTAAGTCATTGTATGGGCCAGTTAAATGTTCGTAAACCTCAAACGATTCTGAGGGGAAGTGAACGTGGGACGCGTCCCAAGCGGATTGATTAACGCCAGAAATTTTATCCTTTTATTCTTTTATCTTTTGTGTTAGGTGTAGTGCAGTTGGTAAGAAGTCCAACTGTAATCGCAAGATCGATGGTTCGAAGCTGCCCATGCGCCAACTACACGTTTCCTTCCCTTCGTCTTCCCCGATAAAGTTGTAGCAGACTTCTTTCGGAGAATAAAAATATATTGAATTGATATCGGCGATATTCAACGGCTAGCACCTGCGAGTGCCATAAGATCTCAACGATTCCGAAATACTGTAGAAACGCATTGGCGCCTCCCAAGAGGATTCATACGCCAGAAACTTTTTCCGTTTACGGTTAATTCTCTTTTAATAAAATATTTAACTTTTCACTAATTTCACCACCAACACCAAACTCAATAACACCTAATCATTTGCTCTGTAAAAATTCTAGGCCACTGCCCTAAGAAAGTCTGCTGGGTATTGGAAAATTAAGGCAGATCACATTCAAATGGAAATAGAAATATTTTTTTTCTTCTACTCAGCGGCTACTGTATAGACTCATTAATCTAACGTTAAGCCACGTCTATAACGCATAATTCGAAAAATTGTTTGGAAAAAATTGAAAAACCCGGGAAATATTGAATTGTTGGAAAAAACTGAAAAAATTGGGGAGTTCGCATGAAATGTGACTTCTCCAAAAATTCTACGAAACCACTTAAAAGGACTTTAACTGGAAATTTTCTCAATTGGAGAGAAAAAGAGAGTCGACCACAATTTTCATCCGTTTTATGGATTTCTGTAATTCGCCACTCGTTTCCCTTCATATCGTAATCTCTCAAAAAAGCTGAAGCAGCGTGTAGACAAAAGAAACAATGTAAAACTATGGTCGTTTCAAAAATGATCTGACCAGATTTGTGAGATTTCATTTTCCTGAGTAACCTACGTACTCACCAACTTGTCGTATCTTTCATATTGAAAAAAACGTTCCGGAAATGTGGAGCGATGGAGAAATTTGATGCCTCCGGGCATAAATGAAATAGAATATGCAATTTTTTTATTATTTTCATTATTTGAAACTCTGCATGTTTTAATCTAATGCACTAGCTTAGACTAACGTTTTTAAAATCATCCAAACCGCTTGCTAAATCTTTGATAAAAGGAAAATAGGACTCAGACTCAGAGGTGCATCTAAAATATTTCTTCTAGGATCATAAATGTAGATTATAAGGCACTGGCGGAATGAACCCACAGAAACCTTGGCCAGAAATGAAAAGCCCGGGATTTTTTCCCAAGATCCAAAATGGGAAGAACATATGCAAGTTATCATAAAGTTAAAGTTTTTTAATAGCCAGAAATGGCCAAAACCGGGAAGAAAGTCGATTAATCGAATTTTAACCGAGTTGTCCCCATTTATTAAGCAATGTTAGCATTAGATTCAGAAATTTGAATTTAAAAAAGAAAACGAAAAAAAATTGAAGAAATTTGAAATAAGAATTTTGATCGAAAAACCTTGTTCATCTCAAACCCCTTTCCCTTTCTACGTCAACTACACGTGTAGACCGTAAAATTCAAAAAAATTAAATGAATAAAAATGTGTCATACAATTCTGTAATGTCACTCACTGATCCAAAGATCCAGCATTGAGGTTGAGCAATGCTGACAACGGCAGCAAGTAGAAGCAGTGTCCTCATTCTGGAAACAAATAAAACAAGAAAAAAAAAGACGACGACGGCTAAATGACTTCGAAAAAAAATTTGCGAAATGAACGCGCTTAGCGTCTTAGATACTGAAGTTCTATAATAATGTAATTCAAGAAAAAAAAATAAAATATATCCTTCCCAAAACGAAAAAAGAAAAACGCATCCTTGGAGTGAGATTCTCATACTTTTTTAGAGAACAAATAGAATACCAAATAGTTTTAGTTTTGGTTCCAAGTACTTTTTCCAAGTGACAATTTCTAATTCTAGTTTTTTTTAAAATAAAACAATAGGAAAAGAAAAAAAAAGAAAAAGAAAAGTAAGTTATTTTTGAGTAAAATGAGAATAAGCGGTAGTGACGGCACTTTCAAAAGGACCTTTTTGCGGAGAAAATGTAAATATTTATGCGATACATGCATAATAGAAGAATTTTATGCATATATCGAATTAAACTGAGTATTTTATTTGAATATATTCAAAATAACAAACAATGCATGCGTAAATGTACTATTTATGTGATGTCTATTTGTATTAGATTCAAATGCCCATCAGATTCAATTTAAAAATTTGAAATCGATTTCTTTCCACTATGTACCTAATGGAGCAATTTTTAATAAGGATAAAAAATCTGTCAGAGTGCATTTAGAGAGGAAGAGGTGTAAACTGTAGAGGAAATAAATTGATAGGATGTCACATAGATTGTACATGTGGTAGATTTTTCAATTTGATATCAATCAATCGATTGAGAATTACGGAGCGCGTTGTTGTGTTTTGTTGAAAAAAGAATGAATGTGCCAGAAACCATGTTAGCATGGCAAGTTTTATTCATATGTTGTATTTATTGTAGAATGGAAGGACGGTGACTGTGTTTATAGTCTTATTTATAGTATTCTCATATTTACATAAATGGAGCACCCATTATATTTTGTTCACATCAGTTTTATGGGATACTGAGCGAAATTTTTCTTAGTTGCCTATTTAGATCGATTATTCTTGAAAATAAACATGCCAATTCTCCCTAAATGTCAAAAACTCGTCGCCAGACTTATATTTCTAACAGATTTGTGAGTCTCGAAGTTGTCCAAAAATTAATCATTTTTCATATCCCTACGACTCCGTGAGTGTCCAAAAAAAACCTCGGAAAAATTGTTGACAACAGTTGAGTGGATTTCTGGGGAAATTTCTAAGAAGTTTCGTTAAGCTTAAAAGTTTCGATCCCACTTTAATGAATTACCGTAGGTCTTTTTTTCTGGAAATCCCAATATGCAGCTTTAGCCACATATCGTATCATATCGTATATTTCATTTAATTTATTTTAAGCAAATGACTCGTGTTGTGAACGTTCTCAGTATAACATTCCTAACTACACAATCAGCACATAATGGGCATGAAGTCAACGAGAAAAAAGTGAAAAAGTAGAGTAAAAAAATTGTGAAGGGTTAAGGATAAAGAGCAGACATCCGTCTTCCACGATCTATCAGTTCTCCTTCTAATTCAGGAGATTGTACCGCATAAAGTGGCACTTTTAGTTCCTAACTTTTTCTAACTGCGCTATCTTGGATTTTTTCAACATTTTTTTCAGCATCATGCTATTTTTAAAGAGATGATATTGTATGCCTCCTTACCTAAATTCTTTTTTATTTTTCTCTCTTTTCGATACCTACATAATTTTACACCAATCAAAAATTATTTCATTTTCAAACTTACACTCCTAGGAAGAAATAAAAAGCTTACGAGTTGTTGATACGTTAGGCGCAATTTTTTTCTTTTTTGGGCTAATATTTCAGGAAGAAAAAGTACCGAAAAACTACTAAGCACATTGTAAAAAAAAAAGGCAGAGAAATGTAATAAATTTCTCCTCACATTGACGTTGGTGAAGGGTGTGTTTGATTTATTGGTTCGTGATTAGCAAGAGAAAAAAAAACGAAACTAGTTTCAATTCGGTACAGCAGTAATGTAGGTGTCGGAAAAATTAGTTTGACATGGTCAATGTAGCTTAAAAGCCCTCCAAAACATTAAAAAAAAACTATTCCTAAGGAGAATTATTCTCTTCTTAGGAACTTTTACTGTGTACCATGTATGTAGAAAAAAAAGCCGAAAGTTAGCCTGGATAACGATTATCTTGTTTATTCGACTTATTGATGACTTTTGTGACTTATTTATCCTATCTTTATTTATCTTATGATTATCTCCTTAATCTATCTCCTAAGCGTTACCTCATAGGGACCGAAATTTAAGGATTTACGCTAAAGATTTATTTTATGAAGATGGACAGAGAGAGAAGATGAAATCCAATGAGAGAAGAGGTGTAAAATCGTCGAAACATTCTGTGAGGTAGTTTATTTGACAGGAGTAAAGTGAGGAATCACTTCGGAACCGGAAAAAGAGGTGAGAACAGTCGACGCGCAACGATATCGTGGCGGCCAACGACGACGATGGCTGTTTTCCGTTTCGCCGCTGATGAAGAACCGCGATGGCCGGCGGTTTTTGTCGAGCATAAATGACATGACAGCAAGGCTCAGTGGCAACGATGATTCATTCATGTTTTTCTTAGAACACTTTCGTTTCTCATTTTCTTTCCAGAAAGTTTTCGTCAGCAACATTTTCTGGTGTGCTGAAGATACTGAAATTTAGTGAACAATAGCACAGTCATGAGAAGCATTCATCATTCCGCGTTTCTAGAAATTTCAATTTATTGTCATGGTTGTTTTCTGTTTTCCTCAGAAGCTGTTCATTCCAGTCTGATTCATAGAAAATCAACGTTTATGAGTATGTAGCGATGTTGATCTTGGTGTTATGATACGGTAGCACATAATTCCTCTCAATTTCTCAAGAACCTGTTTTAAAACGTCGTCTATTTGTATTTGATGGTTCTTCTCAGGAAATATTTCTCAATTCAACTCAAACCAGATCCATTCTCATAATAATGTTCCATGTTATGATACGTTCATACTTATTTCACGAAAATATTTATAAAGTTCTATTCTGATGCGCACCTCAGGAGGACATAAGGGTGAGAATAGAAAACGAAAAATAAACAAGAAAGAAAATGAAACAAGAAAAAGATAAAAAGGACATAAATCCTCCGTTCCAGAAGTGTATTCGCTTGTTAGAGGAGGAGCTTGCTCGAATTTGAATTGTTGATCTAAAACAAATAATCATCATCTTTTTGTAGCAGATGCTGAGAAAATAAAATTTTGCTTTTTAAAAGCAGCTGTTGCATCACATGGCACATTTTTTGTGTTATATGGTCCTTTGCAACCTACACGACGTCCATGACCTAGCCACAGGTGACATGGTTATTTGTGACATCTCGTAGACGTCCATGAACTTCTTGTAGCTCGCCGATTTTCTAAAACGACACGTAGTTTATCAGAAAATAAATTCGGTCGAGCTCACTGTCTTACCGTAACGCGTCCAGTAATTACGCGTCTATTATAATGTGTACTGTGAGGACTGCCGAAATGCAATCTCCTCGACGAATACGAGAGCTGGTATGGCTACCAGTAGCCCCCTATCATGCATCCAAGGAACCTGATAATCTAATGCAGTAGTTCTCTTACATACCTACTTACTTACTAAGTATCTAAGTAAGTAATTAATAATAATAAATTAAATTAAAATGAATAACTCTTAAGTTCTTTCAACTGCTTTTAATTAGTTTTATTGATTTTATTTAAACTGATTCCTAATTAGCTACTTATGTGATAGATCCTGACGACCTCGTCTCACCGTAACCCATCTCTTCCGGCCGTCAATTATAATGTTTACTGTGTGAATCGCGGAGTCACACTTTTATACTCGGCGAATATGACCTAACCAGAGCTGATTTTTCTATCAGTTGCGTTTCTGAAGCGTCTATGAACTTGCTGTAGTCCGTTTTGTTAAGGTCTTACAGGATTGTGTGGAGAAGGTTATACAAGAAAGAAAGGAAGTCATATTTTCCACTAATGTATCATACAAAAAACAAAAAAGACAAAATATAGAGTTCATACAAAAAGAACTGTAGTTTCCTGATTCAAGTGTAATGGAATAAGACACAGCGAAGCAAAAAAAATGTAGAGCTTTTTTGCCTCTTCTAGGATGAAAGATCATAGGGAAAATAAAGAAGAGCTAAAATAGAAATAAAATTTATTAATTAATCAATTAATTAAAGAAGAAGAGTAAAGTGTGAAGCTGCCGTGATGATATACTTGCCAGCTATAGAGAAATAAATATTTGCCCTGTAAAGGGTCGGGTGTGGTGTAGCGGTTAGAGGTTTCGCTTCCTGCACGATCGATCAGAGGTTCGAATCTGCCCTAGTGCTCACCAAGCCTTTCATCCCTCCGGATTCGATAAATTGGTACCAGGCCTGTCCAGGGGGATAAAAACACGGACTCGACACATCGGCTAGCCACTGCAAGTCATTGTATGGGCCAGTTACACGTTCGTAAACCTCAAACAATTCAGAATTGAAGCGAACGTGGGGGCGCATCCCAAGCGGATTGATTGAAGCCAGACACTTTATTCTTTTTAACTTTTATAAATATGTTAGAGGTAAACAGGGGCTATTTACGTGGACTAGAAGCAAGTAACAGATATTCCAAATGAATCAGAAATTAGACGAAGCTATTCCTAAAAGAAATAAAGATAAAACAAAAAAAAGATCACCAATAGGATATAAGGAGAAAGAATACAGTAGAACGGTAGTAAAGTACTTAGTCTAAAGCATTACGTCTTAGGTAGTCTAACGTAGCCCAGGAAGCAAAGTAGAGTTCGTGGACTAGTGGCTTATGCATTAACTAAAATAAGTTTCGCACATTTAGAACAGTAAGGATGTGAAAAACCATATTCGGAGTAAGTGATCAAATTGCAAACCAAACATCCTAACTAGATTCAAGGAATGCTACCTTCTTTTTAGTTTTAGGTATTTTTTATAATTTACATTACATTGTGATTAGTATTTCACGTTATATTATATATCTATATTAATTACATTATATTTTACAATATTATGCTAATTTTCTTAGTATACTCGTGCATTATTGCAACTGACTTTGCTTTAATGCTAAGACGTTGACAATTGTGACCACTTTATTTTTCGTGAGGTATGAGATCAGTGCGTTATTTTTGATCTCTTAGAAAACTACCACCCATGGCTCCGTTGTCTCCATTGACACATTTTTATGTCTGTTCATTTTTTTCTCGGTTTCAGTGGTTTTTTTTTCAATCTTTTTTTCATAACATTTTTGGATAGAACCAAGGAAGTAATTATCTATTATTCCGTGGGTTCAGGTGCGTAGTCCTTCCGTGAGTCGAAAGATCGTCAATAAGTTACCAGAAAAACTGAGATTTTTCTCCTATACATATATAACATAATTTAAAAAAATGAAAAAGCTACTAATGAAAAGTGTTGACCGAGTGTTTTGTATCCAGATGTCCAGGTGCGTAGGATCCATCCGTTAAGCGAAAGATCGTCAATAGGTTACCAGAAAAACTTTTCTTTTGCTATAACTGGAAGATGGAACCAAGATTGTTTACGCCATTTTATTTCCACTAATGTTTCGGCGTAGTAGCTATCTTCAGGTCCTGTGGAAAGTCAAGGACATGTGCATTGCATCCTCCGAATCACCTCTTTAGGACAAAAATTACCATTCAATTAGAGAGTAGATCGAATATTGGATCGAAGAATTGCAAAACCGTAATATTACCTCCCGTTGTAGCCACACGGTCGAGGGTTTGAATCCGCCCTAGTGCTAACCAAGCCTTTCATCCCTCCGGGGTCGATAAATTGGTACCAGACTTGTCTGGGAGGATAAAAACACTGACTTGATCATCGGCTGGCCCCCGCAAGTCATTGTATAGGCCAACACGCGTTTCAAAACTTAACCTCATCGATTACGAATTCCAGTAAAACGCGTTGGCGCATCCCAAGTGGAATGATACGCCAGCGACTTTATCATTTATATTTTTAATATTACCTCAGTTGTCAAGTGGTTGTGATGCTAGAAGAATGCAGTAGAATTGTTCCGGCACTAACAAGGAACAGTGATAGCTCCCTCTGATCTTCGTCTAATCCCGTAGGTCAAAATCCGCAACAGTCGTGGTACAAGGCCTGCTCGTTGGCGATGGAGATACACACTTTCTTTCTATTTTTCTTCCTTTTTCACAGTTTTACATTTCTAACATAGGAACTTTTCAGAACAAATAGTAATACGATTCTTTTTCTATATCCAACTTGATCCTTCATAATCGGGATTCAAAACGAGTCCTTCACTTGGTTTGTATTCGACCATCATTGACCACACATCGATTTGTAGCGATGGTGAATTGCCACTAATCTGGCAAATGTTCTGCAATTTTCAACAACGTGTGAGCTGTGTTGTAAAAATCTTTTTGTATGATCCAATGAACAATTGTTTACATCACTGATTACCGCATTGTATTTGTTGGGCACAAATCGATAAAATGCGGGTGGAGTTGTAAAATTCCGAATTGTCTGTGTTTTCTCAAAATTTTCATGCTATTATGACTATCATATATCCTTCTCATAAAAGAATATTCAAATTCTGCAGAAGCAAAATAGCATTTCTCGCATTCCATGCACTGGCTCACTTCCTACATTTTGATGATATTTCCAAAGTAACTTTTCATTACTCAAGAGTTCCAATAAACTGGAACGAGTAAGTGAATCATCTTATTATATGTTTTGTCTGTTATCCATATTGACGCAAATCCTCGCTGGCATAAAAGGAAGTGAAGAATGGTATTGTTGGATTTCCATAATAAATGGTTCCTCCAAGGTGGTGACACATGCAACTAACTGCTGTTCATCAGCTTCAGCAAGAGATAATCACTCATTAATCACTCGAACAAGATTTTCTAGACGAAGAACTTTTGTGCTTCCTTTCATTCAGAGTTTTCCTGACTAAAAGAGAAACAGGAACGCAGCTGAATCTGTAGTGCGCTTCATAACGGAAACTTTTGATATAACACGAACACTGGGTACATTAACCAAAACTGGGACTCGCGGAAGGTCCACAAAAGATTCTATTTTTTCTACCTTACATACCTGATAATATGACCAGAGCGGTACGGAGCTGTCTACGAAAAGCGGATCTACAAAACAACGTGCGAGTTGTGGAAATACCAGCAGCAGTATACAACGTTGGAACGGCATAAATGGATGTTATGTATAGTGCTAAAGGAATTTACTACCTGTAGAAGTGCTAGGATTATCCTGTTACACTTACGTGAGTGAGGCTATTCAGAATTCTATCTCAGGCGAACGACCAAAAATTACGGACGTACCCGGTCTTCCCAGAGAAAGTAGAATAAGTTCAGCTGGCTAATGACAATTGTTGGGCAAGAATGGTGAGTGACTGAATTGTCCCGTGATGCCCTTCGTTCAAGCAGAAGCCATTGAGCCACTCTTGCAGGATGGAAGTATTACTGGCCCTCACGACCAAATTCATGACCGATTTCTGAGAAACGAGTAGCAACGACAGACTCATATTCGATCATTCGTTCCTGTGCATCTAATGAAATCCTAAGAACTGCCTGCATCCCCTGTGCTCTCGTTGTTCGTCGATTTACTCGAGCTGGCACAAATACTTATAGTAATGCATTTGCCCCAATCGCAAAGGTTGTTCAGCGGCTTCTCTTCACGCAAGGGACCCGAAGAAAATCATATAATTCTTTGAAGAACTTAGTGAAGAGTTCTTGCGATCCTGTCGGCAGTTTTCCTGCAGTACGTTTGATATCGTGCCGCATCCGGTCGCTCACAGCTCTGGCCCAGCAATTGTGGTTAAACGAATGACGTGTCAATTTGCCTAATCTTATTTTCCTCGACATATACGGCAAAGTCTCTGATTTTTGATATTTGACTAAGGAGTGAACTTTGAATACCCTATTTCACATGCGTAAAGCGAGATACCAACAGCATCACCCTTACAATTCACGTTCTATCGCATTGATCGCATTTTCTTCCTGTTTGCGAAGTGCCCAGGTTTCTGAAGCGTATTTCAACCCAGAAGGAATGGTGGTGCTGAGCATGTGAGCACGGAACCGGATGTTCTTGGTATTCATAAGCACAACCTCGATCCTTAAGATATAAGAAATAGGAAAAAAATCGTTTCAGTTCGCATATCTCTCTAATTAGGAACACCTATTGTTTTCTGTTGGACAGTTCATTCCTTATACATATCTAGTCTCTAAGAATACACCTTAGTAATGTGGGTGTTTATTGTTAGGAGAGTGATTTAAGTGCTCGAAGCCTCTATAGTTAGCTTTTTTGGACTTCGAGGTCGCTCTCGACCCTCCTCACCGAGGCCATCTTATCAGTGCGCTTCGCGCCGAGGCATCTCTACGAAAATTCGTACGCCTAGTAAATGTCAAAAATCAACGAACAACAGCTGCAGTGTGAACACCAGCTTTATGTTCAACACCATTTGAAGTGGGTCGTAGCGAGAACCTTTCTGGCTGTTGATGGCATGATGCGAAGAACAGTTGAGTGGTGTCTCGTCACTGTCATTCAAGCACCGTCTGCACCACCCTTGGTGGATATCGAGTACGCCGATGATGTAAAAGCATTCGCTTCTAATAGCGCAAACGTTACAGCATGTTGTTAACCTTGTATCGAAATTAGCTGCATGCTACGGACTATGTCTTCGCCCTGATAAACGCAAATAGATATGGGTCTCCTCGAGACCCTTAACGGGAATCAGGGTGTACGGACAACCTATCGAGCTCGTGTATGAGTTCTGTTGTTTGAGCTGTGTGTCCAAAAATGTTCGCAGCCACGAGAGAAATATTCAGCAAAAAATGCGCTAAAGCCGCTCATTGACCAAGTGCCTGTGTACCATCACCTGTGACGAAAATTCGCTTATAAAATAGGACGAATGGGTAGTCTCTATGTGAACTCTAGCTAGAAGATCGAACAAGACGTGTAGATATGTTGAAGGATATGTTGAAGGACGATCAGATATGTTGAAGGACGACAAACCCCTGCGAAAATAGCCGCGTTAAGCTGTAATACCCGGCCGCCGATTAAGTCAAGTAAGTCATCACCTTAGTGTTTTCTTAACTTGAAGAAGACGCTTTTCTCGGTACAGTAGTCTCCATTGCACCAACCTTATCGATCAAGACCCAATACTTTTCAGTTTGATAAAGATTTAGCTTATCCTCACAGCACACACAGTGAGATGACTCAATCTGACATGCGCATCGCTGTCGAAACGCTGTTTCCAGCCATTATTTGTGGCTCAATCAAAACCAACTGGAATGGATGTTTTGCTCGGATTTTAGGGTTTTCATTATCATCGAATGTATAATATAGGGATGACTCATTTGAACTTATAAAAATGTGAATAACGTTTCGCAATGCGTTGATAGTTCCAACTGAACACGGCGCCTCTACTTTTGCAGATTCTTTATTTATTTTGGTGACGGTTCCTCTAGATATAACAATATAGGAATGATTCTTTTGCAGGCTATAACCAAAGTAGGCAAAATTTATAAAGGACCTTTGCCGTGACTTTTTACCTGAGCACCATCAACAGCTTTGTCTGTGCTACTCCAACTCGTGACTACAACTGCTTTGTTTTCACAACAATGTGTAGGTACGAGTAAAAATCATCAGTTTCCCTTGTTTTCATCATTTTATTTGTGAGCACTGTTTTATTTACTATTATTTCTTGTTTTATTTGTTATTTTTTGGATCTATTTGTTTCTAATCAATCGATTTCGCGCCGTAAAATTCAGAAAACTAGACTGGATCTATTTTTTTCGCATTTTAGACAAAAACACTTTTAGCTCTATGGCTTGAGTTTAAAATTTTTTATAGTTTACCAGTAACTCTTCTAACTCTTCGTCGAATTAGGTGGCAGAGTTCAATAGTCTTTTTTATAGTTCAGTTTTTTTAATAGTTGATTTACCTGAGTCGTAATGCCACACGAATTGGCATCAGTGGATTTCATATTCTTCAATCCATAGGATACAATGATAAAATGGCTATATTTTTCTAGCCGAAACTTTTTTGTATTTTTCTTTCTCCTTTTTCCCGTTCTCGGCAGTTTTTCTCTTTCTCAGCTAGAAAGATAAATAAGTTAAATGTATCCTTAACTTCTTTGAAAGCAAAACTTTTCTTTTCAGAATCTATATTTTGCCGATTTCGGTATTTGTGATTCGCGTTGCAGCGTTCTCTCCATTTTTTCAAGGAACGGTAAGACATATTTTACTGCACTATGGGGTTTTGATCATTGCTCTAAAAGCACAACAGCATTTCCCTCGAAATCTCCAGAGAATCCCGTAGAAATAATGTCATTGTAGCAAAAATTATGCTAATTTTCTTTACTGGCGGTCGTAACCGTACTGCCTTCCTGGTAGCCGATCAAGAAGAAAACAACAACAAAAAAATCAAGAAACTCAGTCAGCTCTAGGCACCAATTATTAATTAGGCACCAGTTCTGTTATCGTTTTCCTATTCGTAAAAATACGACATCTTCACGTTAGTCATCCCTGTCAAAATTTTCATTCGATTCACTTGAGCCTTCAGGGCATACGGTACTATACTGTACGATGAGGATGTAGATCATTACTGGTTAAAGGGACCTAGTCTTATGAGAGCACAAAGCGATGGGGACCACTAAGAAACTGTTTTGCAACTAATGCATTCATACGTAAGCAGAATCGTGCATCACCACACTTAAATCTCAGGTTGATTAGAAATTTCTGGGCCCTATTTTCAGAAATCTGGAAAGTTTGAAGTTTTTCAAATTTCCTTCCTCTTGAAATATGGACGAATTTTTGAGATTCGGGTATGAAATGTACAGTTTTCCGGTCTCTGGATAATTTTCGCGGACAACATAAGATTTGAGTGTATGGGATTTCCGTGAATAAGAACATTTTGCAAGAGAATCCCTCCGTTAAGGAATTGTGTCCTGAAATACTCTCTTTACCATTGTTGATGGTTTGCGGCTGTGCTTTCCTATCTCCTAAGTTTATTTTTAGGGTTTTATCCCTCCACTCCCGTTCTTTCAAAGAATACCATGGGAAGGGATAGTTCAAATGAGGACAATAATAAGTGTACGTTACAATATTTAGCTTAATTGGTGCCAGAAAAGGTAAATAGAGCTAAAAAAAAAGTCTTTTCAAGGATCATAGCCTCACCCATGGAAACTACGATGCAGCTTTGGAAAGATGGGCAGAGGAGTATGGACTCACGGGAAGTTTAAAGCTATAGAAGAACTTCCAGATACACTATTTATTCCGTTATTTTGTGTTTTCAAAATCATTCAATAATAAACTCCTAAAATTGTTTGCACTTATCCTATTTGTCATTCCAGAATGAATACAACAATTATAAGGAAGAGATAGAAAGTCAGAAGAGAAGAGCTGAGGAAGAGCTTGACGCTGCCTTAACAGCTATTCCTTTATTCATCCAACTTATTCGACAGGCTGAAAATGATCCGGTACAGGCTAATCTTTATTTATTTATTTATTATTGTATTTTATTTTTTAATTATTACTATTGTATTTTATTTATTTATTATTATTTTGTTTTTTTATTTATTATTGACATTTATTAATAATTAGTTGCATAAAAACATTAAATTGACGATTACAGAACCTCACCTGGGATCAAGTAGCCGAGAGGAAATTTAAACTCTTTTCAAATCTGTTGCCACAGCAAGCTGAAGTCGTTAAATTCATGATTTCTCTATTCGCACCCCCTTACGCTAAAGCCTCTTCTCAAAGAATGTCATCGAATTTTGGCCATGGAGGACAATTTGGATCCAATGGGATTGGACCGTTTGTGCCAGTTCCCTTTGGGCAGGCCCCTTACGGGCAAGGATTGTATGGACCTAAAACTTACGGTGTATTTGGCTGATACGATAATAAAGAGTAAACTAAACGACTGTTAATGTTGCAGGAGTCAAAATATTAGACCTAGGATGGAGTAACCGTATGAGGTCAGAAACATCGAAATTTTCCTCCTACACATCTATAACATAATAAGAAAATGGAAAAACTACTAATGAAAAATGTTGACCGAGTGTTTTGTACGAATTGGATCATTCTAAAAATCATCTGCTTTCTTATCTCGGAGGCAACATACACAGAAGTGCATGCATCTGATATCTCCTTAGGATTCACCGCTAAATCTTATGGATTCGAGGAGTTTGACGTACATATGTTAGGTGAATATCCCTAAAGGTCCTTGGAATCAATAGATTACATGCACGTGAACTTATCACGTGATTATCTATTGAATGATACAATAATATTGTAATTTATTTACATTTAATGAGTATTTTTCACAGTCTATTCAAACAAATATAATAAATATCCTTTTCAGATCCAGAGAACTCTGCTCAGCTGAGTCTGACGGCAGTAGAGTTAATAATAATAAATCTATTTACTGAGTTCATGGGTGTTTCAACTGAGATTACTCCTTCTCTATTTTATATTTTCTCTATTTTTTATTTATTTTTTTCTTCTCTCTTTTTCTGTAATTCACGAAGGTATACGGTAGCAACAATAGGGCTTTGAAAATTTTACGGTAGTGATCAATGCACTTTTTAAGATTTATTTTAATAACTTTGAGTCCAAAATATTAGTTTAAAAAAAGGAAATCCATTGAATTACGACAGCAGCATTAAGAAAACAACGGGTTTGAGGCCAGTAGAAGAATTGAGTAGTTTTCTTCCAGGAAATTGAAAGAGTGCGTAAGAGTACAGAAGCAGTGACATCAAAAGGATGAAGGGTCTAGGAAATAGAAAGGAGAGGGAACTTGTCGTTCCTTTCGGGACCTCATTCTGCCGAAGCAACAGCGGGTTTGACGTCTCCCAAAACAAAAACTGTTGACTTCTTCCATTGACGTCAAACTCGCTGTTTAGGCGTTCATCGGGTCTCAGCTCAGCCCTCAGAGCTTCTGATCCCAGGGAATTGAAGTCCTTAGGGAAAGATGGAACGCTGTGATTAGAAATTTATGATGAATACATCGACGGATAATCTTCTATGTATGATTAAGAAAGTAGAAAATTGTAAAAAGTATTCATGTGTGGAAAAAAGTATTCAACCTATTAGAACACTTCATTTTCCAGAAACGTTTCTAGGAACGGCGCCCACTTTGTGCTTCCCTAAACTCTTAATCTCCCGGTTCGCCACGTTTAGTGCGCCTAATCTGTTGCGATAAAGAACTTTACGGTCTATTTACGGCTTCTTTTCCTATTCCACGTAAGATCGCACCTATTTTAAAGAACTTTTTTATAAAACTTATAGAATTTTTTATAGAACTTTTATAGAACTTCCTGATCCTACTCAGATCATCCATGCGCTCGCACGTATTGCTTGTCGTATAGCTCATTATTTATTTTAATCGGCTGATCTACTTCTTAGCATACATAGATTAAAAAAAGTCATAAAATAAATTTGTTTGCTTATAAATTGCCGGATTCGCCATTTCGGGTATGATTAGGAGGACTTAGCATATTAAATTTGAGAAAGTGGACCAATCATCATTAGGTTGGAACTTCTAAAGGTTCAAAACAAGAGGGACCCTTACTTTCCCATAACCCAGAATATATGTATGGGACCCGCTGTTTAGGTGTTCATATGGGTACCACCTTAGCATGGAGCTTCTGCTTCCAGGGAATTGTAGTCCTTACAGAAAGATGGAACGCAGTGATGATCTTCTATGTATGACTAACAAAGTAGAAAATTACAGCAGTGGTTACAATCCATTTCAAGATATCCCAACACTAAAACTCTCTAGTAGTTCTTTTAAAAAAAAGTGAGCGACAAAACTCAAATCCAGGGGCGAATCCTTCAAATCTACTTATCAATTCAAGCAAATTACCCTCCTATGTATCGCACGTTATTTTCAGTTCCTGAAGTGCATCCAAGGAGGCAGTAGAAAAAACATACCAACCTAAAAATAAACCATAGGAAGATTTTATAAGAGTAACGTTAATCCTTTTCATTCATAAGGACAGTGAATCAAATAACACCACGTTATTCAAGTGTTTTAAGGCGATTTGAAATAATTCGTAAGAGAGAGGAGATGGAAATCAAAGCATTACGGATGAGGTCGCTGAAAATTCCCAATCGGTGCCAATTAAGACATTTGAATCAGTTTTCATCGCATAGAACTGCTGACGGGTATCTTCCAGTTGACGAATCCAGCAACTTTAGAGCCATTCTTGCAAAATTTACTAAATTTCGGAAGATGTGCATCACCTTACACACACTCATCTCCGCTTATAGAACATTCCAGAAGTAACTAAATTTTAAACCATCACGACAAGGTAAGATGGATTTTAAATACTGTAGGAACGGCATAGATAGGACATGGCTTTTCTAAAGTTTTGCTTCGACTTTTCCAATATTTTCGGAAAGGTCGTCGAGAAATGACTTAAGTTGTTTCGAAATTGAGGATTTCTCTTGAAACCGCTGAATCTTCCGCTTTCCTCTTCCAACATGCATGATTTCTATTAAAATCTTCAAGAATGATATCAGGGAGATCAAACCGAACTATCCCATCGACGATAAGAACAAATAAGCCTTCAGGTTACTAGATTATCACCTAAGGCGAAGAGGAATTACGCATAATGCGCTATCCATGAATATTTCGTTGGCAAAGCAGCGTAGAATTTTAGTTTTTAAAATTTCAAAGAATAAATCTGACAAGCGTAAAAGAAATCACTGTCTTCTGCAAAGAAATGTTTTATACTTCTGGAAAATCTGAAAAACCGAAAAAAATTTTGGCATATATCTAAATCTAAGGATTTTTGGATGCGAAGACCTGCATGCAGCACTACAAATCCGTTCTTAGATCATAACTTGTGGAAGCTACGCGAATCTGCTTTTTTACATCTTTTAATATGTATTCGATAGTTATCCAGGAGCCAAAAATATCGATCGTCAGAGAAAGCCAAAAATATCAATCCTCTCTGCGCCCTCGTTGAATACCTCAGATTTCTATGCGCTGTAAAATATGCGGTTGATCCTGATTGTGCCTGTCCGAACCGTAAAAAAAGTAAAATCGTGGAAAAATACAAAAAAAAAACACATAAATACAAAAAACTTAAACATTAACATAAAAATGAATACATATACACATAACAATACGTACATAGTGTAAAAATTTTAAATAAAAAATATCATACAATAATAAAGGGAAGAATATGTTGAAAATAACAAATATGGATAAAATAAACAATAAAGTAAGAAAATGGATGATAATTCTTCTCAATATGATATATATATATATATATATATATATATATATATATATATATTCTCTTCCATGTTTTGATTACAAGGTAAATCCAAGTGAAAAAAAATGCGAAAAAATTCCACATATACAATCCTACATATTCATCTATTATATTCCTATCATATATTTTATGGCATTTCATTATATTATCATATACATAATTGTACTTATCATATTTCCCATTGTTCTTACATTCTTCTTCGTCTTTCACTCAGCTCTAAGGCGTCATTATTTATTAAAAGGGATAAGTCTTTAAGTGATCCAGGCGGATTGATACAGTTAGAAGGAGGAGGAGCCTACGTCATTAGGAGGTGTAACTTTTTATCATTTTCATCCGAAAATCTTCTTAAGCGTTTACAGATTCAGATACCCTGCTCCTGCTATTGTACCGTCAGCCATGGTTATGTCGTCTCATTTCCTCTTGGACTCCGAGAACTCAGCCGCATCCAGAGAACAACTTGGAGATGTTGTTTTTCGACTAGCTACAGGTACGTCGACATTTCAAGACACTAAAATCAATTTTTCAGGAAATTTTTCCGTGGAAATTTTCCATCTTTAAGAATTATATGTTACATTTCAGGAAACACTTTTAGGAACATTTACGTGCCAGAAAAAATTCCGCTTCTAAAATTTAATGTGGAACGTTTTTTGGTGAAATTTTTCTCGTCTGCCGTGCTCCTCATAGTTCTTAATTTTTATTATTTAATATTAATATATAATACATTATTTTAATTTTTTTCTTTCTTTACTTTTTGAAATCATTCAATGATCCAGAAACAAAGTTTCGAAATCATGTTAACGTCAACGTCATTTCAGCGATTTTATTGAACATATACTTAATATTTGCATTTATTATATTACTTTTATAGTTCGAATGTTCTTTTGTCTTGAAACCTCGGCATATTCTGTCTGTGTTTTGATATAGTGTGCCTACGAGGTTTTTTAGATGGAACCTTTATTTGCCTGACGTTTCGGCTTTTTCGCCGTCTTCAGAGGCCTAAATAGAGGATGATTGGAACAATGCTACGTTTATCCCGTCAAGTGCCACACCACCCTGGGTCAGTGTTTCGATAATCGTTCAGGGTAGTGAAAACAGAAACCTATCTACATTGAAAATGGTCTTACGTTTTGCTCCACCGGATGTGGCGCGGCTGGTTGCACGCACTTGTCACTCAGTGTACCAGCGAATGAGTATTACTGCGTGTAGATCTCCAGCGACGACATAGATTATTTGATCTACACACAGAATATCAGGCGGTTATAGGTCACAGAGCGGTACAAGTGGCAAGAACTCATTCGTTATGGACAAGCATTCATTCCTATTATTCATTGAAGGGTTTCTTTTAAGAATAAAAAACGCCTCCAACGTCTTCCTTGCCGATATTTCTGTTTCGTGAGCCAGTATAACGCATTTCACATCGTAATCGTTCCCGTTGTGGGCCTCATGTCTGTGCCTTCCTAGTGGTGTTATCAAACTTTTTCGTCGTTTTCCGGCCATGTGTTCATTAATCCTCACTCCAAGATCACTCCAAGATTCCTACCGGTCTCCCCAACGTAAGTTGCATTGCATATCAAGCACTCAATCTCATATATTACCCCCATTTTTGCGCAGTCGCCTGTTTTTCCGTAAGGACAAATAACACATCTTTCACAGATGCAGTATCTATCATATAGTCTGTTTCTAACAAGCTGGCTTTTGATGTTTGCATTTGGGATATTTACCAAGATCACGTCATTTTGTAATTGTGCTTGGATAATGCTGCGCTGAACAGCGGCACTGACACTGTCAGAGATAAAAGGAAGACAAAGAGAGATTTTGTTTTCGCGCGGAACATTGCTATTTACAGTGCGGGTTCTTCGGTAATGCGGACGTACTGTATGGCCATTGGCACATGCGATTTTCAAGGCTAGTCTTCGTGATTCGTGTCGTTCTTGGTTGCCAGTGCATACTTCACTAGCGGTTTTGAACATATTACGAATCACTGCGCGTTTCACTGCAGTCGGATGTGCAGATTTGGCGTGCAATATGATGTTCTTGCAACTTTCTTTGCGATACCACTTTACTCTAATAATGCCGTTTGAACTACTTATTTGTGTGTTGAGGTACGGAAGCCATCCTTCTTTTGGGGTTTCTCGTGTGAGTCTGATATACTGCGATTGTTGGTTGAGTATTCGGAAACACTCGTCCATTTCGGACTGTGTTGATGTTATGATGCAACAGTCGTCAATATATCTGCAATACATTATTGGTCTACGCGAAAGCACTGGTTCTTCGATCCTGCTCATGAAGCAGATCGCCAGTACTGGTGCTAATCGTTGACCCATTGCTAGCCCTCTCAGTTGCGCGAAATAATTTCCTGACCACCTGAAGATATTACAATTCAGGCATCCCTTGATAAGCGTTATTATGCGAGATTTACTTAGTCCATATGTTTCCAAGTTGTTACCATATAAATCTATCATCTCAGAGAGAGCTTGCAGCGCCTCACTGTTTTTTACATTCGTGTAGAGTGAGGTTACATCAAAGGACTCTATTACGCAGTTGCCCTCAACTCTCGCATTGCGTAATCGCTCAAGGAAATGGTGCGTGTTCGACAAATGAGATGGTATTTTAGGCAAAATTTGACTCACGATTTTATTAAGGAACCACGAAACGCGATCCGTTGGTCCTCCCACACAACTTATTATTGGTCGGATTTTGAATGTGGCCTGATGATGGCGCTGATGTTGAGTTGACCTCATCGGGTTTCAGCTTATGCGTTTTGATGAGGCTGTAGAACACAGGGCACTTTTATATTTATTATACTATTACTTTTATATTTATTATACAGTTTTTTCCAAGATGTACATTTCAATAAAATCAATGAAATGTCGTTTGATGCAAACATACAACATCGCTACTAACTAAGGTCCCAAAATATGAGTAACTGACGGATTAATTCGTCGGTTACTCATCGGAAAAGTATCGGAAGTAAACGGAAACGGAATTAAACCATTGGAATTCTTGCTAATGGGAAAAATTAAATTTTAAACATAACATTCGATTGAAGATGAGCTATTGATTTCAAATATATTTCAAGGATTTAGTTCTGACAAAAAAAATCAAATATAATTTAAGAATTTAGTTTTGACAAAAAAAAATTAGTTTTGTGTGGTCTAAAAAAAGACAGTTCCTCTAACCTTCCTTAATTACTCACTTCACACCGTATCGTAATCCTAACATTGATCCTATATTCTTTTGTATATATCTCCGTGCAGGGAATAGGTGTTAATATAATTTGCGCTGATTTCTCAAAATTGGACGGAATACTTCTTATATTCGTGATCAAGAGGCTATTTAGATCATTTTCGTGCTCCGAATCATGTGTATGGGAAGATTTTTTTCCCCTAATTGCTGAGTTCACAAAATTAAACCCTCATGTCGGTGACCTCATACACGCACACACACAAGGAACAGATGTAAATTACGTCGTCGTACGTATCGACGCCACGATAAGTAAGCGATAAGAGGGAATCTTTACGTGAACGCGATACGCGACTCGGCAGCTTACGTCAACTGGATGCTGGAAATAACCGAAGATAACGGCTTTTCGGAAAGCTTTACCTGACATTAACGCATTGTTTCTAAAAATACATCGTTTAATGCTAACTTATCCCACCGTACATACCCCGAGTCTAAGATGTTTACGTCTGAAATCCTGAAATCTGAAATCTGCGTCACCTTACTTGGACTTCCTTTCTAAAAAAAATTTCTTGTGGTGGTCATATATTTTGTATGTTTCTATGTTACATTACCTTACATTCTACTATCTTTATATTATTTAAATTTTCCTATTTTTATTGTTTTTATTTATGTTTTTTTTTTACATTTGTATTTACATTTTCTACATTAAATTAAACTAAAGCTACATTTACTTTACTATTTTATATTTTTTTATTAAATCAAACTACTGCTACTAAACTATGTACATGACTACAAAACATAAAATAATAAACTTATAATAAATATGTACACTTTATTATAAAATCATTATTTTATATGTTATATTTTACTTCATTGATTTATTATTGTATATACTTGTACTATTACTTACTTTATTTTATATATATATATTTACATCATATTTATGTTTATATTAAATTATATATCCTCTATTTGTTATATCTATGTTCTACTGATTATATATTATACATTCGTTATCTTCGTAGGACGCATATGAACTTCTTCTCAAAATCTGCAGGATCTGTTTAAATAATCCTGTCTTCCTCCTACTCGGAGAGGCGATTTATATGGATATTTACTCGGTGATCTCCATGATCTCTCGATAAATCAGTGCATTTTGGCGGGGGATTTTTGTTCCCGTTTAATTCTGACGGACAGTCGTCTTATGAAAATAGACATAACTTTGAATTATTTATTTTTATTTACTGCCTACACATACCTTTCCGTAAACAGTTCCGAGCGTGGAAGTTGGTCTCTACGTGATCTTTTTTTCTGCTTTTTCATCAAGTTTTCCTCATATCTATTTAATTTTATTTATTATTAATCTATTTTATTATACATTTTTTATTTTCCTTAAACATACTCTATTCTCTCACGGTTACTTGACCTCAGTATGTACTTGTTGAGGAGTATTTTGCATAGTTTCCTCTACTCTTTGGCTGAATTTCTCTGACTGAAATTTTCGTACTTTAAAAAGCATTCTATAGGCTCTTATCAAGATGTTGACCTGAAAATTTTCATTCAAAGTCATTTAAGAACATGATAAAATTTCAGAAGTTGGTCTACTATACTTTTACGCCAAGGAACATTAGGATTTGTTCTCGGGTGTTTTCTCCCCACTACATACCATGAACACAGTTCTGTGACCAACCCCTAGTAGGTTAAGGATGAAGGATAACGTGTCTGGTAGAGTCAGTTCCTGTGGGATGCTCCAAAGGATTCACTTCAATTTAGAATCGTTTGAGGTTTACGAATGCGTGTGTGACCTATAAATGCCCTTCGAGGGTTAGCTGTATTTTTATATTTATTAAAGTATTTTTATTTTTTATTTTTATTTTTAAAGTATTTTTATCATCTCGGATAGGTCTAATACCAATTTATCGACGCTGAAGTGAGGAAAGGCATGGTGGGCAATCGATCCTGCAGTCACAGCGGAACCTCTTACTGACTTCACTCGCTTTCTACTGCGTAGTAATTTGTATCGTTGAGTCGTCGTGATCACTCGACGTCGTGTCACACACTTTTTCCTCGATCAGTAGAGGGAGTTGTGCGTAATCATTCCTATGCTCGTGAACAACGTTTCTACACTCTTTATTTTCTATATACTATATATTCTATATATTATATATTTTCTATATATTATACACTATATTGTATATATAATTATATATTTAGACATACTAACGCCGTCAATTTCGTGATACCCTGCTTTGCCTCTTTTATATTTTTTAAACCTATACCGCTGGTTTTTTTTGTCGTATCCATCTAGAAATATCCTGCAAACCTCTTCGGCGTTTTTCAACGTTTTCGTTTCAAATAATTCCAAAAGTGCTGACATCAAACAAAGATTCAGCATAAAAGAGCTAGAAAATAACCACGGATACATTTCCATTTAATCGGCTTTCTTAGACCATTCTAGAAACTATGGAAAAGTTAGTGACTTCTTGTGTTCATCATTCTCCACATTTCGCATACTCTCTCGCAAATCCTGCAAAAAACGATTCCCTTGAAGCGGACGCAAGTTTGCAGCTTTCACGTTTCATATTAAACGTATCATGTTTCCCTGAACCTTTTTGATCCTCCTCTTTCTGATCTGAATATCCTTTTTAAAAAAAACCAATTTTTAAGCGGATTTTTGGAGAAAGAAAAAGGCACAAAGAAAAATTGTGCGCTCAAGCAAAAAAAGCAAAAAAACAATATATTTTTCTCTTTTAGTCTCGTTCATTTCTGTCAAATTCTTTTACGACACGTGAATGTGGTAGGACCATCATTGCACATTATATTTAATCATTATTCATTATTTAATCATTATTTATAAAATCTGTCGCTTTTATAGGACTTTTTTAAAATCTAATATGGTAATATCTTTTTTGTTTTATTTATGATCACATTTTTATGTGTGTTTTTTCTAAAATTTTCTATATAATTTCTCTCTAGCATGGTCCTACAACGACGATGACATCGTCTACGAGCATTCTTCACTCAAATACATGTACAAGTGAACGTGGTTATTTCGTTGTCAGCGTTGGCGCTGAGGTCAAAAGTCAGAATCGATGGCGAAACCCCAGCGATCCCATTGAATCCCTTGAGTTCCTCCGCACCCCCACCATTTCGATTCTGCTACTTCCTTAAAAGTTCTTTAGACTACTAAAATAATCTCTTATTAATATTGCAAACTGCCTTCGATGTGGTTCTTTTTCTCGCTTTGAACTCATATAGGCGAAATTAAATTTTCTTTTTGTTAAAATTAAAGTTAAACTTGAACTTGACTCGAATTCTCTTTTTCTATAATAGAAGGTGATTTTAGAAAGTAGCACCAAATCTTAATTAATTAATTAGCATAATATAATATGTTGTCGGGAAATTTTTCCTATATTTTTCCCATTTGTGGTATAAAATTCAATCCAGATGAGTCTCTAAATCCGTAGCTTACCTAGCTTCCATCGATAAGAACAGATTTCTCGACGAACAAGGATTCCTTGAAGCTCACTCAAAGATGGCAAGAAATCAGCGAGAAAAACGGGCGATATCATATTGATTAATTTTTGTTCCTTATATTGTAGCTAAATAACTTTTAAAAAATGTAGGAAAAATACCAGAGGACTTTTTCAACAAGGATAACCTAACACAATAAAAGAATACATTGCTTTAAAATTATTTAGAATAGAAAATCTTAAAAAATTTCAAAAAAATAAACAAAAATAAAAAATGTAGAATAGAAATAGTCCTTCAGAATGGTTTGTGATAATTATTACATCAACATTATGTAGAAGAACCGATCCTTTCTTTTGTAATTATATTGATTGATCACATGATAACTGCGTTCGCTGTATTGCTGATCTATGGTGCATCTACGCTGAACTCATCTTCTTTTCCTTTGTCTAAACAATAAAAGCGACTGATACATGAAGAAAAAACTTGCATTATGCTCATATTTTAACTTAAACATTGTTTTGCCTTTTTTGTTTTTTTTTTGCATTGTTTTGCCTTTTTTGTTTTTTTTTGGAGTATTTTCTAGGATATTTTATTATTATTTTATTTATTTATTATATAATTATTTATTTATTATTTTTTATTATTATTTTTCTCTATTTTCCTTAGGAAATAAAGGGAATCGTTGAAGCTTAGAAGCACAAATAATTTTATCTTTTTGTTTTCACTATTTTTCGTCTAAATGCAAACAACTCAAACGAAGTTTATACTTATGCTTTTTTGAGTTCAACCGCTCGATATTCGCACGCAAAAGGCCCCCCCCCCCCGTTTCCCCCCAGGAGATCTATTCTATAACTGATTCTGCACCCAACGCTGCATATCTCCCTCCCTCCCCCCCCCCCCTAACTGCAGAATACGCTGTATAATGCATGATTTAATCTTCGGAAATCTTCTGAAATTTATTTATCTGTATTCAGGTGCATGAAATCTGCATCTGACATTTATTTATTTACTTGTTTATTTAAAAACGGCCGTAGGTGTGTCATAAAACGAAACGGGAAGGAACAGAACTCACTAGAATTTCTTCTAAGTATCTCATGATCTCACGATAACTCATAATTAATTGTTCAAGAAAAATTTTGTTTCTGTTTTCTCTGATTCATTTGTTTATTACAGAACTGTTAAATCATCCACTTGTGAATTATTCCTTGCCCTGAAGGGGTCACGAAATGTTCAATTTTTCATAGTTGAGATATTCATTGTTGAAATTTTCAATGTTCATAATCTTCATGCTTGAGATCCTCATGGTAGAGGACGGAGCACCACCACGAAAGTGATGTACGCTTTATAAAAACCTGGCCTAAACGGGTCTGACCAAAAATTTAGAAAAAGAATAAAAAAAAAATTGGAAAAACCTAGGCCTAACCTAAAATTTCTGTAACATAGCGGACTTTTTGATGGTTCTTTTCCAAAAAAAAAGAAAACCGAACCGGAACAGATCTGGTCGTATCGCTTTCACAGGTGTCTGTCTGCTCCTGTTCTGTTTAGATTTCATCCACAAGAATTTTTTTCAGCAGAGATTTATCGTTAAAGTGAAATTAAACCGATACACGTGCTAATTTCCTCGCAATTGTCACTAATGATGTGTTCACTCACATAATTCACCTCAGCACATCTGCTAATGCTTATAAACTTTATCAATGTATCTGTTGTTTTTTTTCTATCTATAATTAGAAGTAGCAATTTGAGGAAAAAAAATAGAAAAAGAGCAGACGTAGAAAAAATCCCAGAGGAAAAATCGCTAGGTTCAAGTTTTAGTAATTTCAGCTGTAGCTGTATTTTTTAAACTATGCAACTAGTATTTATCCCTTCTTTCATTTTTTTCCTTTCTAGTTTGTCTGGTTTGTCATTGTTTTAAATGATCCACTAATTACAGTCTTATCTGGCGTATTTGCACTCAGAAACACTCAAAGATTGTTCACCTGAAATTTTACTGTGTTTTATCACCATCCTGACATTAATTTATGCTTTCGATTGTTCTCAATCTAAAAAAAAACACACACACATACACACAAAGGGACCCTATGTAAGCTATCGCTATACTTCGCTATCGCTGAAAATGACTAATTAATTTTTCCCAAATATTGATTGCTCTAAATAGCTAGGCTTAAAGGTATCAGCCCACGAATCTGGGGCGGTGCCGGTTTCAGGTGTGTTGTGCCTATACGGAGTTGTCGATTATGGAGAGAAGGGCGATTCCGTCCATTTCTTTCTAATCGCCGTAAAAAAACGGCCCGGAAGATACGGCGTCAAGCGTTCCGGCGCGCTATTTTCTACAACGAGTTCTATTGGAGCGCGCCGGCCTTGTGCCCCCGAGCCGCATCTTCCGGGCCGTTTTTTTACGGCAATTAGGAAAAAATGGACGGAACCACCCTCCTCTCCCTAATTTACGACCCAGTGTAAGAACTCTCCACCTAAAATCCATACCACCCCAGATTACTGAGGTGATGCCTTTAACTCACGCAAACTCCAATCACTAAATGCTATCTTGCTAGAAGAACAATTAACGGGATTAACCGTGCAAATATTGCCCTTATAGGACTGATTCAGCATCCATGAACTAATCCCCTGAAAAGGTTCTGACTCGGGAAGACATTTATTTGAAAACAAGTCAACGAATGTCGTCTTTACATTTGACATCCGGAAAAATAGCATTCAATCAAGTTCAATAGCGAAAATACTAAGAAAACGTGGATTAACATTAGAAAAGACCATGTGTCCTTAAAGATAATTCACGTATTACCTTGTATAGTAGGTTGTTTAAAGGTACGGTAGAAAAAAAAACCTCAGAAAAGGTTCTATAAAAGTAAATTTAATCGAATGCCAAAGAGTCTACTTTGTCGTATATTATTAGCATATTCTGTGGAATCTCTAATTTTCCGGCTAACAGAGAGTCACTTCCGGGATCTCAAACCCTTTACTTCCCTCTTGTTCCTCTCCTTCGTTCTCACAGCATTGTCCCCTGAAAGATGGGATATATGTTTGATCCTATGTACTATAAAAATCCATAAAATTAGGAGAATTATCCATCATTTTATTTGGAAGAAGAAGATTCGATCATCCTGCAACAATTACCATTTTTTATATAGCGGTAACTCTATCATATAACATAGGATGCACATTAGGGAATATACTAGATTTTTTTTAATTCAATTTATTTTTTAATCTTTCTTAGTGCTCACCAAGCCCTTCATTCCTTTCGGTGTCAATAAATTGGTACCTCTGGGATGATAAAAACACCAGTATGACACACCCGCCCCACACATTGTAGGACTTAACCTCAAACGTTAACCTCAAACGATTCTGAATTGAAGTCGAGCACATAGGGGTTGATCAGTTTCGTGCACTTCATCTTTTCCACATTACCTACCTCATGCTTATCTGCGCTCCCGCTGTTCGTCGATTTGCTCGAGCGGACACCACTAATACTTCCATTTGCTCCGATCGCACGCGGAAGAGTTGTCCAGTGACGACTTCTTTTTTCGCGAGAAACTCTAACAACATTTTATTTTTCATTGAAGGACTTTGAAAAGGTCGGAACATCGGGTTGGCGGCCTTTGTTCGCGGCACTGATCCAATGTTGTATTGTCGTTGAAACGCATCACGTGTCCAGCCCACCTAATTTTGCTTTCGTTGGCATATGCGGCAACCTCTCTGATGTTCGATCGGTGACGTAGGAGTAAACTTCCAATCCCTTCTTCCACTTGCATGAAGCGGAATACTCCTAGCATCACCTTTTCAATTGCCCATTCCATGACGTTGATCGCATTTTCCTTCTGCTTGCAAAACCTCCACGTTTCTAAAGCGCAGGTCAAAGCAGGAAGAATGACGGTGGTGAAAAGGTGAGCACGGAGCCAGATGTTCTTAGTCTTCTTCGCTACATTCTCAATGCACTTCTATGCTACTCATGCTTCTCGTTTCCCTTACCCAGCTCGGACTCCGAGGTCAGGTCTTTTTTCATGATGTTAATTTCCCGACCTAGATGTACATAGCTGCTGCATTCGGATATATTCGGTTCGTTAAGCTTGAGTAGCCCACCAAAAAACCCATTCGTTCCTTATTAACATCGTTTCGACCAGGTTCGGCTGAAGACCGGTCTTTTTATACTTTTCATCAAATTCGACCAGCACTCGTTCTGCCTGATTGCTTTGTGATGTTATCAGAACAATGCCATCACCAAAACTTCACTACTTCTCTGCTATTAAAGGCATCACTCCACAAATCTGATGTGATATGGACTTCCGATTGTCAAAGACTACACAAGTTTGTAGATTGCAGAAACGGGTGGGATTCCGCTCATTTCTTCCTAATTGCCGTAAAAAACGGCCCGGAAGATGTGCCTTCGAGCGTTCCAGGCACTCTTTTCTACAACGAGTTCGATTAGAGCGCGCCAGCTTTGTGCAGGCGCCGGATCTCCGGGCCGTTTTTTTACGACAATTAGGAAGAAAAGGACGGAGTCACACTTTTCCCTATAATCTACGACCCAGTATATGTAGGTAACCCACGTGAAACTAGCACCACCTCAGATTCGTGGGGTGATGCCTTTAACCGACAATAGTAATTACACGATTTCTTCGAGTGAAACCTATCGTTGCTCTTTTTCTATTGTCCATGAAACATCGAATTGTGATCAATTACAGTATAATCAGATGTTAAAAAATTAATTTAATGGATTGGGCATCACAGTACTGAACTCTCATGCTTACAATAATTATCGTTGATAAAAACTTGCATTCATTGTAAGCTGTTTTTTTAATGTCATTCCCTATTTCGTCTAAAACATTATCAGACAGAGCTATTGTGCGTCTCAGCTCCGGTTCTGGAGCAAAAAACGACCTCAGAGTTGAAGGTGGGTAGAGTTAAATGACCAACTTGAGTAAATTAATTTCTCTTGAACTGGAAAAATTTTATACAGTAGAAATTGGCTACTACAGTAGCCCGGAAATAATCTAAAACAAGCTGGACTTATTTGACGACTAACTGTGTAGACATCTACGATAATAAAGCTCACAGGAAATGAAGGGGAAATTGAATGCTTGTCTTCGGTAATTCGTGAAAATAAATGAAAATGAATACAAGAAAAAGAGAAAAGTACAACGAAATATGAATGGAAACTTTTACTAACATAAAGTAGTACCGGAAGACTTTTGAGCAAAAGGACTTAATTTAGGTAGTTCTTATCTAGAAAAGTGGTTGAACAGCTCTGACTCTAACCACTGCTCCGAGAAAAAAAAAAGAAAAGAAGCATCCAGGAGCACAAAGTAGATCTTTTATCTGAATGTAAGCGCAATATTACCTATTCTCCATTCGCCTACACACATAGACACATAGTTGACGCGTTTAGGTAATAAGCAAACGTTTTCCTGTTCCTAATCAACTCAAATGTTCGGAAATTTTCGTTCCAACGTATGTTCATCAGACAGTAATCACATGAAAACCCGAAATTCACCATTGAGCCTTCCTTGAAGTTTTTTTGGAAGGAGAAAATGATAAAACAGAGCTTTTCAAACATGTAGTGGTAAGAATTTAACTACTCAAAAAGTAGAAAAAACTCTTACTTGAGTTTCCTGGCGACTAAAAGATGTTTGCTTTGCAGTTCGCTTTGATTTTATCAGGTATTATTTATTTATTATATTGTATGGTATTTATTTGTTTTAGATTGCAACATAATTTCCTAGATCATATCGCTTTCGCTTCCATTTAGCAATAATTTGCTTGTTATTCGAAAAAATTGTGGACGTCATACTCTGGATAACTGTTCTAAAATCGCTTTTTTGAATTACTTACTCGTTTCCTTACAAAAACACTTGAATGGCCCCTCTGCTCCGAACGCCCGGCCCTCAGGATCTTTTCCTGTCCGTTAATTTCCTTTTTTTCTCCGCCATTGTCATTCAAGATGTCCGCATGTTTCGTGGGTGACGAGGTCCTTGAGCCCTAAGACTGAGCTGTGAGCTCGGCCGTCAGTGCAGCGAACAATAAACGAACAATCCCTAAAAATCTAAATTCAATATAAAGGTGGATTACATTGGGAACAAATCCACCGAAAATTACTGTATAGAGAAAAAAATTAGTAAATCCCAATTTCCACCGATTATTTCTGAGAACTTAACATTGAAAATTCTTTTGAAAGTTGTATTTAAGCGATGTAAAGTCAAACTGTCCCTGCTATTTATTTGGTGGTTAGCATTTTGAGTCCAAAGTGGTCCTTGTTATTTTTTTCAGTGAATCATTCTCTTATTTCTCGATAATATTTCTTTTTTCAACCAGTGATTCGAAATATGCTTGAAAATTTTGCAGTATCCGTCTACTTTTCCGATCACCTTTATGTTTATTAGCGTTCAATGGATATTTCTTAAATTTCACATTGTTTGGACAATGTCCACTAAACTCCACTGATCTCATTCCTTCTAAATTGAATTCGGATGAGCTGGCTCATCCCGAGGAGGCAGATCAACGCCGAGCATCTTATTCTTTACTCGCTCCTTACATCCTGAGCACCGAGAAAATAGCAAAAGACTTCAAATTGTAACAAAAAGACATACATTAGAAGCAAAAACAAATCAATTAGCATAAAGAAAATAGGAAATTAAAAAAAATGTAAAATATCTAAAATGAGCTAGAGAAACGTAGGAGGGAAGGGTTAAGAAAAAAATCGAAAATCCACCACACTTCTTGTTTGGATACACAATTATCCTTATCCTCTAAAACGGATTTTTAGAGAAAAATTAGGAATAAACATGAAATGATGCAGAATAAAAATTAAAAAAAAGAAAAATAGGAACAAAACGGGAATAGGAAGCAAGAAATAGCAAAAAAGAAAGTTTGAATAAAATGTTCGTGCTCAAGCTTCAATGTTTACCGTGATTCAATCACAGTAACGAATGATCCGTCCTGTCCTGGAAATCTGGAAATCTGAGGAACATTTGAGATGGTTAGTTTCTACTGATATACTTGGACCTAAGTAAAAATTTCTGTAAAAATGGGAATTGTGGGGAAAAAATCCTTCATCTACTCGTTTTTTTCATGTAGTTCGGAGTTGTGTGCGAGCTTTCCCCCCGAGGCGAAAGTTACGACGGGAGAAAGTATTTTTCAAGGCGCTTAGCCAAAAAAAGAAACAATTTTCATGATGTGGAACGAAGATGCGTGCAAGCGCCCATCGTTTCGTTTATCAGTGCGTGTTGAACCGGCGCCGCCACCACTCCGCTGCCGTCCTGCAGACGTTGTGATGTGCCTCCGCTCGACGATCGGCGGCGGAGGCAGCGCTCGCTAGGTCGGAGACGCAGGCGGAGGGCCGGCGAGCAGGCAGGGAACGAGGCGGCGGGCGGGTCGATCGGGTTGGCAAGATACCAGAGCGGCCGGCGAGACGACCTGCTCGGGTCAGCCGAGCCAGCCAGGCAGCCAGCCGGGACCGGGGCGATGATGTCGGCTGTGACAACCCGATGAACACCCTCATCGTCGTAATTCTCTCATGGCGCGCATCGCCTCATTATTAGCACGTGCCAGCGCCGACCCGGTTCCACGAAATCGTTGGCATCGTGGTGTGGCGCTGCGCTCCGTCATGCTATCGAATGTGGTTCTTCGCATTGTTCGCGGCGTTGGTCATCATCAAAACGATCTCTGAAACTTTCTAACTTCTGCTAGCCGTCCTCAGCCTCATTTTAATCATTTTGTATCGAAAATTCCTATAATAAGCCTCTTTGAACCAGATATAAACAGTGTAGGTCAGCTGAAAACCCAGGGGCAGCTTCCCAGTTGATCTGGTTCTTTTTCCAGTTGACCTGATCTTTTGCGAGATTCTAAGCTAAATGTTTAGCGCTTCATCTTCCGCCTAATAACGAGAGTTTCTCTTTTTTATTTCTCAGTTTCTTTCCATTTTTTCTTTCTTTTCTCTCTTCACTTCTCATTTCTCAGTTTTTCAATTTTTTTCTAAATCTGGTAACTTTTCCCCACCTACATACTGCTACTTTTAAAAGAGCTCTCTAATCTTTGTAATTCTCATTATTTCCCTCTTATTACCTTGAACCTAAGGATGAATTTCACAGTAACCCACCGAAAATTCCGAACTTCTTCACTCCTCTGTGAATAAAGGAGAATTTAGGAATTTTAAAATATTTTCTGATGCTCAAAATAACGTTTCTCATATATTTTCACATATAGCGTACATATTTCGTACGAACATTATCTGATTGGTTCTTCAGGGACTTTGTCCCAGCTTTTACTGTCGCTTAATTATCCAAAGTATGTATTATCCACCGTAGATGATCTCGTATTAAATATATCCATCTTCCGGATAGAATCTGCACTACTTCTACACTATTAGTGAATTCTAGTCTTCAGAAATTGTCCTTGATCTTCTTTTTTGGGACAAATTACTTTGAAGGTACATATGTACATGTTTTTTAATTTGGGTTTATTTACGAAGTTAAAGACATCACCCCACGAATCTGAGATGGTGCAGATTTTAGGTGGAGTATTCTTATAAAGGATAGTAGACTATGGAGAGAAGGGTGATTCCGTCCATTTCTTCCTAACTGCCTTAAAAAAACGGCCCGGAAGATGCGGCGTCGCACAAGGCTGGCGCGCTCCAGTCGAACTCCTTGTAGAAAATAGTGCGCCAAAACGCCCGGAGCCGTATCTTCCGGACCGTCTTTTGCGGTAATTAGCAAGAAATGGACGGAATCACCTCCCCCCCCCCCCTCCCCCTCTTTTTAATCTACGATTCCGTATACGAATACTCCACCTGAAATCCGTACCACCGCAGATTCGTGGAGTGATGCCTTTAAACCTTTTGGCCGGTCACGTGTTAACAGAAGAGAATATTTCTTATTAAAAACCATTATAAAAAAATAGATTTAAACAGTAAGAAATGAAAGAAAAGAACACCATTTTCTTTTTTCAAATGTCATCGTTTTGTTCGATGCTGTAGAAAATCCTCTTCTTCCAACATCCTTTTATCTTTTATCTTTTATTTTTTATATTACAGTGTTTACATAGTAAAATGGCTTAATTTCCTCGAACATTCTCGCACACTCTGGTAAATTCCTTCTAATCGATCCTTATTATAATATCATTGATTTGCTAATTGTTCTAATCGTTGACCGAATTACGTAGATGGAAGTCTAGAAGAAATTTATGGTTTTTTTTTAATTCCATCGGGTCAATTGATTCAAATCGATTTATTTGATTTGAGTACTTTTAAAGCGGATTTTTCCGGTTCATAGTCCACGCTTTTTAATACGTCCACTATTTACCGCTTATAAATACTGAATTAGTCGTTGCAGGTGATCTTGAAGATTTTGTCAGGTGAAAAGATCAGGTGAAAATCCTCAATTGGTCCGGCTAGTATATGCACACATACATAAAACTACGATTTTATCTGAATAACTTAATTAGGATCTTTGTTTTTGGTATTTTTAATGTTTTTCTTTCTCTTTTTCCCTCTTAGAATTATATGGTTTTATGTTAAAAAAAGTGGTAATTGAACATTTTTTCTTCTTCTTCTTCTCTTCCTTTTTTTTCCTTGAATTTTTGCTACCTGCTTATTGAAAGATATGGTTTAAAAAAACCACGTGATGAACTCGACTATCGTTTATTTGCAGTTCTGCTAAGCATAATAGTACAGTTTGGAAAGTACAGTCTCGATAAATCTCTCTCACACAAATATTGGATCATTTCTCAAATATTAAATATTGATATTATACATTTGATTGGTAGTATATCGATATCATACAATTTTAAATAATACTATTATATTTTGCAGCTGATATTATATATTTCAAAAAAGTTATTATTGTTATAGAAAACAGAATCTATTATCTTTATTATTATTTATTATTACTATTTTATTATCTTTCATTACAATTATCTTTCTATTATTATTATTTCAAATATATGGCTTTAATATTATACTATGCACCTTCTTGTTAGAGAATTTCCATAAAACTTTAGAGTTAATCAAAAGTTAAAGGTAAATTTTTCCGCGAACTTACCATTCTAACTTCAGTTCATTCAATATTTGTCGAAAATCTCGCCAAATAATCGATTTCTTGTACAGTACTCGGTAATGGCGTAGTTATTTAATAGTCAATATACCAAATAAATATTTAAAAAGTCTCTCCTTTCTTTCTTTACTTTTAAAAAATTCTCTGTCAGGAAAAAAAAACTTTGAAAAGTTTCACATTGTCATTACTTTCCACTCAAAACTCTACTCTTAAAATTATATTTTTAATTCCATGTTTGATAGGAATTTTTTGGTCCACAACAGATCCTACATTGTCTGGAATTTGGGCAACATTTATCTCGGATTTTCTACCTTTGTCAAATTCAGCTATGACAGAGCCTCTCCCAAGGGACTCTGCCACACCGAGACCCTCATCCTACCCCGGCTTTCCATTTCAATCATCATCACCAATCGTCATTCATTCCTCGTTTTTCATCTTTCCTTAGAGACCACTCGTCATCAGTTCATTTACGTACGTTTCTTTCGCCCTTTCCAAGTAACACATTACCACTTCACTTCTGACTGATTTGATCTCAAAATAAAATCGAAGAAAAGAACAGAAAGAGAGAAAAGAAAAGAAACCCACGAACCTAAAGAAAAAGCTCGAAAAGAAATCAAGGACGGAAATTAAGGTGTTTCCAGTGCATTACACCCGACACGTTTGATCTGTCGTGGTTGATTTTTTGATCTCTGGGTACTTGGATCGCGCGCGCGTCCTATCGGTGCCAGCGATGTGGTTTTGTTGAGGTTTTTGGTGAGATGTAGGGAATTCGGTGTTCGTCAGGGTTAGCAGACGTTTCCTACGAAGAATTTTACGTTTATATAGATATGTTTGTACATAAATGTGTATATGTAAGTTGTACGACCCTACGTGCCATATATTCTATTGGTATGTGTGCGTGTGTGTGTGCGCCGTTATTGATTTCTTCTTGACATTTTCTTTTCGCATTGAAGTGCATATTTGAATGCATATGTATGTATTTGTTGTGTACGCTACGTATGTCGATTTGCCCAGGGGGCATAGATGTGATAGTCGGAGCCGGTGCTCTGACCCCCCTTCACTTTTCTCCCCCCTTTGAACGGTTGGGGAAGGGACCTAATTCACTTTTAAACGGTTGGCGAAAGGACCCCCTTCACTTGAGCTGCACCCCGTGAGCTAAACCCCCTTCACCTGCGGAGGGTCCGGCTTCTCCCTATCGCACCTATGGTCGGCGGATGATGTTTGCAAATGGCGGACACCACATATGCCACAATTTCTATGTTTGTACTCCTTTTTTCTGGAAACAGGTCTTTTTTCTTTTCGAAACCCGTTTTTTTTTCTACGCTTATTTACGAAAGCTTTCAACTTCATTAGTGTAATTTCCGCTTATTTCACTTCTTTATTCTAAGCATTTATTCGTACATTACGGTGAATTCACCTTAATTTCCGGTTCTTCAACTTCATTCATGCTAAACAACCCTTACATTAATCCCCCTCCATTTCCACTTCACTGTATTTTTGATGTACAGTGTTTTTTGTGTATACTTTTTTTGTTCTATATTTTCCATTAACGGTAGGAAGTATAACTTCTCCGTCAGTTTCTCTAGTTACTATAACTCTGCGCAAAAGCAATATGTGCATATTGATTAGCTGGACTTTGACGCGACGCTGATCGATCAATGATCCGTCGCGCAACTTAGGGAACGCCAACCCAACTATGAACTCAGCCATTTTTCCGTTTTTCCCTTAGATTTTCTAAATGGTTTTTCAACTTAATTTTAACAACATATGTGATACAGTTCCGTGAGGTTTTCGCCAAAAACAAAATCCTATTCTTTGTTGCTTTTCTTTTGAGGTGTTCGAACATCTCTCTTTTTGCATTCCTTTCCTTTTTACCGATTTTTTCTCACTTCACAACACTTTCTTTGGCTAACAATCTTGAAATTTTTTCTATTTTTTTCCTTTTCTTCATCTTTTTCTTCACTTGCTCTTTTTTTTTTGGTCATATCCTATTCAGTTTACTATCTCTACACGTATTCTGTTGTTGTCGTATCAGGTTGACAGGAAAATGTTGTTGCAGCCCGTTCTTATCTGCGGAATTCGCCTCTTTTTTCGTTTCTCCAACGTTTTTCCGAACTTTTGCTGTGCATATCGAGAGATATGGTGTAACCAGCAGTTGATATGTGATAATGCCATGTGACTACTAGAATGGACATGTGCTGCGGTAAATCCGAATTCATTTTTATAGTTGTTTTTTTTGGAAGAAAATCTTTTCGCTCTACTGTAATTCAATTATAATTCATCAACTTTTCTTTATATTATTTTCTTGCTACACTGGTGATCCTACACAGATCAGCTTAGGTTGAAGTCAATATTTTTAGCAGAGAACACTTTTGTGTTCTGTTTGATTAGTATCGTGGTCTATTCCCGAGAAGGAGCAGAGATTCTCTGGAGCAAAGATTCTCTGTAGCAGAGAATTGTACGTTCCATACGTTTCAATCTCGCGGTTTCCTCTTTTTTTCCTATTTTTACCAGTTTTTTTTCTATCTACTATGAACATATTCGTCCAGTATTGCATCCACATATGTACATACAATTCAAGTTTAAAGAACACACACACAATTTCTTTCAACAATACCGTTTTACTCCAACCAGTCTTCTTGGTCCATCATCCAATATGTTATCGATCGCCGTCCATTATCAATTGTAGGTACGATCGTGCACAAGGTGACTTTCACAACAACTGTGTAAATTGTTAGGAACGCATTTGTTCATATGATTTTCGGAACTATACGGGTATTTGGTAAAAGTTATACGTGATTCTTTTGTGTTTCCTACTGTGCATTCTTTTCCCTACAATTCAATTTTTCCTCGTTTTTTTTTCGCTCGAGAAGTAATTTCTTTCCTTTTCTCTTTGTTTTTTTTTTTTTGAAAACTTTGTCGGTTCTTCTTCAAATTCACATTACTCCTTTTTTTTCTCAATTTCTGCCTCTATTTTCTTTCTATACGTATACGTTTTTGTCTCTATATCCTACCTCATAATTACATATATATATAAGTAATTAATACATAAGTGTTTATTCAAAATTACTAGTGTTGATATAATCAGATTTTCGTTTTTATTTTTTTTAATTGAAGAGAAATTTCCTTTAATTGAACGTGAACTATTGACGTTAGCCCTTCATAACTTTCCATTTTTTTGTGGAATTTTTCTTACCTCTTACTTGTTTCATCCATATATCCAGGGGTTTATTAACAAAAATCATTTTTGATTTAGTATTTCTGTTCCTAACTTGAACTGGACGCGAGGTCGTTACAGTATTTTTTTTACAGTTGTTTAACGTATCGGCAAGTTCGCCTTCTTCAAATCCTGAATAGGTGAAATCAAACGTGATTTATCGGATCAAACGCTTGATTTTGTTTCGTTTTGCCATCGCTGTCACCTGAATTCATTGTTGGATGGCCATATCGTAGAGGTTCACCATGAACTGTGGTGATTTCACGCTTCTCCCTGTAGCTGATCCCCGCATCCCCGAACTATATACGGCTACTTGATATTCAGTTTTTTTTTGTTGGCACATTACAAAGGTCCTTTACCTTAGATGAATTGGTCCGATGTATGTCTTCGTTTTCTCTTTCCCTACTGAATCTCTTTCTAAGCTTCCAAAACACTCAAAACAACCGTTTCTTTGAAATTTCTTTTTTTTTACTGATCACCATATCTTTGATTTCTTCCACATCTTAGTTTTTACCTTTGAAAATCTCTTTCCGTGGAGGACCACTCTACGTTTTAAACCGATTTCTAATCAAAAATATCGATGTAATCGATCATATATTGGTTTCACAGGAAACGATTCAACCGATGTAGAAGAAGCATAGAAATTCTCATTTTTTATTGTAGTTCTTGAATTTTTAAAATGAATTCGTCTGCTGTCGCAGTGAATTAAAATCAGCCTGTTTTTCTCAATTGCAATTTTATATAAAAAAGCAAACTTTTTCGTAGCTTTCTTCTCTAACATTTAGCCTGATGAAATAGGATTTCTTGGAGAAAAATCCTGCATTTGAAAAAAAATGAAATCAATCACATTGCTTTTTCATCTTGGCAAAAAGAAGGGAAAAACCAGGAATAAGGGATTGGCGGGTAGTTGAAGCAGTTTCACAGATGACTGCTGGAGTATCATTGAAGTGCGCAGTGGTAGTGGCTGGGTTTCAATTCAACTCGGCGAAGTAGGACGAGGGTCCCATTCCCCGGACACCCACTCTACGCCCATGGGAAGCGTCTTAAGCTGCAGCATCAAGATCGCGGTTTTTTGACTCCTCTGTGATCTGAAGCAAGGACTTCTGTAGTCCACGGTTACAAACAGCTCGCGGGCCCAGGGGATTTACAGAAGAGTAGTCACCCAAGTCCGAGAACCCAGAGTCAAGGTGCTTGAGCTATGGATTGAGTCAGCTACGAGGTGCAGTCCTTTTCCATCGAAATCATTTCAGTGCATTCCGTAAGGTGACCAGTGCACGATTTTGTATTTGCAGATACCTTTGAACATTTAGGTACGAAAAAATGATCGCGCGCCTAAATTCATCATTTTCCTACATCGAACAGAGAACCATAAAATGTGCAAAAAAAGGCAAAGACGTCTTAAATAAGGGAACACATCCGAAAAGGTTCATTGTATTCGCGGCGTACCAGAGTGTCCATACCTTCAATGAGATATGTAAATCTCCTCTCTTTAGACACCCAGTGTTTCATGTTTGCTTAGATGACCGCGACGCGTCTGCACGAATTTATGCGCTTTGTCAAGTACCCATTCCGTCTGTCTCCAGGTATCTGTGATTCTGTCTGCCTGTTCCTCTCTCTCTTTCTGGACTTCCTGTCGTGCTCCAATCGAACGCGCATCGCGGTCATCCGAATAGACATAAGTGACGTCCCTAAAAAGCGAAGGATTTTCGTCGTTAAGCAGATGTAGGCAACGAAGGGAACGGATCCCATAAATTTTGTTCTCTGCACTATACGAACACCTCAGAAATAATCTAAACAACCTTTCCTTAGGTTTACTTTTCCCATTTTTTGGTAGAAAACAATCGGAAAGGGGGTTCATGAAATTGCGTGTGAAATTTCACTCCTAACTACTACAACATTTTCTTTCTTTAACTTCTAAAATTTCTCAATTTCAACAATTTCTAAGATGATCTCCCGTACTTTTTGAGGAGACTGCCGTTCCACACCCACTGCATGCGTGAAATGTGGTTCTAAATAGAAGAATCTGTAATATCTCTCAATCTGTATCTCAAGGTTTCCTAGAATTTTCTGAAAGAGGTGAAATTTCATACGCGATAATTTCATGAATCTTTTCTATAAAAAAAATGGTAAAAGTAAACCTAAGGAAAGGTTGTTTAGATTATTTCTGGCGTTATAGTCCAGAGAACAAAATTTATGGGATCCATTCCCTTTGGCTTGCATCATAAGCGAAATTTCTGCTTAGATCCACGCAAAATAACAATTTGTAAAGTGATCTACCTTATTTTTTGAGGAGACTGACGTTCCATATCCACTGTATGCGTAGAAATGTGGTCCTTGAATAGAACCACAATGTAAAAATCGTTAATTTTTTCTCGACGTTCTGGCGGCAACGCACCAATAGTCCCTAACGCGCCGGACTGAAGATAGAAACTGCTAGACGTCGCGTTTTTGTTTCCAACCTGTTCTACCATTACTGTAACCGCCAATGTAGGTGCAGCACTGTAGTTGTGTGATTCACTAAGGCAAAAATTAAGTGTCTTGAAGAGCAAAAACGTCCAATATGTCCTAAAATACTGTAGTCGACGTCCATTAATTCTTACAGCGTATCCTTCTTCAGGGCTTATCTGCTTGGACGAGCTATTATGATATGTTGTTCCAATATTGCAAGATTTTTTTTTATCATGTGGTTTAATTTTCAAAACTATGTTCACTTGGTTTCCACTTAATTTTCTTATAATTATTGTTGTCTAAACAAGTTGCAATTACTTTAATTAGACTTTGTACACTTTGTATATTATACTATCAGTACGGATTAGCCGAGATTAGCTGATTATCTGTAGCGGTAAGAAGGTTACGGACTGCGTCAGAGTGGTTGGAGATGGATGGTTGGGGATCGCCCAAGGCCACATAAGCGCTGATCAGCTTTGGGGAAGTGATGCCAGGCTACTTTAGGAAGATAAAGACACCAACGTAACAGGGAGACATAGGTTAACCCCCACAAATCATTGTTTGGGCCAGCTCGGCGCTCATAAACGTCTACGATTCCGAATTGAAACCGAATGCGTTGGGTCAATTCCTTAAGGAACTGATCAACACCAAACCACTTTATCCCGTTATCCTTTGTTCCCGGAAACCATCCATTTTTCTCCGTTCTTCTTCTTTTTTACTTCTCATTGTAGCGATAACCATCATTCATCGGGTTCAGTCGAGTACTTTTTCCCCCTGATTTGGTGAAAAGGTGAAAAGTGGGCGAAAATTAGTGGTTCCCCTGGAAACCCGGCCAGGAAGGTTACGTCGATCTAGTAGCCTTGTTCGGAAGTCTTTTGTTACATTCAGGTTTTCTTGCACAGTTTTGCCTCGACGCACTCATATTCTATGCGTTTGGGCAAGGTTGAGCCGTTTTTGCATGTCTCGCGCAACTCTTTGAAGCCTTTTGAACGGACGACTTCTTTGGTCATACTTTCGCCAGTTCTTCCGGACTTTCAAAGATTCTGCTTGTCACCGCAACTCAGCTATTCGCTATTTTACTCGTTTTCGTCAGAATATTACCATCGCACTTTCCCAAAGCTGGTCTATGTCCTCTTCTGGGTGGTTACCTAGAACGAAGTTGCGAGGCAAAAAAATTATCGGTTTCCCATTCTCTGTAATTTTAATTAATGCAGCAATTTGTCTACAGGACATCATATTCCATGAAATTATTGTGTCTTATTTCCGGGAAAAGAAAGTTACCGTTTAGAGAGGATGTAATTACTTGTATAATGATTCTTGTTTAACTGAGTTGATGCGATGCAGTTACCTGTTTTGAGGCGTCGCAAAGAAAAAGTGCAAAATAGGGTTTCTAAGAATTTGTTTTTGAGCTACTCAACCCTCTAATCCAGGTTCTTCCGGCACTTTTGATAACCTCAGCACCACAGGTACACGCCTTGATATCAAAGTTGCCATGGTGGCTGCAGTATGGAGGCCGTGAAAAAGTCCTGGATTTTTTGAGCGCACCAGAGTTTTGAAATGATCACGATCTCAAAACTAGACTCCAGAACTGCTTTCACTAGTAATTTCTGGAGTTCTGCATCTTGCATCCATAAATTCTGAAAATTCTGGAGAGTATATGTATGAGTTTCTCATTTTTGTATTTTTTTTTATTGAGGTATGAATAGTTGAATCAAATAGATTCCATTCGTTCTAGAAAGTGTACCTTGTTGACTTGTTGACCAATTGGGATCAGTTTTTCCGAGCAACCTAACATCAATATTTTATTTATTTTTTAAATTCTACCCACATTTTTTATTTACTATAGGCAAAATATTTTGCTTGCGGATAAGATCAAACAGGCCCACCATGCGTTTGGATATTTACCGTATTTAGAAAACATCGTACGGTGATGGGTATGCATTATACATGCGATAGTAGGAAACGGAGCTCCGATTCCCTTAATTTTTGGACGATTTCGGAAGGGATCGTCATCACTTGAGCTGAACCCTATGGGCTTGACCCCTTTCACCTAAGGACGGTCCGGCTTGGGCCTATCACACCTATCCTATGCTATGCATTGCATTAGAACCCACTAAAAATTCCCACTATTCTTCTAATTTTTTCGTGTGAGGATTGCGTGTGGAAGCTCCGTGGAGTTGTTCTCGCCAGATGCGTGGGTTACAGAGACCGCATGAGCTGGGGGCGTTTCGTGCTATTCTTCAGAAACGGGAAGAACAATGAATGAGCGGAGTTCGAATTAATTTCTTAGCTCATAGACTTTGTGCTGGCGAAATCTGTGGGCTGAAAATTAGTTTAACTGCCTGCTTTAAATTCCGTCACCGTTCTTTGACTAGGGATCGTCTTACGAGAAGAAGGCAGACGCGAAAGTTCTCCACCTTTTTCGTTTGAGACCAGGGATTCCGTGCTGGGACCTTAAAGGCAGCGTACCACGAATCCGGGGTGGTACGGATTTCAAGTGGAGTATTCGTATACGGGATCGTAGATTGAGAAGGTGGGGTGATCCGTCCACTTCTTCCTAATTGCCGTAAAAACGGCCCGGAAGATCTGGCACGTGTACAAGGCTTGCGCGCTCCACTCGAACTCCTTGTAGAAAATGGCGCGCCGGAACGCTCGAAGCCGTATCTTCCTGGCCGTTTTTTACGGCAATTAGCAAGAAATGGACGAAATCACCGTCCTCTCCACAGTCTACTATGCCGTGTACGAATACTCCACCTGAAATCCGTACCACCTCCGATTCGTGGGGTGATGCCATCAAGCAAAGTTCAAGATCTTGGTGAGCTTGACGTGTTAGTTCATCTGATTCTTACTTTCAGAGAAGCGCAAAGTCCTTTGGATTCGGGTGTAGTTCAGAGAAATTCCCAATTTCAAGCGGCTGAGAACTTTAGTTTTTAGTGTTTCGATTCGTACATGCTCGAATTTTTCGTCACCGGAGCTAATTAAGGTAGTCGAGAATACGCAAGGGTGGCTCTTCTTTGACGTTTAAGGTTATTTTCACTTCTAGACTAATTTCCTGCGACAAGTCTAGACTATATAGAATTTGATTAATGGCAGGCTGTGTAGACCAATTAAGGAAACTGTTCATATTGGACCTAATTCCACCTGCACTTGTCATGCAAAGCTGGAATTTTTCATCGATATCAAACACAAACACACATACATACATGCATACATACATATACCATTTCTTCGTGGAAGAATGTGAATAATCGTTTGCGGAGCTGCGCTTGATGGAATCGTTTCTCATCTCGCACACCCTCAGGTAATTATCCACGCTCCACGCTAGGGATAGAAAGGAAAAACCCAAGTGTTCCGTTTTCTATGTGCCACTAATGGAACAGTATTTATTTATTTTTTTTACTTGCTACATATACCGTAAGATTTGTCGCTCAATACAGGGAGAAAATTACGGTAATTTACCTCGTCGACCGTAACAAACTCGCTTTACGTTCTGTCAAAAAAAAAAGACAGACAATTCAAAGGATGAGTGTGAGAAGTCCTTGTTTCAAGTTATCCGATCAATGGTAAATTGTTGGAACGCAATTAAGTGCAAGAATTACCTTTAATTTGTTATTTCGGAAATTTTAATCAAACCAGACGACGTTTGAAGGTTAAGCGATAATCTGAACGAAGAGAACCCATCCGAATCGTCATTAGTGCATAATTTATAAGTATATACATATTTATTTATATAAGAAAGGTGTATGCATTCCCTGAACGTCTCCTCAACGCTGAATCATGCATTTTTCGTCGATCGATTCGACATCTTTTCGAAGCGCTTCGTCGAAACGATGCCGATGCTGTTCGTCGTTGCTGTTGACGGTATCGTTGAATCGCAATAAAGTATTCGATGAAATCTGTATGCGTTTCATCGTCTCCGTCGTCCTCGTTGTTGTTGTTATCGTACGCGTCTTCTGTGCTCACCGTACCCACCGTACGTCGCCACTTTTGCTGCTGCTGCTGTTGCTGCTGCTCTTCCGACCATAGACATCCAGGGAAGAATAGAAGACGTCCGCTACGGTTTTCCGTCTCTTTTTTCCACGGACGATAATAATATGCGAACTCTGAGAGGTGTGTTTCGTCCTTTTTTCATTCATTTGCATGGTGTTTACCTTATATGAAATTTCCCATGCCTGATTTTTCCGCTTCCTCATTTCCACTGCATATATTTTTTGTTTACCTAAAAAATGGTATGAAAAAATATCAGTGATATTTCTACTCTCTTTCTATTATGAAATAGCAATGATATCTCAAATTGCAGTCGTCTTTGACCACTTTTGTTTATCTCAGGAGAAGCAAATACTCATCAGCAAATATGTCACCGAAAAAGTACGCAATCTGCTGCTGTCCCCCTTTGCGCTTTCCCTGTGGTTAAACCTTAAAATATCGGTGAAAACCAAAATAAAATATCTTTGTCAGCCAAGCGAGAGACGATTCAAGCAGACTTTTCAACGACGTTTTAGGACGTTGTTACACTTATCATGTGTGGCCTTTTTCAAATTCCCTTCCAAAAATGTTCATTTCTAGTGAATTTTTGTTTTTTTTGTTGATACAGGGCGAAAAAAAGACAGCCGTCAATTTCTAATGTATTCTCGGACTGTGAATCAACAAGGAAACGTTGAATCAGGATAGAAGGAAAAAGAATGGTTTTCGAGACGTTGATATACGCTCTTGCAAGCACAAATTTGAAATCACTGGATGAAAAGAAAGTGGGCAGAAAAATTGTGAAGGTGTAACAAGCACCTTCTCCTCCACATCCCACGCAAGGTAATTGACTGGTGATCTGATGGTTGCTCTTCTTTTCCGGAAGTACACCATGAAGTAACTAACTAACCATTAAAAATAATTATAAATGAAATAATGGTAAAATAACAAAATAATGAAAAATTACCACTTTAAGACTAAAACGATAGGAATTCTTCTCCTGATTTTTATTGATTCACATACAAGGTTGTGGTACTGTAAAGTATTTTTTTTCGAACATACACTTTTTCGAACACTCTTCTCACGAATGCGGATGAAAAAATAGATTCTGTGGAATTAAGGATTACTTTTTGCGGATTATTTAGGTATGGAACTACGTTTTGGAAAGTATATGGTTGAATATTTTACCTCTTCTATTTACGTAATGATAAAATATGATGTTGGTCGACATTTTTGACCAATATAGCAATTTATAGAGGAAGCAGTCGCCATTTCTGTTGTATTTCAAATAGAAAAGAATTAAAATTACCATGATTTTTATTCGAAAATGAATTTTTCACGACTGTTTCGGTGCTCATACCTCATGCAGTTATAGCCGTTTTCGTTAGAAATTCCCGCTAGAATGAGGAGTTGGAAATTTCCATGTGTAGGATGATTTTAATTTCTATCACTGATGTTTCGCTTTGATTGATGGTTACTAATCCTTACTTCATATGGTTACTGTATTTTTATACTATTCAGTTTTTGATGCGGAACGAATTCTCAAAAAGAAAAAAAAAGTGCTTAAGCGATTTTCGCCTATTCGTAGATCATATGGATGTGTAGGAAAAGCGGTTAAACTTTATTCTGAGATCAATTTGATCATGTATGTCTGGATTCTAGTGATTTAGAATCATGATTCTGAGGTTTTTCTGCAAATGTTCTCTCCTTCTTCCTTTTTTTTTACGAAAGAGCTCTGCTTACTCAGGGAAAATCCTTATGTAGTGAGGAAAGGTAATCAAAGGATCAAACCAACCATCAAATCAAATCAATCTTCTGTTCTTTTTTTTTGGGTTATTAGATTCAAATAGCGTATTAATTTAGTATAATATTTCTTTTCTTTCTAGACGATAATATATCTTAGCTTTTTCATGGTTAATGAGGTCTCGCTTTTTTCTAATACATCAACATTTGGTTTTCGAAACAATCGTGCTCCTATGGCAGAAAAAAAGCAAAGCGCAAAAAATACGTGCTCAACTTCTTTGGATTTCTGGAACTATAAATGATCTTAGGCGAAACAAAGATTATGATTTTTTTATCCATGAAAAATTTCTCCACCTCAATGAAGTAAAGGAGATTTTTATTGCTGGATGTCCTCATAGTCTTATCGGATTTCAATATACCACTTGGAAAATTATTTCTTATTAGAAAACGAAAAGAAGTGGTTTCCGAGAAATTTCTCAACAGTTGGAATTGCATTCTTGTAAGTACAAATTTGAAATCACTATTGTAAAAAAAAACCGTTCGTAGGGAAAATGTGAAGGTGTAACAAGCATCTTCTCCTCCACATCCCACACACACACACACTCACGCGATAATTGGCATGATCTATTGGCTGCTTCTCTTCTTCGTTGAATCCACTATCTATGTAGTTAAGAAGCACATAAAGCAATTTTCGTGCTTCGCCTGGCAGTCACGATGCGCCCGTAGAAGGGAACTGCCGCAAATGCCAACGATTCTATCGCTCTTTCAGCTTCTTTTCCATATCTCATTCCGGGTTTTCTTCCTCATAGCGTGGGCGGTCAATGTTCTGATACATCAAATGATTCGCTTAAAGTGGGCGGAGGTTGTGTATCCGTCTATTTGTTTGTTTTTCTGGTTTATTTACTTATCTTCTCATAGTTATGAGTTGAAACATGTACATGTCTGCGTTTTCCTGGGTGAACTCCTTCCTGAATGACGAGCTACGACGTCATTTTTAGGACGTGGTAATCAACTTTCACATAGGAACACCCCCTCAAGACTTCTTTCCTTAAGCGAGTGCTGCTATAAAAAGTGATGATATCATCCAACATCATGCAAGTCAGATGTCGCTCTTACGATCATCCTCACTTTTCCGGATTTAGGCCTCGGTCTATGGCCGGTGACTTTTGGTTTAGGTGCCAGCAACTTCAGCTCGGTTCTGTCGCTGACCTTTCTTTCTCGAGAACACAAGCTCGAGAACAGCTGTTGCTTAGATCCTGAGAACAGTGTTAGGTCATTCGTTGCACTTTCTTCGTTTCATTACACTCTCCTTAGTGAATACAGGGGAAGTATTCTAGTTTAATGAACTAGATCCTTCTTAGAAGCTTATGGATTTTATGATAAGAAGGACTGGAAATAACCTACCGTTTCATAATGGTGAACATAATGATGTGTCTGAAGCTGATTTACTATTAATCGCATCTTTATGTATGTTCGTACATCCGTTAATAGTTCTGGATTTAATTTATCAGTGGAGTGATCGTTTTTTGCTTCCTCTTTCTATGTTTTTTTTTTCTGAATATCTTTTTATTTGACTTATTTTTATTCTTCATTTTTGTGAATTCTAAATTTTGCTCCCATCTATCCTGGATGAATTGTTTCATAAATCCGCAGGGTTTTTTCCCCTCAATTCGCCCACTCCTGCAAGAATCCCAGGGTTCCGCAATCAAACGCTAACGGACGCCTCGTTGAATTCCTTTAAAATTCCTTGAAAGCGCGTTCGGAAACAAGAGAACAGTGCTGTTCGTGCAAATCACTCAACTATTTTACACTTTATGGTAAAGAAAATCAAACTCTGTCACAAATTGCGGCTCGGCCATTCATCTTTCACAACGTAAATGATGAAATGAATGATGAAAGGCCTGTCAAAGAACCAAATTTTTTTTGTAAACTTCTAAACATTAGCATTGTCATAGCCTGGCACTGCTATTCATCTCATTCCGAATGAATCCGTCTAGCTCGCAATTCCAACCACCATTGCCCGCTGGATTCGAATGGTTCGCGAGATTACAGCTTCTGTTGAAAGGCGTTGGACGATTTGGAGGTACAAAATCAATAAATATTATTTATTTCCTTGAATTTTGCTCTTATGAGTTAACCCTAAGGACCAATTTAACCCGGATGAAATCCTTTTCTTTTTCTGTTCTTCACTAATTGTTGTGACATGAAGAAAGTTCTCTTTTTTTTGCTCGAACAACATTTTAGTCATTGGACAATGACTATGGATAACCGTAATTAATGTCATCTACAAAATTTGTGGTGATCATCATTTCGCTTTTCACCGCTTCCTGCTGAGCATCACTCGCTGGGATTTTCGGCGATTCCTATAGTTTATGGTAACATTCTTATTTCAATGCATCTTAAGGCTCTTTGAATAAGCTTATTCGTTTCCGTATGAAACCATGATAAATCATTTTGAATATGCTCAGCTGTTTTGAGTTGGCGCATAGCTAAAAGTCACTGAGTTGACGATGAGTTAAATAACTGTTATAATAATTTCCTTGAATTTAGTACTTGAAAGTACATACGGAAATTGAGGTGATTTTAAAAGACAATTGCTTCCCATTCTATTAAATTCTGTTTTTTTTTCACTTCTCTCTCCATCCATAGAGATGAAAATGTGATGTGTTGATATTAGATTATGTGATATATTATGTGTATATATTATGTACTATGTGATATGTTGGTATTAAAAAGTTGATATTTGCTTATTTATTTATTTATTACGCTCAAAGGCGTGCCAAGAGTAAGAGGCAAGGAATGAATACAAAAAAACAATAGAAAATCCAGCAACAAGAAAAGGATAGAATAAGAATGAGCAGGGATAAGTCTTGGCGCGTCACGGTAAAGGCAAGCGATGATTTAGTAATCAAGACAAAAAAAACCATATAAACTCAACAGAATGGGAATTAAAACCCTTGGAAAAAAAATTAACGGCATGATATGTTGATTGGATGGTAGTATGTATCACCGTGGGACATTTTTTTCTCACTTACATAGAAACCTAATTATCCGTGTAGCGCAGTTTCAAGAGCGAGCATGTCGATGGTTCGAAACCGCCCCAAACTGCCAACCAAACTTTTGTTCATCTGTCCTGAGGCGACGATCAGTTTGTACCCAGGATTGTTTGGATGGAAGAATAGAAACACTGACTCGATACAACAACGGTTGGCCCCTCAAAATCATCGCATCGGTCCCAGACTTGTTTCGGTACCTCTACGATTTCTGAATTGAAGTTAAACAAGCTAGCGTAGCTCAATCAGATTTAACTACCATTTTATATTTTTTTTCGGATTTCATGGTTTAATTTCCTAATTCTACATTGCTTATTGTACTAGGAAAGTTAGGACATCGAGGATTGTTGTTGAGTTCATGAATATTGTCCAGAAGAATTTTCCTGGGAATCAACAGAAACCCGACATTAACTAAGCTTTTTCTTCTTATCGAACCGTTTTCCGCATAGTCAGCGCGATATGCGTTTTTTGCTCCATGTAAGCATTGTATTCAAGAAGAATTACCATTATATGGAATTCGCTGCAATTTTTATTTGTATTTATAATGAGCCTATGCCGCTATCACTGAGTCTTTGTGTTTTCTTTTCGCATGATAATTCTCACAATTTTTTTTTTGCGTTTGAATTTGAGATTCTATACCACTTTCTGCCCACGGCTAAATTCAAAATAAACTAATCCAACGGAAGTAATCATTTATTATTTACATTATTTACATAAAAATAGTGTACATGGGTTTACGTCGTGCTGAATAATCGACCAATTAGTTTTTTTTCTCCTTTTTTTCTTTTGATTACAGTTATTTGTTGATTCTTTCTTTTTCATAAATAATGGAGCCGAGATTGTTTTTTTCTACACTTTTTTTTCTCAAGCCCAATTTTAAACCCATTACTCCCGGATGACTCTTTCTATCAGACGAGAACCAAATTTGTCAGCCATCTTGCGAATCTAAACCTCTAAAAGGAAATATCTAACGGAGAATATCTTTTAAAGAATATGTCTATTTAATATGCCTAAAATATCTAATACTTTAGCCTGTGAGATTTTTTGAGAATCGATTAAATCAGCCGAATTGTCAGCATCTTTGAATTTACCTCACTTGAAATTAATGAAAGCGTGATCAGCATAGATCGTCGGTCAATAAATATATTACTTGACTTCCGAATACTGGGCACTTTGCTGTTTCTGAGATCTTAAAATACAGTAGTCACCGGTATAAAATAAAAGATAAAAGGACAAAGTTTCTGGCGTTAATCAATCCGCTTGGGACGCACCACCACGTTCACTTCTTGCGTTCATCCACGCTGCCGCGACGCGTCGGACGGAATTCGTACGCTTTCGCTGCGGAGCATGCGTTGCGACGTCGCTGTTGACCCAAAGTAAGCATCGCCACCCACGCACCATCATACCTTTTGTATTTTTCAAGATGATTTCATTTTGTTGTTGAAATTCTTACTAGTCTGGTGTCACCACTTCCAGTTCCTGGTTCATTTCGCATTTTTAGATCAGATGGCCTATTAAATCCTTTTCTCAATGTTTGTTTACTGTTTTTTACTTTCCTCTGCTCTTCATGAAATCTTTCACATTCTCTTTTACCTAGTCTTTTATTCAATTACCTCCATACTTTCTTTATTTCCTCTCAAAATTCCATCTTTTCTCGGTTTTTTTTTCGTTTTTGTATTTTACGTGTAGTAACAATGACAATGTAAATAGTATTAGTAATAGCAAGTGATCAAATCAGTGTTTCTATCCTCCCAGACAAGCCTGGCACCAATTTATCGACCCCGGAGGGATGAACGGCTTGGTTAGCACTAGGGCGGTTCCGAACCATCGACCATATAGCTATACAGCGCACCTCTAAGCGACTGTGTCAAACCCGTCGCCCGGGTGTTGTTATAATTATGGAAAGAACAACAATAATAACAATACAATATAATAATAACAATAATAATAGTGACAACAGAAAGGATAGTTATGGAAACACTAATAATAATGATAAGAATAATAACAACATTAACAATAATACTTATAATAATAATATCAGGGATTCAGGGGCAGGTGTAGTGTAGCGGTTAGAGGTTCCGCTTCCTGCACGATCGACCCGAGGTTCGAACCCGTCCTAGTGCTCGCCAGGCCTTTCATCCCTCCGTGGTTGATAAATTGGTACCAGACACAGTCTGGGAGGATAAAAACACCGACTTGACACATCGGGTAGCCCCGCAAGTCATCTTATAGGCCAGTTGCACGTTCGTAAACCTCAAACGATTCTGAATTGAAGTGAACGTGGGGGCGCATCCCAAGCGGATTGATTAACGCCAGAAACTTTATCCTTTATCCTTATCAGGGATTCTAATACGAGTAACAATAGCAGTATTGACATTTTCTCGAGTATTGACATCGCCTGTGCCTGTTTTTGTCCGAATCATAGTGTTTTTCTTCAGTTCTGATAAACGTTTGATTTATTATCTAAACTAAAATTCGATCGGGGTCGACACGGTGAAGTGGGTATGGGCGGAGCATTTCTCTTTAAATCAATTATATTACGTCATTCTGTCTGTTCGTACTCCTCTTCTATTCGGGATTCATTTTCAGTTTTTCATTCTTCTGCATTCTCTTCACTCCTCACGTTTTCTCTGCTACGTCATCGTCTAGAAGGATTTGTTTTTATTTGGACCACAATTTCTGTGCTTGAATTTGTGAAGTACACTAAATTTCCCGAAAAAAATTCTTTCAACGGTAACAAGAGTGAAGAGGTGGGAGCAGCTTCTCACTCACCCGCTCGAGCTGCAAGTGCTTAATCTTGACTAATTTTCTTGAATGATGCGCCTCTACTGTTCTTAGAAAAACAGCGATAAGCAAATAGCGCACGATAAATCTCAATCCCCCTCTCGCCTCATTGATCATCTTCTTTTTTTTTCTCAACTGCAATCTCATCGATGCTCCGTTGAATCCGAAGGAAGGAGCGCTTTGGCCATTGCTTTCCGTAGATTCGGGCAATTCTGTCGGCAATTTTGTTCTGATCTAAGGCCCCGTTTATACTTTTTCTTAGATTAACATTTCACAATAACTTCACTTCGAAATTCTAAAACTGTGCCTTAGAATATTCCTATGTGAAACGTTCAGTGAAGTTTTTCTCAATAATCCACAATTCGGAGTTACTGTAGGATCAACTGCTCAGCAGTCGAAGAGTTAGAAGGTCTGTCAAGGAAAATGGAGATGAACTATCACGGGGCAGTGATGTAATGCTCCACAACATGGTTTTCTTCACTTTACGGTTTTTTTTTCTGGAATTTGCTATTGCCTTTTTTTGCACTCTCATAACAATTTTCCGGAAGCATGACCCCAGAAATTTGTTCAAGTGGATTTTTATAGCATTTCACAGTTGTCAAACCATTTACGATGTGGATGACTTCCTTCATATGAAGTGACTCATTCGGGGGTGTTCTTTGCGGTCCCAGAATTCTGCGTTTATCGTTCGAGCACCGCAAATGCACCGAATACCACCAATAGCTCGGCTTTTACTCGCCTGGCGCATATACGCACAAATTCTACGGAAACTAGTAGGGTTTTTCTGCTTCCAACAACTAGTAAAAGAATGGTCCTTGTTTGACGAAGCTTTTCCTTTTTCGGATGAAAGATACGTGGAGCCTGGGGCGAATTCCGCCGTGGGGGTGTCCTCACTATCTGCCTTAAACCGCTGTTGAAACTTTGTCTGCTCATCAAGGCCGAATCTTAATAGACGTAGAGAAGAACAGGAATTCAGTTCTGAATTTACTGAGATTGTTTTCTCTAACTGATTTTAAAACTGGAAACTGGAACAAATCTGCTATTAAAGAATGCTGGTCTCATTTCTTTGAGCGATGAATCCACTTATTTCTTGAATCTACAGGCGGAAAACGATTTTTCTTTGACCGTAACTCATCTGTTTGCTATTGAATTCCTGCTCTGAATAGGTTATCTCGTTCTGAAAAGGGTGCACTCAATTTTAGAACCTCTTACCGTCTTCTCTTCTCGAAAAACTACAGTTCCGTGTCGGCAAACCATAACCGAATCCACTACTGTATTGGTGGTGTTGACTACGTTTGTGTGTCGTAATCGATTTTGTAGGGAAATACAAATTACGAATGTTCTTCGTCCTCCTCATTGTATTAGTTTCACACCGATTCCAGTACCGTAGTGCTAAGTTTTCTTCCTGCATTCCGTTTTCTCCTTGGCATCTTCGTGCATCCGAAGTAAATTTCATAGGAGAAAAATAAGTCCTGACAGTTTTTGCGAATCACCACTATTCGTCATCTGAGTTCCAATCACATGTTGCACTTAGTCTTTTCTGATTTCTGCCCTAAGTTCTTTTTTTTTGCGACGATCTTCACTCGGTTATGTGGTCTCGTTCTACTGTATTCTATGGATACACGTCTCCTCCAGACTTTCCCATTCGCATCTTTGTCTCTACATTGCACCTGTACACCTAGAAGAAAAAATATTCCAAATTCCATCTTAGAAAATCTTAGTATTACTGGGTTTTTGTCGAGTAAATGGTCCTAATTCGACTCCTGGGAACTATTCAAATCGGGATCATCATTTTAAGAACTCATTAAACTGACTGGAATCATGCTTATTTTTCTATGGACTCCGTATATTACTGTAAAGGCGTCACTACGGCAAAATCCTCCATTGACGAGTTTTTGGACTTGATTTTATTTACAGCTGTTATGTTTTTGTTTTTAATCGGTTTTATGGACGAGTTCTCTCGTACGATCCTACGATATGACACCAATTTACCGTAATTTTTTAGAGATTTCTGATTTTTTTTTGAATATCGTTTGGAAATTAAGGATGCATTCCATGAATGTGGGATTCATCGTCTACGAACGTATGTAAGCGGGGACAGTAGTAGTGGTGCTGTAAACTCGTCCTTATCACTCGAAATTTATGGAATTTACTCTTAATTTGTATTTATCGTTTCTTTCATTTTTTAAAAATTTATTCGCCTCTTACAAAATCCAAATGAATAGAGGTTTTTGTTTGTTTGACTTCCAGATCAACTTAGTACCGCGGAATCGCAGAAGAATCTGATAGCTATAAATCCGAAGGTTATTCCTATTAGTTGTAACTTGCAAATATTTTGCTTTTACATTTCACACCTCTGAATTAACCGCTAATTTACAACATTTCATAACATTGAATTGGATTTTTGTTGTTTTTCAAGCAACAGAATCCTTGCATTTGCACCGCATGATTACAATCGCATTCTTTTACAAATCCAAGCAGCTCATAGCGCACAGCCGGGAACAGTTTTTCCCCCCGGCCATAGTCATGTGTTGCAAAACGTTTCAACTGCGGCCATGTTGTCAACTCGGTTCGGGTTTTTGTATCGTCTTCATTGGACTAAGATGTGCCTGAGCTGTCAGACGAGTGCAATGGCGACGACTCATTCCTCCACATAACTTTCTTTTTTTTTTCGAGACACTTGTTTTAGTGTAAACTGCTGTTTGTAGTTTACGAACAGCAATTGAAGAAATTCTAGGGTGATCCGCAACTTGAGGGGATTAGATATAAGGTAATTGTTGTTGTTGTTGTTGTTGTAATTGTTTATTTTTTTATTAAGAATGTATTATTTACTAGGATGAAATGAGGTACGAGTTGTTTATTTTTATTAGGCAGGTGTTATTTATTTTATTAGGAATGAATGTTTATTAGGAAATTGCTCTTTGTTCTAAAAATGGTTTCCACTAGCTCAGAATATTGTGAGCACCTCCTCTATTCTATTGGGTTTTTTTTACGTAGCTCCATGCGCTACTCAGTCCCGGAATTTCTGGATGTTTCCGAAGTTTTTCCAGCTAAACGTAGATTGTATCGGCTGAGATGACGCGACGGTGTGAGCAAGACCCATAAAAAAAACGGATATCCTTAAATTCTTAAATGAACGCTGTATCATTTTCATTAAAGGAATCTCCTCTCCCAACGCGTTCTCAGGAATGAATCAGGGGAGCGCTTGAAGAAGGTGAATAATCATTTGAAAACTGATAGCTGATATGACGGAATTTTTTGAGAAACCCCTGCCATCAGAGAACCACCTACACTGAGATTGTGATGAGTCACGAAAAAAAAGAGATTGAAATAGAGCCTTCTCAAAAGAGGAAATGGGATTAGTGCTCTTACAGATACCCTTCCGGTGATTTATTTAAGTTAATTTGGTTATTTTTATATTTTTTCTATTATTTTATTTTTTTATATTTTTTGTATTAGTTTATTTTTGGTTATTTTTCGGTGTAAACGAGAATGGCTTGAGTGGCCTGTTCTCTCTTTTTTTTCGGAAAGAAAAAAGCACAAATTAATCGCAGATTGTTGTCGAAAGATTGCCGTAAGGCACAGTTTATGCATCCTGTGATCCCAGCGATGTCCATGGTAGGTAGGCGTTGTGTTTTTTAGAACTTAAGACTTAGGGACTCTAAATGCGTCAACATAGTCTTATCAGTCGTAGTATATAAGAAAAAATTCACCCGAACATTTTTTATTTATTTTATTAATCATTTTATTGAATTTCACTGATTATAGATTATTCTATTATTATTATTAATTCTAATAATTTTTTTTTCAGGAAATTAAAGATGTGAACAGTTGTGGTCTTTTCTTTTCAATAAAGACTCATTTATGAAAAGAGTAATGGAGCAAATTATATAGAAAAATGTGAAATTTATTAAATACTGCTAAGAGAACAGATCAATGAGGGTGTGTGGGGCACTTTATTTTCCGAGTTCTCAAATAGCGGATACATGAAAAAAAAATATTTTATTGGAAAACTTATTGGGATATAATTTGCTAAATTCATCTATATACTAAATTTTTATTACTTGTAGCTATTATTACTTGATTTCATTCTTTTTTTTCTTTTTTTTTACAAATTATTCCCATGTTAAGCTAGAAGATTTGGGTATAATCAGTGCATAAAAAATTAATTCCCTTCATTACGAAGTTGTTTCGTTATCTGTGGCTGGCACGTTCTAGAAATTTTATTTTTAATTTTTTTCTTTCAAATTTTGTTTGATATAATGTTCTTGAGTTGACTGGAGGCCGGATCGTTTGGAAAGAGAATTTCAGAGGTTACTGAAAATGGAGAAAAAAGTTTTTAGAGAATCATGAGGCTTGATCTATATTTTCTTTGGTTTTTTAATCCCACGGCACCCACTTTACCGATCGATGCGATCAGTGTTGTATTCTTTGTGGGCGCGATCCGCAAACAGCTGTAGGCGAATGCAAAAGCACGCGTCGCGTCGTAATGCGATGGAACCCGTGGAACAAAAAAGCATGTTGCGAACTGTATATGATTCATTTTTTTTCAATAGCAGGAGATTTTTCGAGGATGCGAAGATTGATGTCCATCCTGGATACACTACTGCTCTGCTATTTATCCTTCCTTTTTATCAGAAAGGGATTTATTCTATGAAAGAATGAAAGGAAGAAAGTTCCTGTGCTGAGAAAGTAGCGATTATAATTCTCTACCGCTAAAATTCATTTATTTAAGTTATTGATACAGTATTTTCTAGTTGGTGCTGTCTAGTGTAGTTTATAGTTTTTTTTTTATGCACGTTCAGGAATGTGAGAAGGCGAGGAGGGAATTTGAGCACTTTTTTTGTCAAAATATGATATGGGAAAGTATTTTATCTCCAATTTTATCTCCAATGGTTTTTATTTATTATTTTATTTATTTATTTTCATATTATTATTATATTATTTATTTATTTGTTTTCATGCTATTTATTTCTTCTCTTTTTTAAACATTTACTAAATTATATGTAGGTTGTAAAAACGTAAATTACATGTAGGAACTGATGTATTTCTTTTCTTTTCTGTCAGCTTCTTACGTCATTTCATATTCCTGGATATTTTTGGGTTGTGATGACCTTTTGATTAACTTATTCTTCTGATTTGCACCAATTTACTTGGTTTATTTGGATTCGGATGCTGACGTGAATGGGACGATTTTATTTGGTTACTAGCGATTCTTTTTAATTATTGTGAAAATAGGTAGATATTCATGTAGTGGGACTTGCATGGAGTTAAGTTTATTCTATGGATATTATAATTCCAATTCCTGTCTTTCCGCTGCTTCCAGTGATTTCCATCCCTTGTTAATGTGATTATTTCAAGAAAAATCATCTTCAAAAATATTTGTTAGCTGAGGTTTGGGTTGATCACGGTCTTCTTGACATTGATTGCTGCAGAATATGACTACATATTTAGTTTCAGCTCAATTTTTCTCTCACTTTGTTTTCGGAAGAAAAAATTGATGGAAGGTTTCCATGGAATTAGGTACAAATCTATGAAATCCAAGCCAAATCAATTATAGACATTTGAGAAGAAATTCGAAAATTCTTCTACATTTTTTGCACTTTCTTAAGGATTTTCCCCTAAGATAACCACACTAATTCGTTCGAGAGGATTTGTGTAGCATTTTCGAGATGTCACAACTAAGTCACGCCTTTTATAACAGATGTCACACCATTTAAGGAGCCTCGTAAGGTGGTGACAGCTGCGAATTAGGAGGTATTGCTAGCAATTTTCCACGTATATCTAAGGAGAAGTAGTTCCTGTTGCACTGGCATCGACTTGAAGGAGCATTTTACTGCAATATTGCAAATTACTGGCGAAATAAACGTATAAATTACGTTTTCGGAGTTTCTAGTTCAATGGGCGTGGTTTACTCCTGATCTTTGAATTTTCTACATTATCTTCATTTTCTTTCTCTATTCTGTGCTTGCTTTTGTTCTTTAAAGAAAATTCCATTGATATCAAATAGGAAATGGGTACAAAACGAGGCTGCAGATTTTCCTGTTGTCCTCTGAGAAAATTCTGGCCGATTTTCTGGCTGATATCTGCTTTACACCGTCAAAAGAGAGGTAATTAAATGCGAAGTATGTATAATTCGGCGATTTTCATTCAAAAAAAAATCTGTTTTGATGTCAACATTTCGTAAAACATTGATTATTTCTCATAAGATCCAGGAACTGGACTCGATCTTTTACCTTTCAACTCCTTTAATGTAAATCTCTATGAACTTCTAAGCAGAGTATCTTTATTTAGGTTTCCTCCTTGGCGAAACGGTGCTTCACAAGATTTTCATACCTCTTTTTGAGGTCGACATTATCTCGACGCAGTGCTACCTATAAAAATATTTCCTTAAATTTCTGGTGCAAGGGTTTTAATGTTAATGACCGGTACTTAAACCTCACATACTGACAAAAGATAAGCTAGAGGATCTATTGGAGATAAGTCGATAAGAGGTGCGCAGTGGCCGCACGGTCGATGGATCAAAACCGTCTCAGTGCCGACCAAGGCTTTCACCTCTTCGGGGTCGATAAATTGGTATCAGACTTGTCTGGGAGGATAAAAACACTGATTTGATGCATCGGCTGACCCGTGCGAGCCATTTCATAGGTCGGCAAACGTTCCGGAATATGAATGATTACGAATTCCAGTAAAACGCGTTGGCGCACCCCAAGCGGGTTGATACGCCAGAAGACCCTATTCTTCTTATCCTCCTTTTTATTGGTAGTAATGACTGGTTCTACAGGTGATTTTTGTCAGGATACGATCCTGAACTGTTCATCTTTTCTATAGATTTTCATCGGCGTGCTTACCAATGTGAACGTCATTGTTTTTATGGAACTGAGCTGTTCACCCGAACACTTGAAAGTATGCGCTCTATTGACACGAACACAACCGCTATCATTCTATACCTTTTCTCTTTGTGTTGCCGAAATTCATTGGGTTGGATTGGATCCGTCGTAAGCTGCTGGCTGAATTTCCATTGGATTTCGCTAAAATATCCATAAGCATTGGACGATCTGTTGACGACAAAAATGAGCCCGCGTCCTTTCAATTCAGATCTTTGGTATGAGCAAATTTTTTTTAAAATATTCATTGATCAGGTATAAAATATCTCAAATCGAGCAGATTTCTGATATCCCACTAATCCTAATTCTTTCTCTGTAGTCCTTAAGAAGTTCATTACGCTCTAGTAACTTTTTTCCCACATTTTCTTCTACCAATTCATTATCATCATACATTAAAAAGTAGTACACAATCAAACTTTATCATCATATCATTCTATCGTTTTCATCCGTTCACTTCGTTCCTTCCTTTCCTTCCTTCAGATAATTTCTCTTCTAAGCTTAAGGATGAGCTATTTTGCACAATTTCATCGCAAACGTGGGAAATATGGATGACGCCGAATGTCCTGAAACGGATGAACATTTTTGATTGAGGAGGTGAAGTGTGGACTAAGGGAGGAAGTAGAGTGTGTAGCGGTAGATGCGCAGCGCAACGTTGAACACGTTCAGCGTCAACTATATATCTTGTAAACGAGTGAAGATGCCGATAAACTAACACGGACACAGTTTTGACGTCGAGACGAACTTCCGTTCTCGGAAAAAAAAGCACCGGATCGGCGCGTTTCCGACAATTAGAGTTAATTAATAGCAAGTAATAGATGTGTCTGCTCGCCCACGTCCAATACTGTACCACAGTTCTTTATTTTAGAAGTATTTCCTTTCTTTCAATGCCAAATGTCTGCATGCTTGGAGAAATTTATTTTTTTAGAAAAAAGGCGTGACCTATCAGCACGTCACAAATCACACATTTCCTATAGCCTCTGTGTTGTCCGTGTCGTCAAATGGCTAATTACGTGTGTAAATTATTAATTATGATTCTAATTACTGTACTGTATTCGAAGGTATCTCCCCGTATCCGCTACTTTATCGTTTAAAATTACTGTGTGGCGTAGTCAAATTCGAAGAAAAATAAGATTAGTAGCTGGTTCGGCTAATAATTACTTGATGTAGATCTTTATGCCCACGTAAAATTGTAATTCACCTAGGACAAGGAAACAATCTGCAATTCAAATGACATACAATTGTATTTTTGCCCTTTATATTAGTTCTGTGAGAATACAAATTAGTCGGTTTTCTATGAATTTGTCTTTGAGAACACTTCGTTTCCATATTTTACTTCCATCTATTCTTATCTTTACCTTTCTTGCTTCCGTATTTTTTGAATAGATTGAATTTTCTTTTTTTTTTGTCCTTCGATTCCTTGTTTTGATGGTTCGTCCACAACAGGTCCCTTTTTTGGGAAATTTCGGAGAAATTTGAATTTCAGTTATGAGCGATTTTTAGAGCAGTTTAATTTTTTTCCATGCCGTTTTTGGAACATTTTCCAATGTTTATGCATTTTTCCCGCTCATAGCTGATTTATTATCAGATGCTTCTTTTAAAATTATGTGATTTAAACGTGGTCTTGTTGAAAAACATCTTTTCGATGGCATAAAATTTTCACCCTTTCCTCTTCTTCTTTGTATTCTCTTGCTTTTATTTTCTTTTATCCTCTGTCGTATTCCACTACTTCTGATCTACTGAATTTGGCTCAATTTTTCTCGAGAAAGATTGCTAGATGTTTTTCAAAATTCTGGAATAAAAATCACTGTGAAAATTTGCAAAAACCTTGAGGAAGCATATATTCATGTCCTTCTTTTTGATAGAGAACAAACAGAAAAGTCTTCTTAGACTCTTTTATGATCTCTCTTCGATCTTTTGAAATTAAAAAAAACAGTTCCCAATTTTTGCTGCAAGTGACCTTTGGTGAATTTCTTCGAATCGAATGTTTTATTGTGATGATGAAGATGTAATGTCTGGCCGATTCCCCTGCAACAACTGCAAATCATTTCTGCAACTGTGGTCAGACAATTTCTTTTGAATCGTCATTGTTTAGACGAAAAGATTACGAATGTTTCGAATATTTCAGTCGATGATCGGTATTGTTATTGATCCTCTCAATCCATTTCAAATGTTATCCAGCACGGCCATACTTACTCACGTAGCTGTAAAAAATGTTGCAGGGTTCTTTTTCTTCATATTTTCTTCATTTTAGTTGGGTTTATAGGTACATAATTTTGGTTTTCATAATTTTTATTAACAGCTTCATTTACCAGAATTTTTTTTTCGAAATTTGACATTAACTAATATCATTATCGAAATTATATTTATGTATTCTTTACGATCTACTAACACAATCACCAAGCAAGCTATTTTCAGCACTAACGCCTCACTTTTTATTGACATGAGGTATGCATCATTTTTGCATCGTTCTCGGACCATCTATGGAAATAAAACCAGGTTCTTTCGATTATAATCGATCCTATTTTTGAAAGGAAGCGCCTCCTAACTCCACAATATCCCCTAATAACTGATTAATACACTAGCACACTTAGCTGCTAAGGTACTAAAGTTCACTAGCAGGTTTCTGCGGAACAATTGATATTTTTAGTGTATCGTTAGGTTTGCTTATTTTTTAAAGGTTTTTTTTTTACTTTCCATTAAGACCAAAATGCCGCTTCTGATAATCACATACTTTGCAACTGCAAACAAACTTAATAATCGTTTTGCTGGTTTACTGAATTAGTTTAGACTCGTTCCGTTTACGTCATCCATTTTTTCTTCTATGAGAAGGGGCGGAACCGTTGCCGACGGGCAGAAATCTTGAATATAAAGCTCGGTTTTACGTCACATTTTCAGATGCTTTCTGTTTTCCTTCTGAATTTGTTGCGAGTATAAAGACTGGTGACTTGGTGTATATTGTTATTTAGCTGAAATGGAGATATCCACTGACCTACGGTCGTCCCGAAAGGGGTCTTTCTTGGGCGTAGGAATTTTCTTTTTGAGTCCTGGATTTCTGTCTTGATTCACCACTTTTCGAAAAAAATTCGTTCTCCAAATAAAGTTCTACGTAGGCGTGGGTAAAGCACTAGTTATTGATGTTATTGTTGTTATTTATTTTTGCACCATTTTGCATAATGCTTCTATTTTTGCTCAAAAATTTTGGCAATTTCAACGTATTGGTCCACAATTAACCTTGTACTGGTATGAATCAGTTTTTCGCACCAGAATCTTAAGATTTACCGGATAATTCCATATGTAACTCTAAAAATTCCCCAAGATTCTGCTTGAATCGATTTTAACAAGTGAGTTGTTGGCTGCCCTTAGAGTTTTTCCCCCGTAAAAACAGTTAAGAAGTTTGAGTTAGAAATTTTCCCCGCAACAAATTCACTGCGATTCTGAGAAAAGTTGTAGCGGTATGCGGTGTATCGGAAGTGGTGACGCAAACGACAAATACACTTTTTTTCTGGATGAAATTATTCAACCTGTGTTCTGTCGACAACAATAAGTGTCGACACCATTAAAAACTTTTAAAAAATTCGCAATAGAGGGACTATTGAGTTGAATCTTTTTTGATGGAAATACGTATACAAATAGATCACTCTTTCATATTCGTTCAGTTTAATAAAAATTGAATTTGAATTTTATTACAAGTTTTGAATTATAATAAAAATTTTGAATTATATGTAATAGGATCGTCAGAGATCCCTCTTCTCCTACTAACCTTAGTTTTTTCCTCATATCATATGCTGAGGATGTGTTCACTAAGGCGAGCAATGTTCGTGTATCATATTTTCATGATAATTATTCGACTATTTGCCCTCTTCGCCAATTTCTGGACTTCTCTCATTGAACCAAACTTGTCCAATCAGGAACCTAGCAAGTGTACCTCAAAAAAAGCGTCGTTCACAGTGAAAATAAAAATAACTTGTGTACAGTTTCGTGGATCTGAACGAGTTATGATAGGTCCTACGCAGATATAAAGTATAAATAAATAGTAAGGTGCTAATATTAATACTAGTAATAGTAATAATAATAATAATAGTAATAATAATAATACTAGTAATAATAATAATAATAATAATAATAATAATAATAATAATAATAATAATAATAATAATGAGTGATAATAAGTAATAATAACACACTAAAATAATTCAATAAAATTGAGTAATTTAATTTAAAATTTAATAAATAATAAATTTTAGATAATAATGAATAAAATTAACTTAATAAAATTTAATAAAATAATAAGAATAAAAAATAATTTATAATAACTGAACGTATTGTACGTACGTACAGCACCGCCTCATCACGACGAATTCACAGAATACATATAATTATGGATTGAACATTGACATTGATTGGTGCCTAAATATGTGCTAAGCAGCAGTCCAAGTCTTCTGGATTGATTTCATTGACGTTGAACTAAGAATTGAAATCATCTCCGTCATTCTTCGAAACATTTACGATTTCTGATGACTTCTCTCCTGCTCCTTTCACAGGCTCTGTGAACCACAGGAACCGATGTTAATCCGCTAGGATTAGTCGATAATTGTGAAACGTCCAAATAAAATAATGAGCATACCATCTCGACCAGGATTCTTCGAAATTCTTGTGTATTTAGAATAATATTGCAGATATCTTATATCTTGAGCTAAAAAACACTTAAAAACATCTTAAAAGAAACGCTAAAAAAACAGGTCATCTTCGAAGTTTATCCAAAATATTTGTCCTTGGGAGGATAAACACGTTGGATACGAAGCCATCGATGACTTCCATTTATAAGAACTTCTTTCCTTATTATCTTTTTTCCCTTCCTTTTCTTGCTGCTTTCTTGCAATATTATTTGATTATTTTGCTGACACGAACTCGGTGCTTGGTGATATTCCGCTGCGGGGCCTACAGGCGTTTGTAGAAGGAACATTCCCATTGCTGAAACGAGTAGAATTAGACATTTTCGATGCGTAATACGTTTGTCCGAGAGAAAATTTTTACTGGATAGATAGTAATGTATCCAACCAAGGTATATTTTTCAGCAGCGCGCGTATATTGCACTGAAAAAATTTTGGATTTTGGAAAAAATTGTTTACAGGCTCAAAAGTCTTCTATCTGTGCACGTGGTAACCGACATTCAGCAGTAGATTAATCACAACCTAAAAAAAAACGTGTTGTCACATTTCTTCGCGTGTTTTTTTTTACATAGTAGATTCATGGATAAAGAGATCAGCCGTGTATCTATTTATATCTCGTTATTTTAAACACAAACTTCCAACGTAACGTTCGACGAGCTGAGCTGGGTATTAGACAGCGATTGACGTCCACCGAGTCTCAAGACTGGCTTTTTTTAAGGATTTACACGTGACGTACTAGTATATTATAGAATTCTGGTGCTCTAAAATAGAAACTAACTAGTTTTTTGTTTTTCTCAAATATAAAACGGAAAGAAAATGCATCAATCAGGAAAAATTAAGGAAATAATGAGGTCGAGTTCGATTGTTAATATTTTCAATCATTGAAACCATTCCTGAACTTCTAAGTGACTTCTCTAACTTTTACGCGTCACAGTGTTTCAAGAAGATTTTGCAGCTTTTTCTTCAATTTTTTTCTCTTTTTTCCAGCAACTCGAACATTCAAAATTCCGGGGTTTTTGGAATTATTCAGAATTAATTACCTTCAGGATAGGAAGGAAAAATTTTGTTCTTCTCGTTAACGCATATGGCTGTAGCCGTATTGTTTTGCTGTTTACAGAGATCCGCTACCAATCTTAACTGCATTGCGGACACCCGTAAAACGTCGCAACCGGTGCGTTGCCGTGTTCGATTATGCGAATTGATTCTCTACCTTGGAGTGACTTTGACGAAACGAAATTCAGCATGAGGAATTTGAGGCGAGATTTCATGGGTGAACTGAGCGAGAATAAAAATTTTGATTTTATTAAAACCACATCTTTGCCTACTGTTTAACAAATCGCACTGTGCTTGTAGATCTGCTTGACCTGCTTAAAATAATTAATTCGCTTTGAAATTCCACACAAAACGCTGATCAATCGATATGTCCTTGATCTTGACTCATGGATTGCTCCTTTCTTATATTCGACTGTTTTAGCCGTAGTTGAGCTCTGTCTCTCTCTGTTTTTGAAGGAAAAAAGAGCGGAGATGTCACGGCTTCCTGAATCAAACACTCCTAATTCGGTTTTACCTGGAATGCATCATATTTCCATATTTCAATTGATATTTTTCTTAAGTATTATTTAAACAATTTTTAGAACTAAATTCTATTTCCGATTTTATGGAATTAGGAGAAATTTCATCTTTTGTTGTGGTCATGTCGGAACAAACTGCAATGCATTTTTGAAGACGTGCTCAGTTCTAGAAAACCATGACTACTCCTAGCTTTTCTATGGATTGTTGTCTTTCCTTGTGCAGTCTGAATTTAATATATTATTATTTATTTAATTTCAAAAATAATATTGGTAATTACTAGTAATAATAATAACAATAGCAATAATAATGTAATATAATAATGTAATAATTAAAATAGATAATAATTAAAATTATTTCACTATTACCACACCATAATTAAATAGTTTTAATTTATTATTTATTCAAGTAAATCAATTATGTAATTGAAATTAAATGATAATTTAAATTAGCACCATACATCTCGAGTTTACCAGAGCCTTCCAACAACGTTTGAGTTGAATTCTCCTAATCTTGAAACTATCTGTGCAGAAATTAATGGGTGGGAATAAACGATGCTGCTTATTTTGATTCGGATGACCGCCACGCGTGCTTCGATTGGGGATATCGCGATGAATACTGCCAGATAATAGTAATTAATAAAGTAATTAATAGTATTTTTTCTTAATTTTAATAGTTTTTCTTAGCTCAGATAATAATAATAATAATTTAATAGTAGCAATTCTTAATTTTAATAATTTTTCTTAGCTCAGAGGACCTCAGTCCAGTGGTGAATTCGTTGCGACTCACACTCTTTTTACGCCTCACACCCAACACCTGTTTTACTTCCCGTCTCGACCCAATCCGGGGAGCGTTTCGGTCGATCGGGCGAAAATTGACACCCGCGCTTATTTTTATAGTTATTACCTGAATCTTTCTCTATTTCTCTTATTATTCTCTTGATTGGGAAGTTATTGAGCGTACAAAAAAAAAGGAAGAATGTTGGTTAGTGTTGCAAATGATGTCCTAAGTTCATTTCTTGACTTTGCAGAACATGAGAAACTAATTTGTATTAGTCGAAAAATGAGTCATTCTGGAGAATGATGTCACGGCTCGGCGGTTTTCCAGAAAAAATCTTACATTGACTGTGCGATACATTCGTAATTCCAACTGTAAATCCTATTCATCTGCGTTTTTTTTGTTACTGTAGATTTTAACTGTAGAAAATTCACGGCTAGAATTTTGGGTGTTCCCGTTTCGTCTTTCTTTCTTTTAAATTGACGACCCATTTTTTGCCCAGGGTTGAAAGAAAATACAGAAATTAAGGGAGAAGAAATTTCTAACTGGATGGATTAAGATGCAGGCAGTTTGTCTTTGAAATAGGATCATCTTCGTCTGCCGTTGAGCATTCGTCTCTCTAATTTGGCATTTGGAATGTAGAACTATTGCGAATCTTGTTTGTTTTTCATCGACTACTTCGTCCGCAAATCTGAAGCTTCAGTTCTTGACTCATTTTCCTCGCTCGAGCTATTTTCGTTGCGGTTCATTGAACGCTCCTTCATTGAGGATAGGTTGTTTTGATGATGAGACAGATTCAACGAACTCATTGCTACGTTTCCGTCCAACTTCCCGGTTTTTTTCTTCGTCATCGTTGTTTCTTTTTCCGAATTTTTCCGAATTTTCTGGAACAATCGTGTTACTGTGTGAGACGTTTGCATTGCTTGTTTCAGTATTTCATGATGCAACTAATTTTTTAGTAGTATTTCTTCCCTTTATTGATATAATTTGTCGAAAAAAGTGAGAATAACTGGAAAAATTGTTGTTATTGCTTATTATTCATACTTGAAAAAAATATTTTCTTACAGAGAAATTCGCTGCAGTTCTGGGAAAAAGAAGGTTAAAAAACTTATTTCTTTTCTTTGGCAAATATCACGGAAATATGCAGGAATTGTCCATGAAAAATATTGTATAAAGTTAGCTGAGAGTTTATTGTTTCACGGCTTGCAAAAACCTTAATGAGCGGGAAATACCGTAACAGATCTCGTAAGAACATCCCGAACCTTGGACGCGAGGGGAAGTACTGGAGTTCTCCGACGAACCTCAGCTTTTAGAGAACCTTCTAGAGACATTCTATATTGTTTTCCTCTTTTTGTAGAGTCCTCCACTCATAAAGTGAGTAAATTAAGCGGTTAACCACCATCCTATCAAACCTTTTTGGTTAACAACGTCACAATGACTACGTAATGACGTAAGGACGTAGCGACAAGAAAGTTTGGAGAATACTTACATCACTAATGCTATGACGTATCGGGCCGCCTCTGTCAAATATGACCACAATATTTAACCCTCCTCATTTTCCTCATTCAGGTAGAATGAGGACAGACAACTCTTGCTCCGTTCTAATTTTGGCATAAGGTTTACATTCAGCAGTGGAACTACTGCGGAAATACTGCAGATGTTTTTTTTTTCAATCACTTTTTCTTAGGTGGCTGGATTTTTTTAGTTGCCTTCTTAGGAATGTATTTTTTTGCCCCCCTTCAAATTTGTAATTGAGAATTGATCCAGCTAAACATTTTGTTTTCTTCAGTTCAACGACGGTAAATCGCCTGACCTGCTTCGGAAATTTTGGCTGACATTCTCAAAGTTTCTCTTCATCCTTTCAGACAATCATGGTAGCAACTCATTGCATAGATCCACAAACGTTCATAAACCTCTATCGATCCCGAATTGCACTCGAATGCGTTAGCGCATCTCAATCGGTTTGATACGTCGTAGAATTTTTCTTTTTGGTCTTTTATTCTCATACCATTAGCAATTTCTTCAGCAGTTCTCAGTTCCTTCCAGAAATTCGGCTCTTAATCTACTGAGTTCGATTTTTTTTTCTGAAAAAATGAATACGAAACCATTATGCTGCTTTATTGCAGAGTGGAAAAATCAGGTTTCCTTATTGCAGCAACCTGGCTTCCACACTGTTCAGTGTTCGCATAGGGTGTCCAAAAATTCATTTTTGAGGGATTTGTAATAAATATTACATCAGGAACAGAGATGCAATACTCGGATGCAGTGCTCCGAACCCCGTAACTTTTGGACAGGAAGGGACCCTCCTCACTTTTGGGCGGTTGGCGAAAGGATCCTTTCACTTTTGCTTCACTGACGAAGGGATCCTCATCACTTGAGCTGAACCCCATGCGCTAGATCTCCTTCACCTGAGGAGGGTCTCTACCTGAGTTCCTCTCTATTGCTCCTATGATCAGGAGGAGAAATTTTTGTTTTATTTCCAGCGGTCTCTCACTCTGTACTCGCTCGTTATGCAGCGAAGTTTAGAATTGTTGCAAAATGTCATAAGATGGAAATCCAGAGATCCGTTTGAATTCTGGCAAAGTCACCCATTAGAGCTTTTCAATCAACAACTGTATGTGATAATCGTTGAGGGTGTGAGAGCTGAGCTGCAGATTATGTCAGACTTATTCAAAGTCCGTCTCCATCTCCGTCTCCGTAGCTACATGTTTTTGTAGAACTTCCTACCAAGACCACTGCCACTTCACTCACATCCTTCATATTAACAACTCACATCCTATTAATGTCGATCAAGTCGGTCACCTGGATACCGCACATTACGCAAAATCTCTGGATATAGTTCTATATTGAAAACTACGAATATAATTCTGTTTTAACATCGGCTTTTATAAAAAAATCTAAAAGATTCTTTCTTCCGAAGATGCTACATTTCTCAAAAGGCGGAAAAACATTTAATTGGTTTAAAATTTAAGAATTTTTGTGAGCATTTCACTTCAGTTGTTTGAGCTAAAGAGGAAAGGAGCACCGGAATTTCAGTTACTGTAGACAGATTTTTTCCTCCTCAGGGTAATCAAATGAAAACGTTGGTGTTCCACTTAATCCTACCGCTTAAATGTTGATTTCTTCGAAGTTTGAGTTACTTCTGAGGTCTTTTTGCTGTTTTTTTACATTGTGGATCTTCGTCATCGATGTTCCATATCCCCATGTATTAATCCCTTCCAATCCTACTCCTTTTTGTTTCAGCCAAGCTGTCTGCTCCAGAAGACTCGGCGCGGGCTGCTTCACGGCCACGGAACCGCTCATTAAAGGTGGGCGTTCATCTCGTTTAAAGCCAGCGTATGGCAAAATTGACATACTACAGAAATTACAGGGAAATCGTAGAGTTCAGCATTCTTTAGTCATCATTTTAAAAAAAACGACGAAGGTTTTTTCCTACAAAATTAGTTGGAACGCGCCGCATCCAAGTGCAAGCGGTCGAAGATTAATGAGGTCTACTCCTCAGCCTATTCAAGTAAAATCACAGAATAGGCTGTCGAGGGGACCGAAGCGTGTACGACGGGACCTATTTTAACGTACCCTTTTTTTTATGAGGATAGATGGAATTTGAGCGGAACCACGCTGATTTCCTACATCTAACGCTCGGAAATTTATGGTTTCTCTGTTTTTTCCGTACTGCGTCAAGTCCCGGTACGGTACCTTTGAAGGTAGCATTTTGACCGATGTTCAACAACAGTTGAAAGAACCCTTAAAATCGAAATAATAAACAGACGGAATGATATGGTGTGAAGTATTGTAAGAAGTGGCGGAGTAGAATCGTCATGATTGGCGCAATCAAACGACTTCATTACGTCCTTTTTCATATTTAAGTTCATGTTGTTTTCATGCATAAATTGACCTAAATTATATCCAAACCATGAAGACCGACAGGATGGGAGTGGACCGCAACCTGCTCTTCCCCAGGCCTTTTTGAAGCTACTAACTGCTTGAACTGTTCGCAAAGGAAGCTTATACAGCAGAAGTTTGAGAACAAATAAATTTGAATGGTTTCTGATCAATGCGCTTTTTTTTGTTCTAAAATCCTGAAAAAAAAAATCCCGCACTATGGTGGATAGTTCATAAAGGTGTCACGGTATTTCTACTGCAGTTTTCTTCAAAGATATCACTACTACACTTCAGAAGTCTGCAGCGGTACAAGATGACGAACCATCTCTGTTGGACGCTGGTCGACGCGCTGCCTCATTTGACACCAGTCAAGCAGCAGCCGTTAAACCTTCGCCATGTATGTTTAAACTCTTCTTTCATTTATTTAAATTAAATTTTTCACAACTACTGACTCAGAAACTAATACCGAATCCTTCCAGTAACTGTCAAGAATTTAGCGCATTCTCACCAAACATTGCACGCTTGCTTTTTTTTTACCCTTTGAAAATCTTCTATCACTAACAAGACTAAGCGCTGAATTTTTAGCGTAATTTTCTGTTATCGTACCCTATATATATAACGGAATGATTGTTTGCCAGCTTGTTCGCTTTCAGCGCTACGGCCGAGTTCGTTTGATTCACGGATGTCGGCATTTTCGCCGGTGGACGTGCCGCGACTGCTCGTCCATTCGCCGGCATCACCGCTTGCCGTCGAGCCGCCCCCGCACGCTACAGACAGTCGTTTGCTCACTGTACCGTCACCGGACTATCGAAAAATGTCTTGTGAGTACTAACAGTCAATCCCAGTGTGCTCTTTAACGCCTTTTTCACTAACCACATGCTAGGTTTGACGAGGTTTTGGTGGTGGGCTTCAGGCCTTGCAGTTAAACCGACCTTTTTCATCATTTATTTGTTTATTTAGTGTGTTTATTGATACTAATAATTTGAAGCGACGCGAAGAAATTCGCGAGACTCAGGGGGTCTTCGCAATAGTCTCTTTGAAAAAACCACTTAGTCGCAGTGCGAATCGTTCGATTATCGAACGTTCCATTGCTTTCTACATGGCTAAGAATACATTTTTAACCTTTCTCGCAAGAAATACGGACGAGTTGTGCATTAAAAGGGAGAGCAGTTGCGACGAGCCAATCACGGATTCTCTACTCCGCTTCCCTCTCTCCTTTTCAGTGATATCATTTCCACAAATAACCCGCAACCAACCTATTAATCAAAGAAGAAATTGTATCTATATGGCATAGAAAATTGTAATTGAATTTAATTATGTATAATTAATTGTGAATTGCGTAGTAAAATATGCTAAACTCGAACGAAAAAAAAAACGCGGTACTTCCTGAGCTGATCTACACAGGGCTATTTTATCGTGCTATGGAAAGAATTATTACCAAAACTCTTTTGTAATCATCAGAAGATAAATATTATGTACATAAATCTGAAAAAAAATCAAAATACTTTCTTTCTTCTTTTTTTTATTATAAAAGAAGATCTTTTTATACAATCTAGTTAGTTTGAGGAATTCCAAACTTGTTCTTCGTATTATTTTCACATTAGTTTGCATTCATATTATAAAATATATAGAACAAAAAAAAGTTAGATGAAAAATAAAAGCAAAAAATAAATAAATAAGTAAAATAAAAACAAAAAGATCGTTATCATTAATACGCATCCCTTCCCTTCTTTTCTCCTTTTCTCTTTTCTCTCATTTGCGCAGTCCGTTCCAATCATGAGCAGAATGTATGGTATTCTGCTTAATTTAATGTGGATGAAAGAGAAAAAAACGCATCCGGTTTCCTTTTAGTACTCTTAGGATCTTGGAAATATTGTGAATAACCACTTTATCGGAAATAAAACGGTAGCGTTACATACCAAAGAGATCAAAATAAACACCAGCAAAGTAATGGGTGCCTTATTGACGCCAGTGATATTCGCTCCCTCTGTCCCCGGGTGGGTGATTCTCGTCGAGCTGAATGTTTTTTTTTTCTGCATACTTCATTATGTCGAGTCTGCTATTAGGAAGATTCGCTAGTATTCATATTTTTCATACTCATATCGTTTTTCCCTCGTATCTCTTAAGAGAGGAACTCACCACCGTTTTTCATCGTTTTTCATTTTCGCATTTTTCATCCTCCAATTTTTCTTGTGAATAAAAAAAAAGTTTTTTTTTTCTGTAAGACTGGCAATGGGAAATTTTGCATTTGCTCAAAAAAGTCGTAATAGCTCAATAATTACGTTAGGAAGTGCTGGTTCTTTGTACGAACTCCTTAAAAAAAATGTTATTTTTGTGAAACAGGGACGTTAGTGCGTCTAAAATCCATTTATGTGTAAAAGATTTATAAAATCCCTCCTTTTTTTTCTCAGGATTGTGAAATTTCTAATCAGACAACAGCGAACATGCAAGTTGAGGTTAAAGACCAGGTCGCAAGGAACGGTTCCCGTAGATCAAATATGACATAATATTGATGGAAGGAGCTCAATGTATCTGGGTTCATATTTTCTGATCTCTTACCACTAATCTGAACATCTCTATATAATTGGGACATTCTATACCTTATTCGTCTAAAGACGGCAATTTTTATTCTGTTTACTTTTCTGGACCACCTTTCGTGATGCGCTCTCTTCAGACATTCGAAAATTTATCTGATTGCGTGTTCAACGTGCATAAAATGGTACCAGAAAGCTTCTTTTCTGAATATGTCATATATAAAAATTTGTAAACTTCGCGAGTTGATGTACTTTCACTTTGTTTTCCATTTATCCTTGGAGAATTTACCTCTGAAATAGGATATGAGGGATAGAACTGCTTACATTTTTGACCTCACCTATCAATACATACCTTATTTTTCCGATGTGAGTTGGAGCTAAGAGATTTCTTTTGGATCACAACACAACGACTGTTTCCTATGTATGTGTTTGTAAACAACTGATCGTATGTTTATGCCTGAAGCAATCAGCTCAGTTGAGCAGCTTTCGCTTACTTAATGCTGATCTCTCTCACTGACGGCTGATCTTCTCTCATCTGAATGCTAAGCTGGTCTTTTCATCTCATTATATCTCCTAGCAAGAGTTTCTGCTTTGAGCAATTACCAGATATACACTAAAAAAATAAAACGCAATCAAAATTACCTTTTCTTAGATCGAAATGTAACACGTGACGGAAAATGAATCCATAACGTAAAATGTGGACGATCAGCTTGCCCGAGCTGAAAGACCCAAACAATTTCCCAAAGTGGATAAGTACCTAGAGATTCTGGATACTTTCTGTTTTATGATATATGTATGTCCAAAATTGGGAATAACTTAAATGACGTCATCTTTCCGCATTTTTTTTACTAGTTGTTGCTCTCGCAAGATCTAAAAGTATCCCGAAAAAAATCAAAATTTTGAGATTTCTAGAAATAGCAAAAACTTTAAGAGAAAACTTTGAAATAAAAAACCCTTCAGAACCGGTGAAGACATATAAATACCATAAATAAATCATGAAAATAAGGCAGAATTTGACAGCTATAAGAGGTCCAGCTTTTTTTTTGCAACAGGTCACGGTTCAGGAAAAAACTCTCCAGAACCTATACAGTTTGAACTATGAAACTTTGCATCATCCGCCACAATTGCATCTAAAGCTCTGGAATATTGATTTTCACTTTTTCAAAGTTCCAAACAACGTTTTAAGTCTCGTGTTTTGTTCAAAAACCCGAGAAAGGCTGGAAAAGTCTCAGAATAATTCATCAAATATGTCCAAATTCAGTCTAACCTACTGGAATAAGCAAGATCGTTTCCGTTTGACCGGAATGAATTGATTCTAGGGGTTCTTATTTTGATTAACGGAGAAACCATTAGGTCGAATTAAATTTATTGGAACTTGAACGACAAAACCCGTACTTATTTTTGCACCAACCACACGGATCTGCTCGGTGTCCCTAGTATTGCAAGCACAGTTGCATAAAAAAAGATCTTTCTTCCAGTTTGCTGCAATCTTCACCGATCACGTTCAATCACTTTTTAGTTAATATCGTTCAATATTGATCGTAAAATACTATCAACGGAATCAAGCTCAACGTAAACCGTAGTATCGAAACTTCGATTCGCTCGATATCATCCCAAAAATCGCTTGGAAAGCTCCAAATTGGACGGGCCCATATTTTTTCGAAGAGTATTGTGTTGCATGTTACTGTTTTTGTTTTAATTTTTAGAGCTTTTTTCGGAAAATTCCGAGTTCCGCAACTCACTCGCTGCTTTTTGTTGTTATTTATGTTTATTTCTTTGTTCAAAAACGAGCTGAACTGAATAGCATTAAACTGAGTGGTATACCTTGTGACAGAAAGCCGAGGTTCGCTTCCTGTTCGACCTGAGAGCAAGTCCAATGTCGCTGTGCTGTGCGATCGAGACAGTAGCGTCTCTAAGGGATTTTTCTGGAAGTGGGTTTGGTTATAGCCGAACCAAATAGTGGGTGAGAGGTCGTCGACAGTACTCAGAGCTCCCTTGGTGCATCAACGGGAGAACCCGAGCCTAAGCGGTTGAGGTGCGTGAGTGACGACGTAGCGATTCACGAAGGAGGAGCTGTCCACCTCGCAGAGCGACGAAACCGTTCTGGAGCGGTAGCACTGCATTAGACGAGGCGTCTGGAGTATCAGAGGAGAGGACGAGGTTGCGAGTGGTTACCCACGTATACTTTTGAATTCAAATTCAAATTCAAAACTCAAAATTCTTCTACCGTCACTGAAAAATGCAGAAGAAAAAAAAACGGAGATGAAAAAGGAAATGAGCAACCCTTTAATTCTATTTAAGAGTAAGGATGGAAGCTAGCCGGCTATCTTGTGTTTACTGAAGAGAATAAAGAGAAAAAGTATTCTGCTACGGTTCCCTTTTGGTTGGGGTAAAATTACCCAGTCTCAAAATTCCAGTACTACCACTGAAAAATCCAGAAGAAAATGGAAACGGAGAAGAGGAAGAGAATGAGCGAAGATTAGCATTGTTTACCGTTGCTACCGTAATCCTTAATGACTTGGCATCTAAGAAATTAATAGGTTTATGCGCAAGAAGGTACGGTACACGCATATTTGAAGGCCGCAAAAATTTATGTACCTACTAGAATACCATACCATACTATTAAAATAACAGGTAGTGACGAATATAGTTCTTCACGGATGAAAAACTAACGATTATGATGCATGCATTGCATGTTGGATCCAGAAATAGCGCTGATTTCATCTATGACGTAATTGAAATACAAAAAAGTACGCAGTTAAAGATTTCAAAAAGAAACAAAGATAAAACAGAGAAAATAATAGATAAAAAAATAAACAACAAATAGTAAGTAATAAAGCAGTAATAAAATAATAGAATACAACAGAAATAAACAACATAAACAAAAAAAACGAAGTTTTTATTACATGAATCCAAATTGCAGGTTCTGCTTTTTCATGTTCATATAAAGTGATTAGCACAAATTAAGGTGTCGGTAAAAATTTGAGGTGTAATCAACGAGTTTAAAAATTTTGCTAATTATAATAACTGATGGTTAATATTTGATTTTTTAATAGTTTACTAATAAAATAATACAATAATAATACAAAAGAAGTACTATAAGTACTACCCTCGTCAAAACTTTTCTATTGTTTTACAGTTCGCCCTTTTCTTGTGTGAGGAATGCTAATCATATGAAACACCATCCATAAACGTATATATTAATATGGGATCCAGTTTTCCAAGTTCAACGTCTAATGGGCTCTACTCATTTTGGACTCATCTCGCTTCACTCTTTTTTAGAACTTTAGTACTAGTAATAGTAATAACTTAAGTTAGTTTAGTAATAACTTTTGTAGTTTTTACTTAATTAATGTATTTCAAATCATTGTATGAGCCACAAACACTCGTTCACAAAATCACAATGATTCCGAAATCCGAACAAACTTGGTTGGCACAGCCTAAGCGAATTGACTTGCCAGAGATTTTATTCATCCAGAAGTTTAGTGAATTTCATTTAAGGTGAATCACCGAAAGCCAGTGACTACATCACTATGGGTTTAGCGCCAGCGATTCTTGGTCAATTGACAGCGATCGCATCGACGATGATCACGCCCAGTACTGTTGAAGAAGTCAAGTCATCTTCTATCCAAGTATGTTTGTTCTTTGATAAGAACTCAATCCTCAGAACTTAGAAAAAAAAAACTCAGAGAAGCGGTTGCAAAAAAAAAGGAACAAGAAAGAGGAAAGTGAGGATAAAAGAATAGAGTGGTTGATGTAAAGCAGTGTGAAGTGAAGCACCTTGAAATGAGCCATCGCCCTCGACTTCGATTCGGAATCGCAAAGTCAATGGAATTGTAAATTATAACATTATAAATTATAACAACGTATAGAATTAGAAATTGTTGAATAACAACAAAACAAACTGCTGGCACCGATAAGGCAACATTTTTCTTCTATACCTTAATTTTTTCTTTTATTGCACTCAGTGCCTAACACTAGCTACAGTACACCGACTCAATTATAGAACCGTAGGGCTGTGTGGTTTATTTCGAGCTGAGAGTGAAACTTTCACGAAACTTTCATTGCAGTGGACTTTTTTCTCTGAATTTAACACTTTAATTTGGTTAAATTAGGTGTATATGGTTTTTTTTTTTCAAATTTCTGCACAGAAATCGATGTGTTCCTAAGAGAAATCTTAATGAATTTTTCTGAAAGAAATGTTTCAAAGCTATACATTCCCGATGACTTACTCTTCAAGAGGATATCAAAACTAGTAATTTTTCCCAATGAATTTAATTACTTCCTTATAGAGCATGGACTGCACTGCTTCTCTCGAACCGCTTACCTCCTCATCTCTCGATCTCCCCTTACCTTCGGGCATCTGCCAGGAACAAGTATGTTTCTATCAACATTTATGGGAAAATGTTTATGTGTTTACTGAGAAAAAAAAACTGTTGAATTCAACATAAGTTGAAAAGAGATTGTTTTAAAACTCTCTAATTTCTTAGGTCCAGCTACCTCAAGCGTCGGCTGAGTTACTCGCTCAAATGCCGGCGAAGTCGGTGATTCAGGATGACATCCGGAGCGGTAACGGACGATTTCAACTAGTTCGGAAGCGCGGCCGCAGCGAAGTGTGGAATTTATTCGGGCAGGTTCGTTTTTTTTTTCTCTCGCCAACCTTAAATACTGTAGATCACCGCAGCAATTTTTGTATGCTCAGGTAGTAGGTGAGAAAATAAATCCTACTGTTTTCTTTTTCATCCCTTTGTTCTGGTCCGATGAGGTTCAAAAAATGGTCGGTTGTGTAACGAATTTTCCTTGCAAAATAGCCCTTTCTTCTTCACAGACTGATGGATCGGATTCCACTTGAGAACATCCTCTGTTCTCAGGCTTGTAATGACGCATTATAAGGATAATAGAGCTTGCCTTATATCCTTTGATGTTATCCTTCTAGAACCTTCGAGGATCAGCTGGGTCAAGCCGCCTCGGACTAAGTAAAGTGATGAGAAAAATTCAAAATTGCAGACGTCTATAAGGAATTCTCTGGAAAAAGCTGAAAGAAGGATTTTCAATTGATTTATGATGAAATCCTGGTTGTAATCACTTCCAGATCCTTCATTCCTTTTGATTTTGTGAACATGGTCAACTCATAGTTGAGCCGGAACCCGCTCTCCATCGATCCTTTTTCTCAGTTTTCCTATTATTTTTGTAATTTTATTGAAGAGAATTGAATTGCCACTACCCGTTAATATCGTGGACATTGTGTCCTGAGAAATACTGTTCCGGAGAATTGTGGAAAATTCCTTCTGCGGCGAATTCCTGTGCAAATCATGACGATTGGTCGGTAAATTTGCAGAAGAAAGGTTGTTATGAAAAATGTTTGCGGCTACGTGGTTATCCATAAAACAGTAATAGTATTCGTTTTCGACGCATAATGTTCGAAGTTTTCCATTTCAACTCAAAGCAAAATATTCTGGATCCGCATGCATTTTCCTGGTCCAAAACGGAATTGTGGGTCTTAATTTGATTACGTTTTCTGATGTTTACATGTTTATTTCTTGAAACCATCACAGCTTCAAATATTGTTTCTTACATTTGACCCAAATTCAACCGTCAACAACTCGAGAACCATAAAAGGAAGGAAGGAGTTACCTCAGATATGTATTAGATCCCTTCATCTTCCGAATCTCCTTGATTCATAACTTTTTCTTGGAAAATCTCACCTCGGCGTTCTTTTTTTGTTTCTTGCGTTTTGCAGAAACAACTATTAGGAACGGTGAACATTGTGATTTGTGTTCGTTTGCAGGTACTCGACACGCTCACAAACGTCCGGCTACCGTATGTAGCGTGTTATGCTTGTAAGGTTAGCTACTTTATGTCAATTATGCAATCGTAGGCGATTTCAAGGGAATTCTCTGAGCTTTCATTGACTTAAATGACTTGAACGGTGTGATTTAAATGATTTAAATGACTTTATGAATGTTACGGCCTAACTTTTGGCGAACTGTGTCTTCGCCGAGACTGTGTCGTCGTCCTTGAAGAGTCGTCCGAGCTGAATCGTGTTCGATGATCAGCTAGACCTCGCATAGAACCAAGAATTCTTCATTCGTGCTATTCCTATTCCGTCATCGACGCTTTAGTATCCAACTTAAATTAGAAAAGTACAATTTATTCTTTATACTATAAAATTCCTTACACACAAATTTTTTATCGCACTTTCATTCCTTGGAATATAAGTTACTTTTTTCCTTTATTGTTAAGCTTATTAAATCTATGAAATATTCTCGATACGCCTTCTGAGAATCCTCTGCTCCTCTGGTAGGAGTTGAGCTAATCGTTCGCTACACAAAGATGTTCCAGTCACGCCAGATAACTTTGATTCAGATCTGTCACGCTTTCCTTCACTTTCTGTTCCTGTTTGCATACTGAAGTTTTAAAATTAAAATTAATTCGATTTAATTTAATTTTTCGCTCTGTGCATCGAAAAATGTAGGAGAAATTATCTATTCAAATGATTTCTGAAAAGGCAAAGAAATAACAGCGGCACTATTCCTTATCTACGTAATTGGCGCTCTCAGCCTGACGAAGTTGTCGGTACCTTGTCGCCCTTGGGCACAGCTTTACTCAATCGTCTCGATCTACAGAAGGGGTTCGTGCAAAATCCATCTATTCCTCATTTTTTCCACATTTTACTGATTTAACGGTGGATTTGACGCCTCGCCTTGGACTGCATATCGAGGCCAAGTGCCCTCAGACCTCTTTCTAGACATTGTCCGATAGTTCAACATCTCAAAACAGAGAGTTGTTGCCTCTATGCCCCCTGTGAGCACTTGACCCATCTGTTTGTGGATTTGGAATTTGTTTGGAATTTTTGAAAGCTGGATGACATCAGCTTTTTGCAGCTCCTGGATAATTCTACTCATATAGCTGTACTAGTCAGGTCTGTAACTATTTGTTCGGGTGTTTTAGTGGGCGAAGACCTTACAGTATTGAGTAAACAGCTGCACATTCGAGCAAAGAATTCTCGGGATAAATAAAAACGATGCAAAAAGGAAAAACTTCCAAAATAGAAGAGGCTATTAGTATTAGGTTGTCCCATAAGTTTCTTTCCTACTTTTCTGATATTTTTTTTTCTATCCAACAAGATAGATATTCCGATCAACAATGTAGTCGGTAGAATAGTAAATAGTCCTCGTCCATCGATCAATGATCGATTTTTGCTTCTTTTGGGCTAGGAGACTCTGGTTGCTCAGGAATAGAAAATGTTGACGATCGTAGGGAAGAGGAGGAGAGGGGAACTTATGGAACAACCTAATTCTAATCAACTTGAAGTCCGTACGTGCTCAGTACGTATTCTGAAATTCCCGATTTAGTCTATCACAAGCATGGACACCACGAGCTGATATGGTCGAGTCAAAACGACATGAAGCACGGTGCCGTTGCGTAAGCTGCCGGGCTCGAAGCGACGCGGTGGAGCAAGCGATTGGGCTCGTGGTGGGACCATCACGAACTCCAGCGATAACTGGTACCAGCAAGGATCCACCTTCGATCCTAACCGTTGCGCTCCACCGCGCCACTTTGACCGCAGTCGCTTACACAACTGCACCGAGCTTCATGTCGTCTATGACTCGAGTATAGCAAGATTCGCATATGGGACCTCAGAAAAATCAGAGAAATCCGCATGAGAGGTTCCAGTTAAGGATTGCTACCTTGCTACTTCCATCTCTTATCAAAACTCACCTTGATGAATATTGATGAGTGCTGTTCAATTTTTTTGTGTATTATTTTAATTATTCTTAATTATTTCATATTCCGCTTGAGGTAGCGGTGGTATCTTAACGTTAATAGCATTTAACCGAAGAACTACAGAGTATATCCAGAATTATCAAAAAATATTCCAGCAATCAATAATATAATGGAATAATATACAATAATATGTATGTAAACTGAAAGCTGCAGTTTTGGACATCTACATCTACAGCTTGTTTTGTTTACAGTAAGTGGATCTTGAATGAAAAAGGCATCTTTTCTTTGAAAAGCGAATTTTTGCAATCATTCTTCAAAATTAGACAAAGTAGCAGGAACGGATTTAGACAAACAAATACCGTTTCCCACTAAATCACCCGTAATCGCAGAAAAAAGTGTTTGTGGTTACGGTGCGACAATTCGTCAGGTCATTTCGTTTCAACAGGGAAGTCGCCGAAACGCAGAAAAAAAAGCAAATTTGTAATGTTTCGTGAAAAGTGGGAGATGCTAAGAGGGGAAAAAAACTAATTGCTAAAGAATCGAAGTTCATAGCAACAATCATTACTGCTTAAAGATCGGACAATTATTATGAATTTTCTGTGATTATACGAATCGCTTCAATTCACATCCTACGCATCAAAATCCGAACAAAAACTTTAACTTGCTATGAACTTCGACTCTTTAGCAATTGGGTTTTTTTTTTCTTCTTAGCATCTCCCACTTTTTACGAAACATTTTTCCGAAATTGAGATCCTATCCTAAATATTCAGTCCATCAGCAGCTAAACAATCAAAGAATTTCATAGTCGGTCTGCATTTTTTCGCTCATACAACCTTAAGGACGACAAAATTTCTCATTTTTGAGTATATTTAAGTGGGTGATGATGTTAAAAGCGGTATCTGATAATTTGAATCTGACAACAACAAAAAAAAGTTCCATATTTTCAGTAAGGACGAAGCAAAGCGGGACATAACGTCGAGAAAAATTTCCTTTAAAAATTGTTATATGTATATAATATAAATATATGCAGAAATGTAGGGTTTAGTAAAAGGACCTTAGCGCAATATCATATTTTCCAAAAAGAAAACAATAATACCATAATATAAAAGATTTACGGATCCTATGACGGCTTAGTTTCAGTGAAGAATCTGAAGAATTCTGTGAACAGCTGATATCTTTAGCTTATTTTACGTGATACAACAAAAGATGACACAAAGCCAATGTGAATGAGGGATAAACCTCATGACAATAATCCCAAGGGGGACAAAAAACAACAAATAAAATGGCTATTATTGAGCTGACAGTGCTAGTCTCGCTATTTCTTTCCAAATACTAGAAATTCCTGAATTATCACCATTCCGAGGTTTTGCTGGAGGTTACCGTACTATGTAAGGATTTTTGGCGGTAAATAGCTGGAAGAGCTCACGCTCACGGGAATTCCCGTCCCCACCAATACGTTCCCATCCTGTCCGGAATTTGCCTCCGAGCAGAGCGCTCGTGTTTTCTAACAGATCTAAGGGTTCTTAGCAGTTTGAGAGAGCAGTTCTGGGACCTCCGCATGGGACCGCATTTGATCAAGGCCTGACTCTGCTATAACATTACTACTGACGCCTATAGATCCTAACCAGACGTAAAGATCAATGTTACGACCCACCTGTATGCCATATCTTTTGGCCACGAGCGACCGTAACCCACCATTGCGAGGAGAAAGAGGAAGATGCTCCTGGTGCTCAGAATCTACGGGACCAGTCACGGTTCCGAGACCCTTCTGTGCGCTTTGGTATCGGATCTGATTAGGATCCGTAACGAAGTTCGAGAGTTTCCGCAAACCTCTTTCCTCTGCTCAGGACCCACAGCGAAGCTCGAGAGTCTCAGCGAACTTTCTTCCCTGGTGTTTCATTGCGATATCCTTCAAAGTGCGGCCATCATGTGCCTAAATTACCTAAATTAATTACTTTAATTCAGCTGCAGTTGCAGCTTATTGTTACTTGCTTTATTGCTTTTTTTTTAAATTATTGCTCATAACAATTATTGCAACAATCACCATATTTCGACATCTGAGCGACAACTTCCAAAGATGATTTCCAAACTGACATAAATTCTTCGAAAACCCCCTTCAAAAACCGAAAATTCGTATTTATTTGGGTATTCCGACGTCTAGTCTTTGAGAGTCAGCAAATTTCAGGATGTGCTGTAGATATGTACTATCATAGCATTTAATTCCAGTTCTTGCTTTTTTTTTCTCGGCTATATTCGAGTTCACACACTGAACCCTATGCTCCGCCCACAAGCACAAGCTAGGAGACTATAGGACGCTTGTTCCCTTATTGTCGTCAGTTACTAAACTGAGTTAAGTGCTTCAGTCCACATACTATTAACTGATATTTCTACTGTACAGCGATGTGGGTTTATTTTCGTTCTCAGTACTTTTTTTTCTAAATTTAAGTAGATTGGGCTCATTGAATATTTGTTTATTCACTTATTTATTCGTATAAGTAAAAAAATATAGTATAAAATAGTAAAAAAAATATAATATAAAAATATAATAATATAAAGCCGAAATATACATATTTACTCCTATACTGTAAAGCGATGTGGGTTGATTTTCGTTCTGAGCATTTTTCTTCTAAATTTAAGTAGATTGGGCTCATTGCATATTTATTTCTTTATTTATTTATTCGTATTAGCGACAAAATTAATGTCAAAATATACTTATTTATTCCTATTATACCTGATGTGGGTTTATCTTCGTTCTGAGCATTTTTTTTCTAGATTGAAGTAGATTGGGCTTATTCAATATTCATTTATTTACTTATTTATTTATTTTCATCAAAACAAAATTAAGGCCGAAATATGTTTATTTATTTCTACTGTACAGCGATGTAGGTTTATTTTTGTTATGACCACTTTTTTATTTCTCTTAAAGTTATGAAAACTGAGCTCATTGCATGTTCGTGAATGTTCTAAGCGGATGGTAGATCGTAGATTATTAGTTGACAATGAGAAAAAATCCTGGATAATTCGAAATGTTGGAGATTAGGAATTTCGACATTTCACATTGTTTGGAAAATTGTTGAGATATAAAAATATCGAGAAAATGCATAATTCAAGATATGTGCGTGTTTATTGCTGTGTTGGGGGATTCTTATGATGTCAATTCTAACCAGTGAAAATTTGCGAAAATCTGACGTAAATCCCACCCACGTGAAATGAAAAACGGCGACTAATTGCACCATGTACGATGTTCTTTAGAGGACAGTGTGCAGGTCAATGACGTACGTCATCGCGTCATCCTACGACGCATCGTAGAGAACAATAATTCATGCGTATTCTTCTCGCTTATCATACGTCATGTGTAGGAGGAGTTAGATCTACTACTCATGGAAAACCTATTTCCATTCCCTATTCTCGTACCATTTTCAATTTCTCCGAAGAAATCTCATCTCTTCTGTTCGAATCCCCCTTTAAGTAATCCATGAGATAATTTCTAAGTCATTTCAAGCATTGTCAGCAAGGATAATTTTTGCCGGATGACGATCGAAAACAGGTGAAGAAATATAAGATTTTTTTTTGGAGTTTTTCCCTTTTTTATTTATGTACGTAACCTTGGAATGCATTTAGAATTTCTAATTAATAATTGATTATAATTAATTAATTTTTAGAATTTCTACATCGGATTCTTCTTGTCTTCTTCTTGTTTGAGCTTTTTGCCATCAAGAATAACGAATGTTTTTGTGGAAAACAATCGCTCATGAAAACGAATAAATGAAAGAATGAGTGGATGAATGGACGGAAGAATAAATGAATGAATGATTGAAAGAATGAAAGAACTGTCCATTGAAATAAAAAGTATTGCAGGAAAATTGAACGACTTTTGATAAAAAAATAGAAAATTTGCCCGCTTTAAACTATAGGGAATGTTCTAATTTTTAATTTTTTTTGGAACTTTTTTCTAATCACTTGAGATGAATCTTATTTGTTTATAATCACTTGAATCTCATTCCGTCTCGTTTTCATTCTTCAATAAGTTTCTTGATGCCTTATGCTGTTTTTTTTCCATGTTTATTCATACCTTTTGAATATTTCCTTAATTTTTCACCATTTCCTAAGTTTTTCATGTTCCTTCTAATCTCCTTCATATATGACAGAAATCTTGCGGAGGGCGGGTCTATCAGCTTGTTTAAGCAAAAAAGAGGAAGGTGTCAAAAATGTCATTTTTTATCCACTCGACATTCAATTTTAATGAAGTGAAAAAGAGAAATCAACAGAAAAAAATGGAAAAAATTGGAACAACACCATCTTGTAGGGCGAGAAATTCTTTTTTTTTTCAACTTAAGTATATCACCAATACTTTTTTATTTCTATGTGTTTTTCAAGATTGAAAAAAAGAACTGACGAATGATATGAACAATCTAAAATAACTTTTCACAAATACAAATTGTGCACATGCACTGCGTGTACTTGTGAAAGATATCACTATTTGCATTTAATTGTATTGGTGAAAGGCATTTGCATGTACGAACACTTCCTTTTCCTTTGTTTTTTCCATCTCTTTTAATTACTTCCTTCCTTTCTCTCTCTCTCTCTCTCTCTCTCTCTCTCTCTCTCTCTCTCTCTTCTTCAAAAGACCAACTGATTTTGCCCAAAAAGGTGTCAATACGAAAAGGAAATGTAGGGATCGTCGTTATTAAAGCGATATCCGCATGATATTATTAAGACAAAAATAAAGAGAATGATGAATTCACTTCGGGCAAGAACGTTGTATTTTGTGAACGTATGACGTATTTAGTGCGACGTATAAGGTAAGGGCAATAGGATTGCACTGAGAATCCTATGACGGCAGTCAGGAACTGCAAAATAAATCACGATCAACAAAAGCATGAACTAGCACAACTACATGACTTTGTTGTTGTTCGGTTGTAATCAGCTACAAGAAAAGAATGAAAGAAAGGAATTACGTGAATTTCTGTTCCCTCCAATATGTTCCCATTTAATCTCTATGATATAGTACGGATCAATTTAAGAAGGACCGGGATCGGTCGTGACGCCCAACGTTTGATCAAGCTAGGTGAATTTATGATCTCTGATCTGATTTATGATCTATGAACAGCGCATTAGGACCGCTTCGTTGACGTCTGGATACACTGCCCTGAAACACGGAAGGATTCATGACCTCAAAGATGCGTCACGCGTTTTCGGTGATGGGGAGCCGTGACCCAGTGTTGTCCTTTAAAATCTTTCCTCCCGTCCTTTAAAATGTGATTATCACCGATTATTTAAGGGTCATAGCATATCACGAATCTGATGTGGTGAGCGAACCCACGGGAAATGCCAGAGAAGGGGTCGTAGATTCTGAGATCCGGCGTAGTTCTATTCACCACTCCCTAATGGTCGTAGGAAGAAACATCGTGGGAACCGCTTCAGTTCCTACGAGGTACGTTAGAACGCGCCTCTATGTACAAGTCCCGGTCTCCTCAGCAGCCTATTTATTTATTGTTTTCACTTGAATGCGCAGAAGCCCACAATTGATTACCGACCGCTCGCACGTGGATGCGGCGCGTGTATAAAGTGGCACGTCCTAATGTTCCTCGCAGGAACGCAGGAACGAAAGCCGTTCTCAATCCGTTTTTTTCCGACGATTAAAGAGAGATGAGCGGAACCTTTCCGGATTTCGCAACTTACAACCCCGTCTCTAGCTTTTCCTGTGGTTTCCCCTTCACCATGTCAAATTTGTGGTTTTCCGATTTTAAAGGAAATTCTTTTTTTGTAATAAAAGTAATGTGGCTGAATGCTTCCTATTGTTTTAGTTAGTATGTCGGCATGTTTTTCTACTTTTCTTCTTTGCGGATAATTTCTTTCTGTAACTCGCTTATACGGGATTGCTTTTTCTCCGATAAGAGTGTTTCTCCGTAACATTTTTCCCATCGCGCTGCGATTTCATGACTCCTTCCAATTACAACTTTCAAAAAAAAAAAAGAACGAGAAAGTGCTCTTTCTGACAGCATTGAAACTCCATGAGCAATGCACTGAGATTCTCTTTTTTTTTAAAGTAACAGAACCATGACATTAATGAAATCCATACAGTCTATGTACTGTAGGGGTAGTTTTCTCGTCTAAAATGTCAAACGAAACAGTTATCCCTTTGTGATGATAGGATTCTGTGGTTAGATCTTATCGTTCCTCACCTCGTTCTGGCTGAATATCCATAGATCTTTCAAGCAGAGGATGAAACTAAGAGGATAAATTGTCTCGCATTAATCAATCGATTTGGAATGCGCAAACGTGTTCGACTTGAACTCAAAATCGCTTAAGGCTTATAAGCGCGTAATGTGCAATCTGTACAATGTCTTGCGGAGCCCATCCGATGTACAGGAGGATTAAAAGGACATGAAACACGGTGCAGTTGCGGAAGCGGTTGCACGGGAAACGGTGCGGTGGAGCGCAGCCGCTTACGTAACGGCACCGTGCTTCATGTCGTTTTGACTCGACTATATCTCTGTGTCTCCTCCTCAATGATAGATCCAGCACCAACTCCTCAATCCATAAGTGATGGAAGTTTGGTTGTCTGACAACAATCTCGAACCATCAACCGTGCAGTCGTAGCGAAATCTCTTGTCACTATGCCACACTAACTTTTTAACATAGGTCACTGAACTAGCCTATATCCAAATTATTCGTACTTTTCTACCGTGGACTAATTCTTCAAAAGACGAAGACTGTGTGAGAGAAAATTCCCCCAATTCATTTAGTCCCTACTTCATTAAATATGAGTAGTGGTGTTAGGGGAATTTTCGATCTTGGATTCTCTTCAGCTCGAAAATTTGATGGAATTAGGGAGGTAGAGTGAACCTGATATCTTTAACGGGTGAACAGTTGCTTAATCGGGCACATTCATTGAAAAGACGAAGATTGTGTGGGAGAAAATTTCCCCAATCCATTTTACATTTATCAGTCTGAGTACTACTACTAAGTACTGAACTCGTAGGCTGCGATTTGTGTTGTTGTTTTGATATCTGTAAACAATGTCCTGGACTCTATGCACTCTATTAAATAGAGCAAAACTTTGAAATTTTCTCCGAAAACTTCGGCTTTTAAGCACAGTATGGGACCGGATATAATTGTTTAGGCGTGCAAGTATTAAAAAAAAAACTGAACTCAGTTCTAAGGCAAGATGGAAGAAGCTAAAAATTATCAGCGAAGTTCGGTCGCTACTCCTTCTATCTTCAGTTTCTAACTCTAATCGTTCAAATTCTGATTTTTAGTCAATTTCTTGATTTTTAAAAATCTAATCTAAGTTTTAAATTTAGATTTAAACTCAAAAAATAATTTTAGTTTAATTGATTGATTGTTTTAATCGATTTTAACTTTATTTTTAATTTCTAAAACTTAAATTTATAGCTTTTACATTAATTTTAAGAGGAAGTAATTCGATATATTTTTGTGAGCCTCAACGTTGGCAGTTTTGGAACCGCGCCACTTCCTCGGAATGACTTAGGAATTACAGAAAAGTTCGATTTAAACACCGACTGTGCGTAAACATTTAAAACTTTTTAAAAACAGTGAACAGTATTATATCCTTGAATTGTAACAGTGAATACGGTTCTAGACTCTGTAGATCTCGCTAAAAAATTCCTTGAATCCATGATTGAAGGTCTAACATTTCCTTCGTTACGATATTCATCGGCTATCCATTAACCAAAATCCTGTGCATCATCATTGACCTCTGACGAACTGAATAACGAGAAATTAGTCAAATATCCCTCGTTTGACTTCGGAAACCTCATCACATGGAGAGAGAGAAGATTTGTCGCATAGAAGCCATTTGAGATTCGCATGGCATTTGAATGGTTTATTTCATTATTTATCCGGGATTACGAGTGGTTTAGCCATACATTCAGCAAAAACACGGATTTTTCTCCTTCAAAACATTCGCCATGAAATTCACTTAAGTTTTTTTCCAATCTTATTCACATGAATTTTGAACGAAGATGCAAGTCAAATGATAGTTGTAGTGAACACCCTCGAAAAGAGGAGTTGTATTTACTTCTGCTCTTTCTCATTGTCATCGCAATTATATATTTTAGTAGGAAAATCGCAAAAATTTCAAATAACTTAAGGTAAAAGTAAATTTCGAAAATTCTTTCAGGCACTGAACCTATTCTAATAGTTCTTTGAATTTTAGATAAAACTAAAAGGAACTAAAAGTCAGCTTGAATTTAATCTTTGAGGAAAAAACTGGAAAAGAAGAAAAATCTGGAATTCCGATAATAATTCCTGACGTAGTCAACTATTTTTAGAAAACAAAAGACGTAGTTACCAGTGACTAGTCATTTTCTTCATTGCTCTAAGAATTTCCCAGGAATTCTGCTGTTTTCTAGGTCCTTTACACGGATACCGGTGGTGGCACCGGGAATATGACAAGGCATCGTTGTCCGATTGGTCTCAGTTATCGTTCTAGTGCTCACGGGTGAGTGATAGCGGTCAATTTATGTAATAAGTGAAAATTTGTAGATGAATACGTAGATCGTCGTGTAAAATATGTAAAATGTATGTAAAATGTGCTTTTTCTGTGTGAAATCAAATATTTTCAGCTCATCAACAGATACTGTAGAGGCAGGACAACAGTCATCGTTCGAATCGACTGTATCCGGTATGCAACGCATAAACGAACAACGTCCAACACTTTCACTTACCATTAACGTAGGATCAGATCCTTGTTTCTTTTTTTTTTTTTGTAATAAAATTCACGTCTTACAGACTTCTCTAATTTTTTTTTCTTCATAATTCGAAACAGATCCAGATTTGTTAAGGAAATATGAAACTATTTCCGTTTTGACTTAAAATTTTAGCTTAATTTTTTTTTTATTTTTCCTTAATTCATTATGAACTAGTTATTTATTTCATTTATTTTCTCTTTTTTTCTTGTTTTTTTTTCGCACAAATCTAAATGAATATTCCTTAAAAATATGGGGGTACTGCAAGTACAACAACTATAGAACCACATATTAATTTATTTAATTTAATTAATTTAAATTTATTCGTGGAAAACCAGCTATGTGTACGTTACCTGAAATTTTCTTAGAATCTCTCTCGTGGATCTTCACCTTCACCTTTCCTTGCAACTATTTTAGTAATATCGTTTGGATTTTTTTTTCTCGAAAAAATAGTTATCTAAGCTTGAAGTGCTTCGAAGTTCGAATCCACATTGCTTCAGGGCATGATTTTACGGTAAAAACAAACAGGAACTGATTTTCAGGGGCCGGTCGTTCCTTCGGCAACTTTTCAACTTTTTCTCTCCGCAATTATAGCTCTAATTTACTGTTGCACATTAAACCTAACAGGAAATAGCCGTTTTCTTTGTATCTACAAATTGAGCTAATTACCAGAGCTAACGAGAACTTCATTAGATTGACATGCCGTTCCTATACCGTAATCCTATTATATTATTTGAAAAAAAAAGACCAATTACGTGATTAATGGTGTAATTAGTGAACCAATGCTAGATGATTCGTTCTTACTGCATCTTCATCTTTTTATCACACGGGGTTCACTGTGTCTCGCTCACTTCGTACTTTTATTTATTTATTCACTCCCGGCGCTCTTATGTGTTCCAGAAAAGCCAGGTGTCTACACTTCGGCTTAAGTAATTACCTCACATGTATTTCCTAGCAGTATTTCTTTTTCTCGCATTTCGTGGAATTTTTCAGTCAATCATTCGAAACGTTTCTATGACCTCTGGATCATTTTTTATTCCCCGCTTAGGTGTGTACTTTTTTCATGAATTCCAATATATGAAGGGAAGAAAAACAACAAATAAAATTTGCGGAGAAAAAAGCGTCTGGAATCGTCGCGATGAAGAAGTTGGCTAGGATGGCTAAGTAGGGCTCTGGCCTCTGATTTTGGCATCTTTTATCAGTACTCAATTCATGCAGTTCAAATGACCTTAGAATATGTGACGCTGCATTACCGGTTCCGGAAAATCATTTTCTAGTTTTGTTTATTATTTCCCTTATTTATTGTAATATAACATTATGATAATAAAGAAAATAACAAACAAAATCAAAAATCAATAAAAACGGCAAACAAACATGAAACTCTCACTCGTCTTCAGCAGACCTCGTTCTGCAGCCTTCTATTTACTTCCAGCCCAATCATGATGGTATCACTAAGATCTACATCCTAGTAATTAGCACCGTACCTCTCGATGAACATCTAGAGGCTCATTACCGGGATTTGTAAAGCAAAAAAGTCGAGGAGGAGCTGGCAACCAATATTTTCCAATGGTTCGCCATAGAAACAGCACTCAGAATTTTCGAATGCAAAGAAAGTTATTTGGAAAGGGAAGAAAAACACTAAATAAATTTCGGGGAAAAAGTGTCTGGAAATTGCATGGACAGCCCATGAACGCTTTTCTCAAAAATAGCTCATTTCCGAAATTAGTCGAAGATAAAGGCAAATTCTCACTGCTTCTAGTATTTCCTGCTCTTTTCTCTTGTTTTTTTTTCCTCGACCGGCGCCAGTGAAATTTGTGCTCTGACGCAATTGACTTTTATGCATTCCTCGGACTGAAAGAGGAAACTACGTCACGTTGTTAAATTCACAATGAACAGAATTTGTTCGTTCTTGCCACGATTACGCGAATATGACGTTTACTAGATAATCGGACAATCGGCTGGGTGATTCATAAAAGTAGAGGTTTGAAAGAAAGTTATTTTAAATTTCTTCTGAGCAACGAAATCACAGATTATTACTATCCGCATCATAACTACAGTGATAACGAGTTTCAGCCGCCGTTAACAACGAACTTCCGCAGAAATTTCCTCTAGTTGTCAAGCTAATTCCCCGTTTTCTCGTCTTTTTTTCCGAATAGATCTACTAAGAATCCCATTTCAATATTTATTTCAATTATTTCACTGTTATTTACGTAGGCGTATTTTCAATAACTGATTCCGCTTTTTTTTAGTCGGAGAGCAGTAGTTCCGCACAGTTGATCAGTCAAACATCCGGCGAGGTATCAATTGGTGACGTTGATCGTGAAGTGCTTACGGATTCTATCGTAAAGTGTTGTGCTCTTGATCTCATTGATCCTGATATTTTTTCAGTAAGTTTTACAACGTTTTTTTCCCTCTCGCTGCTTAAAAGATTAAAAGTATTTATGTTAGAATTTTTCATTTCTTCTATTATCTTCAATTGTGATTTGCGTAGGAGGCTGGGGAATTCCGAACGGGCAAAAATCTTGAGCGGAACTGGGCGGAGCGTCAGCGCTGAACATCCTTTCTAATCCCTAGTGTTGCTGCTCGAAAGTCATTATGGACCTCATCGTGGTCCGATTCTGTCCCTCCTCTGTTTAAACATATTTTTCACCGCTAATTCTCATCGTATAATATTGTAGTATAATAATAATAATAATAATTTATGAGTTTGAGGGTCGTGTATGTCCTTATACCCTTAAAATCGGACGAGTGCAACGGAATCGGTAAGAGGTTCGGCTGTGACCGTACGGTCGATGGTTCGTAACCGTTCCAGTGCCAACCAAACGCTTCATCATTCCGAGGAGACAAATTGGTATAAGCCTTGCCTGGGAGGATAAAAACACTCTCTTAATACATCAGATGAGCCCCGCAAGAAACTCTAAGACTGCGCACGTGTCCATAAACTCCCGTCATACAATTCTGAATTCCAGTCGGAAGCATGGGCGCGTCTTCACAACGGATTGATCCATGCTATTATTCTTATTTATTTCTTCTTTGTTTTTCTCAGTTCTTATCTTCTCCTATACTTTATGCTTTAAAATATTTCGTGTATGGTTTACAAACCATACACGAAATATTTTAAAGCATACGTACATATAATTAGTTCTCTCTGATTCCAGGGTAAAGGATTTCGTGCGTTGCTCGATCGTATGTGGCAATTATCGAAACGTTCTGGGACGTCACCGCATGACGTCTTTCCGGATACGCAAATGCTACAGTCTGTGAGTTTGAAATTTTATTTCTATAGATTCTTTCTCTCTCTCCCTCTTCCTCTCTTCTTCTTCTTCTTCTTTCCTCATTTTTCTTGCTCGTGACAGCAGCTTAGAAATACCAAGCGCTTGTATTCTTTCTAGAAATTCTATGATGTTTTGATTTGTTATTAAAATGTTCATGTTAAAGAAAACGCATCATTTTTATAATCTGCTCTTGACTACCTTACTTTGCAAAAAATCAAAATTCCAAAAGCTGTAGTTTCTTTATCCAGACTCGGAAAGCGTTCACGTTGTTCATTTCCGATACATGGGGCTATGCTAGACTTTAGGAGATTCCTGAATCCCTAGAATTATGACTTCAACCTCTCAAGCGCTGTATAAATGCGATAGGTTCATTGCCTGCTTGATTCTTAACGTAAGGATTAAATTCTTGGAAAGTGTTATTCATAATTTTGACACTATTCGCTCAAATCTTTTTGTTTTCCGCGCTATAATCCATGTACATAAATAAATCTCTAAATCCCGACGCTTTAGCGTACACAGACTAACTAATTACTAATTTGAAATGGCTGGATTCAGAGAACGGAGAGAAATGAGAGAAACATGCTTGTGAAGGCGTTATGTTTCGCAAAATGGTGCACCGTACACCTATCGTATTACAAACTTTCTGGGAAGTAATCACTGCCTATGTTTAATAAACATAGGTGGATCGTGTTCAGCTCAGTTTGTGAGAGGTTCCGCCACTACCACATAATCGACGGTTTGGAACCTCTCTAGGCCAACCAAACCTTTCTTTTTCATATATTTTCATATTCTTTCACCTCTCTGGAATTGATAAAATATTACCAAAATTGTCCGTAAGGATAGAAGCACTGATCTGATACATCAACTAGCTCCAGCAAGTTATTATAAAGGTCCCATACGCGTCATTTAAAAAACATAAAACCTTTCATCAACTCATAAACCTCAAGCGTTTTTGAATTGAAGTCGAACGATGCGTCGTCGCATCCGAAAAAGCGAATCAATAAACCCCAGACATTTAATCCTTTAATACAGAAACATAAGTATTTAGGCGCTTCAAACTAATCTACGATTTTGCATGGAAGATCTTAAGAACGAGTTGTCTCGAACATCACAAGGTGTATGCTTAGCAATTGAGTCCCTTTCCTATTATGATAAGGTGAGCTACAATTTCCGGTGCGTTACTGTTCGCGGTTTTTGGTAAACCTCAGGGTCCCATATGCTGGAGAATCTGTTTTATCATTTTTCTAATATTCTCTCGTTTCAGGATTTTCGAGTAGTCCATTGTTCTCGTATCAGTCATGATTGGAAGTGGCGTAGTAACGTTCTTGGGTAAGTGTTTAGTTCCGGACATTCAATAACTACATTACTATGCGATTATATTACGGATATTCAACGTGCTGTGTATTTTTTAAATCAAAATTAAGCGATCAATGAGTTAATAGGTAATGACCATTTTTTCATCGGTTGAATTGATTACGATAATAATGACAATTAATTAGGTGAACGTCTTGAATTATATTATATATAATTGTATTATATATAATTATTATATCAATTACTGCTCATTTTCGAGGGCCATAGACGATACGGGGGCGTAGATTACAAGAACGGGTGGGATCTCGCTCATCTCTCCCAGCATCACTGTAAACAGGCGGCTTTGGAATGCGGCCCCTTACTACGTCCCCAACCTTGCGCCCCGCTTCCGCCTGAAATTCGTCGAAAATCCATTCGGACGCACCAACGCGCGACTTCCTTTCACGAATGGCAGGAGGGGGCGGGGTGCAAGGGTGACGCGTTGCAATATCCCGCACGTGCCTGATGCCTTCTTGCAATCTATGCCCACGTATAGACTTTGGCCCTCGGAAATCCATACCTCGTCAGAACCCTGGGGTGATACCTTTAAGTTTCACTTCAATAACAACGAAATATAATAATATTGGCTCGGATGAGAAGAGACGGGTGCATGCGTTCTTAGTAGACGTGGACAGCTATTCTCTCAATCTCCCTACGGGGCACACAACCTCTAGACATGGTCTGTTGCCACTCTTGCGCGCCACTAACATGGAATCCAGGGTCACCTTGGCAGAGCCTGCATCTGATATACTCGTCTTTAAAGGCATCCACGAATCTGAGGTGGTACGGATTTCAGGTGGAGTATTCGTATACGGGATGGGAGACTATGGAGAGGGGGGTTATTCCGTCCATTTCTTCCTAATTGCCGTAAAAAACGACCCGGAAGATACGGCTTCAGGCGTTCTGGCGCACTATTTTCTACAGGGAGTTCGACTGGAGCGCGCCAGCCTTGTGCGGCGCCACATCTTCCAGGCCGTTTTTTACGGCAATTAGGAAGAAATGGACGGAATCACCCATCTTTCCATAATCTACGATCCCGTACACGAATACTCCACTTGAAATCTGCACCACCTCAGACTCTTGGGGTGATGCCTTTGAAGAAAATGAAAAAAGCGTCGATGGAAAAAAAAACCGTCGGCGACCTCTTCTCCCAATCGTCTTCCTTTTCGATATTGTTTGGTTGGCTGACTGACTCAAAGTCGGTGCAGTGGCGCTTCGCTGTAGGACCTCGACGTTAGCTGGAGAAACATTTCCAGTCTTAAAACGAGTACTACAGCTGCGTTTTGCGTTTCTCGGCGGAGGTTATTTTCCTTGGATGCGAATGTTTCCAAGCAAAGCGTATTTCCCTAGAGCGCATTTATCCAAATGGGAGAGTTTTGCTGGATACGGGTTCAGGACTCCGTTGCTTCAAATTCACCATTATGACCGAGAATGTCTTCTTCCGTCACATAACGGCTCTACGTTATCAGTGCAGGATCAAAACTGAAGAAGTCTATAGGCTGTAGAATAAAAAAATACCCAAGCATCCACAATATTCCTTGAAATATTCCAGGTTTTGTTATTATATTATCCGAATATGATATGAAAAATGCTATTCAGAGTCTTCAAAGCTCGCGAGAACCAATCAATGGCCGAAATTATCAACGTTGTAGTGCATAACTACGAACTTGATAGGAATCTGCTAAGGATCACCTGTTCAAAAGGTGGCGAAGAATTCGCACCGGCTAAATCATTTCCAGATCTCAAAGAAAAATTAAGAGAGGTTAGTGACGGTTCTCATCATCTCATCACCTCATTATGACCGGAATTCCTAGTCGACCTCCTCTACGAGTTCTTCAGGTGCTGCACGCAGTGCTATCGACCTGTTCAGTACCAGTTCTACAGTCTGTACAAATGGTTGATCAAATAATGAAAGCGTTTGCTGACTCAGATGTTCGACCACCGTTTCCAATACGATGTTGTGGTGATGATATCTTCAACATATACTCAATTCTCAGAGATTTCAACTATCATTACCACAACATTGAAGAAATCATTCAATCAAAACTTCAAGGTTAGCTTGGCAGAATCTTAAAAACTCTTTTAGGGGAATTACTGTCTCATACTCTGTTTTTCCCTCAAAAAATACCTAAAAATCGTTGTTCGTATGGTCTGTGGTAGGAATTTATAGAGCTCCTAATTTATAATGAGAATAAAAATTGAGTCAATGGTAGACAGAAGTTTCGAATAGTCCAGGTGTAAGATATTTTTTAATTTTTATTATTCTTTACTCGCTTCTGGAATTTAAATAAATAAATATATAAAGGAGAATGTACTAGAACATGTCTAGACGAAATAAAATTTTTAAAAAATAAAAAATAAAATGTAGTAAAATAGCGTCTCAAAGTTTGATTCAAATTTTGCAGTTAATTTGCAAAAAAAAAAAAAAACGGACAAAAGAGCTTTTTTACTTTGAAATGCTGTTCACCCAAAATAGGTTATAGATTTTCCGTAACCTCAATAAGCTGTTTATTTTTTTTTTCCAGAATTCTTCCGTGCCTCCTAGGTTATCTATTGTTCACCTCAACGAATATAGGCAATATAACACATCGAAGAAATATGTACCCACCATGACCTCACTCTTTTTTCTTCTACTAGAAAACTAAGCTGTGCATATCCTGCTTCTGCTTTCGGTTACTTGCGACTTTTCAGTGTTTGTAGAACTTTGAACTTTTGTCTTCTGAAATTCCAATACCTTCCCTCTTATTTTTAGTTTCACATATACGATATATTGCGAACCCTCTGGGAGGGAATGACCCTTTCGGCGGAGGGAGCATTTTCAGGGCCAAAATATAAACCTCGTTATAGGTTCGGAGATTTGTTCGGTCCCTCCCCCATTAAGGATCATCCAAGCGAAATTGTGCCTGTGTGTAACCCTAGGGTTCCGAGTCTATTTAGCAAAGAATTTGATTTGGTGTGTAAGGTACACGGGGCTTCATACCCTCTCTATGTGTGAAAAGAAAAAAAAAAAAAACGGAGTATGAGATGTCGGGCAATTCCTTTCTCAGATTTTCAGTCTGTCAGCACATCTTTTTTTCTAGGTTTGCAACCTTGTTTCACAAGTTTAAACGCTGATCATCTACGTGAACTTGAGGAATTTCTTGGACCATTCCAAGAGACTTTTGAGTCATTAGCTCAAGAGCAGCCGAATTTTCATAAGGTATAGTTTTTTTTTTCATTGCGTCATCATGATGAGCGTCATAACGTTCACATGACGTCCATTTTGGCCTAGGATTGAGATCCTAGTTCGACAGTTCATCATACCATAACTGTGCTATTACAGGTTTTGCCCGAATGGTACGCTTTAATGCACGAATGTCATCCTTCTTCCGAGGAAATCTCACCACTGCTACGTGAGCTAAAAACAGTGAGTGCGGCTTCATATTGCCACCAAATCCATATCGTTAAGTTGTAATTCTTGCTTAGAAATCACCAACAACGGAAGTTCCCCTTTGATAAGAATATTCTCATAAATCGTATCCAGCCTAGAAATCCCCAGAAAGCTGAGCTCGCAGGACCACATAAGCTTGAAAAGTTTCAAAAATTTTAAGCTTTCACTCTGCTCTGCTAGATCTGTTGTAGCGAGTCCTTCACTTATTCAAATTTATTCGGAATATTTTGATGCAGAACGGTTGCTGCATTCAAAATCAGCGTAATTAAAGGCATCACCCCACGAATCTGAGGTGGTGCAGATTTCAGGTGGAGTATCCGTATACGGGATGGGAGACTATGGAGAGGAGGGTGATTCCGTCCATTTCTTCCTAATTGCCGTAAAAAACGGCCCGGAAAATGCGGCGCCGCACATGGCTGGCGCGCTCCAGGCGAACTCCCTGTACAAAATAGTGCGCCAAAACGCCTGAAGCCGTATCTTCCGGGCCATTTTTTTACGGCAATTAGGAAGAAATGGACGGAATCACCCCCTCTCCATAGTCTCCCATCCCGTATACGAATACTCCACCTGAAATCCGTACCACCTCAGATTCGTGGGGTGATGCCTTTAAGTGAGAAACTGTACGCATGGTCTCATTGTGTACTGTTAGTCGTATACGCTGATTTTGAATACAGTAATCAATGAGCCACTAAATCGATATTTTCGTTCGAAATATACATCAGAATAAGACAACTTATAGTTTAAATAAACAAATAATCAAATAAATGATAAATAATTAAATGTAATCAAAATATACGAGCGAGACTGCAAAGAGGTTCAGTGTTCGATCGATAACCGCTAGTTGGTTGAGGTGCGATCGATTATGCCATCGCTTTTGTGAATATTTAGTGGCAGCCAAAACAAGTTTCCAGTGGTGGTGCTCCGGTCAAGTACAGATCAAAATCTATGAAAATCGATGAAATCGATCACCGTGTCTATGTAACTCAAATGTTCTTACCTCATAGTTGAGGTTCTGGTCGAGGAAACCTGAGTTCTACAGTATAATTTAAGCATAACCAAAAAAAAAAAAAAACAAAAAAAGCAAAATCATTACAAATATATGGATCTGAGGCATTATCAGATACCTTCATCTAAACTTTTACACAGTATTCTGCACAACTTCTTCTATACAGTAGTACTTAGTGGTACTTTAAATCTTTACAATTTCTGAAATTTTTTAGAAAGCCAGCGAACTTCTGGTCCGTGAACAATCAACAACGATCACTGTTGAACATCGTATCGCAGCTATTTTGAACCCAAGACATAATAGGAAACTAAATCTGATATGCACGGATCACGAAAGGTGGGTAGTCGTTTGCTACCGTGGATAAGATTTGAAAGAAAATATTTCTTTTGTAAGCGAAACTCACGAAAAATAATTCTAGAAAGTTGGAAAATCAGGCAAGAAAAGGGTTTTCTCCAAGAATCTTTGAATTCTTTGATATTAATCAACTCTATATAGAGTTTCGGATTGTCTCTGCTTACTTTTTCATCGTTTTTTTTTCTGAATTGGAGAATTAAATAAAGAAATAGATAGTTTCTGGAGAAAAATAAACGAAATGTTAGAAGGAAAAAAGGAAATGTTTACGCTCCCATTTAAGGTGATTATGTGTTCGCATTGTTGAGATGACAAAAAAAGTCAATTTAGTAGAACACTTTCATTTTACACATTCCTCCTTACCACAGTTACCGTTGTCATTACTCTAAGGAGGTCCTTAAAGACTATATTTTTATATGTGGGGGGAAAAAACAAAAAAACACGAGTCATAACTGCAAGAAGTTTTTTGCTGCGGAAGATTGAGAATGGTAAATTAATTTCACACGTAGTTTCGTTAAAGTTTTGAATTATGGAAAAAGAAAAACAAAAAACAATGCTAAAACAATAATTTTCGGTCCTTTTTTTGGAGTATGGATGATGTTCTTTCCTTAGATAAGGAAACTTCGTTTTGCTTTGAGACAAATGGAACCGGTGGTAAGGAATAGTTTAGAGGTTCACACAGTTCATGGTTCGAAGCCGCCCAAGACCAACTAAGACTTCAATCTCCTCGGAGTCGAGCAATTAGTGTCAGAATTCAGTGAGATTCTGACTTGATACGTTTTTTGGTTCTCCTAGATCATTGTATAGATCTCAACCGTGTTCACAAACCTTCACGACCCTGAATTGAAGTACAGCGACTTAACGATTCAGTAAAAACGATCAAATAGATGGTCCTTTGAAAAAGTCAAGGCCTTTAAGCTAATTTACTTCTTAAGGTCTCAAGCATGCGATCGGATACGAGCGTTATGCGGCATACGTACGCAACGTGAACCACTTAGTCGAGACAGCTCTTGCGAAGGAGAACCTCACCGAAAGCGACGACTATTTCTGAACTCTCTGGAGGATGATCCAGTGGGTGACGATGAACTGGAATGTTATCTGCGGTCACAATATCCGGCGCAACAGACAAGGTTCTCAACCGGTTCTTCCTAATAGTTATTAGTGGCATTGCTTACTTTTCTCTACGTTTCAGGGACGTAGTCTCATTTTGGAGTACCGTTGGTCAGGCGCAGTTTCCCTCGCTAGCGTCGCTTGCACGACGTATACTGTCCGTTCCGGCGTTGGCGCCGAAGACGACGTTCGATAAACGGCATGCTAGTGTACATCCGGAGCAGCTACATACGTTCCTAATGTTGCGCTCCATGTTCGACACGGAAAGGGAAGACTGATTTCGTCTGCATGATCAACCTCACTCAGCTCTGCCTCCATTGACTGATATCAAAGAGAACTACAGCGATTTCTGTTCGGGAAGAACTGTGCTAAGCGTAACCAGATTGTTACGGACAACGAGACTCATTGTGCAAACTTGTATTGATAGACAATGAGACGACGATGCCATATTTTCCTGCACCTCGTCCGGAAAACGTTCTTACGGAATTCCTGCCAGCAATACGCCTCCTTTTTCTATGGATTCACTCAGACAATTCTTCAATTCTGTGTTTATATACAAGAAGGAGTTGCAGCGAATTCCCTCCAGAAGAAAAGGATACTCTTCACTTTCTCCAAATGCACAGTTGTGGTTGTGTAATAGGCCGTAATTCATATTAGATGGTTTTTTTTTCTCTTTCATATGTCTCTTAGTGTCTCTTTGCTATACATAGATATAGTTTCATTGAAATTCTTATAATTACTAAATATTGATGCTTGCATTTCCATTTGACAGAGATTCTATATGATTCCATGAAAAGAGAAACCTGGCAAATAGCCAGAATTCATATTGGCTTTATTATTGTGTTTATCTTATTTTCAAAAGAATACTATATTTGACATCGTGATACGTGTATACTGATGGAGTGCTTCAGGTGAAATTAACATTACTTTGTGATTCTTTGCAATCCCGTGAACATTTTAGATCACTGATTGAATCGCTCATGACTTTTTTCTTTTAATTTTTGTTATCTAGGCACTATCACTAGAGTTTCTTTCAAGAGTTTGGATGTATTTTAAAGTATATATTTTGTCTCGTGTCCCCGTTTAATCACTGTTGGCGGATCTCATCACATATCATTTCGGACATGCATTCAAGTGTTATTTTGTGATTGGTATTGCGATAAATCCATTTCTAATCCATTCTTTTACAGATGAACAAATTCAGAGTGACGAGATACAATGATTTTCTTCACTTCTCGAAAAAAAAAGTGATCTCATTTCAGAAAAGTGAACTTGTTTTGAAATCACACAATGACTTCTGCTCGAAAAAAGTGATCTTATTTCAGAAAAGTGAACCTGTTTTGAATCAACACAAGAATTTGCAAGCACATTCTCAAAAAAAAAAAAAGAATCTAAGCTCTACATACGCAAAATATATGATATTGGGTCATTTCATAAACAATGTGGTTTTTTCAACGAGACTAGAGAGGTATCTTTTATCAGGGGCATGCGGATTTCAGGCTGGGGCATTCTACCACAAAGATGGAAGAGGATCGTAAGAAATAAAAGAGGGCACATCTTAGGCTAAAAAAAATCAATAAGTAATAGGTCTAGCTGTGATCACAGAATCGGTGGTTCGAAATCGCCCTAGTGCCAACCAAGCTTTTCCCTCATCCCTCCGATCGGTCGACAATTCGATACCAGACTTATTAGGGAGGAGGAAAACACTAGCACAAAACCCATAACACACATCCACCTATACGGGAATACGGAGTCATCGAAAACATTGGAAGAGACTTATACGACAGCCTAATAGCTGATTCCACAAGACGACGAGAACTGTTCATGTCCGTAGCAATGCCCGATCGGGCTGTTTCTTATAAAAATTGCTTCTTCTAGATGCTAACTAATTAGTGAACTTTCTTAAGTATAGTCGGGTCAAAACGACATGAATCACGAGTGTAGTTGCGGTGCATTTGCGTACGTTCTCGAAACGCGCGGTGGACGTAGCAGTCGGAACCGAGATGGGACCGTCGCAAACTGTAGCGATTGGTGGTGCCAGCAAGAGTTCCACCACGCTCCTAGCCGCTACGCACCACCGATGCGCCTCGAGGGAAGCCGCGTACGCAATTGCGTACGTGCTTCATGTCGTTTTGACCCTACTATATGATCTTACTTCGTGGTATAGCTTTAGCACTAAGAAATCAATACATAACATGTCTCAATCCACCGCTTTTTAAATATTACGATCATCATACAACACTAATTATAGTCTAGTCAAAACGATCTGAAGCTCAGTGCAATTGCGTACGCGACCGCGCTCGAACCGGCGTGGTAGAGGGTAGTGTTTGGAATCGAAAGGAAACCCTCTCTAGCACCACTCGCCGCGATGCAGGTGAAACTAGCGGTGGTCCCACCTCGATCCCTACCGCTCGCTTTACCGCGACGCTTCGAGCGCAGGCGCATACACAACTGCACGGGACCTCATTTCGTCTTTACCGGACCATCGCAATTAATCGCAGCGGGGTTAGAACCTAGTTCGCGTAGTCCAACTGCGTATGTTGCTTTTGGAATGGTACGATGGGATCCTCGCTCAACTATGTGGGCCGATTGGTGTTAGGTGGGTTCCTGCCGCGAGCGCAACTACTTACGCAATTGCACCAGAAGTCAACTCGTTCTCACTCAACTGTATTTCAGAATGCCATCACACCAAGAACAGTAGAAACCCTACATTGCCTTGCAAAAAGTTGTTTTCAAGGGCACTTCGAAATGTTTCTGTGGTTAAGTGAAAAGGTGAGAGGCCAACAACTTCCTAATCGATTCACGCCTACCAAAAACACTATGCATCTAAAAACATGTAACCTAGGCTCACGTTTCTTTCATATTTCAGCGTCCCACGTTTTCCCATGACTTTTTTATAGGACAATCAAGATAAGCGTGAATACTAATTTTGTTTACAACGATATTATATGACAATGTAATCGATGATTCGTAGTGTTGCATTCTTCCGAAACGTTGTTTTGCTGTGCGCGCGCGCAGTGCTCGTAGTCAAGGTGATATTCGTTCACCACCGACTTCGTTTCTCTCGCCCTCTCCGCTCTCAACGCAAAACGTTCTCCGGGACGACTTTTGTTTCCCCGCCGTCTTTCACGACTTGAATTCATTTCGTGATCCTAGATATTAACGATGATGTTTGGGATTCTCTCACTGCTTATCCTTCTTTCCCTTTATATCTTGAGAATTTGTTGTTGTTATTGTTTTTGTATTGTTATTGTTTGCAGTATTTGAGGTAATTATGTATGAACTGTCCGATACAAACGATATGTAGCTACCGTTAGTATCTATTTTAGGTTTATCTGATCAATTCACTAGATCATTTCTCTTTTTATCTCTTTTCTCCTTTCTAGCATGACGGAAGGGAACTCATCCACAGATGAATTTTCACCGGAGGCACTGCTCACACTTGATATGTTTACAATAGAAAAGAAAATAGGGAAAGGGATGTTCAGTGAGGTCAGTGTATGAGGTCTTTCCTTCTTAATAATTGTTGTGGATAAGCAAATAACAAGTAAGAGATCTTTGCTTGGAAGATCTCACTGCGCCATTACAAAGCTTCTTTGGATTATAACTGTCGAAAATTCTCGTCATTTTCCCATAATATAGTAAAATTAGGGGCGGATGTAGTGTAGCGGTTAGAGGTTCCGCTTCCTGCACCATGGATCGGAGGTTCGAATCCGCCCTAGTGCTCACCAAGCCTTTCATCCCTCCGGGGTCGATAAATTGGTACCAGACTTGTCGGGGAAGATAAAACACTGACTTGACCCATCGGCTAGCCACCGCAAGTCATTGCATAGGCCAGATACACGTTCGTAAAACCTCAAACGATTCTGAAGTGAAGTGAACGTGGGGGCGCATCCCAAGCGGATTGATTAACGCCAGACACTTTATCTTTTTTATCCTTTATACCAAAACTTTGATATGCATGGTACGGTAACCCATGCTGGACCTTTCTATGTGGATAAGAGTTAACGGATAGCATACACTCAGAAGTATTTGGGTACTGCATACTTTGATAGGGCTTAAAATTCATGGAGCTATCCAGCCGAAGTCGAGCGTTGAGTGATACTATTGAGTGACAGTCGTGACAATGACAATTAGTGGAGGTTGTCAACAGAGAGACTTTTAATGAACCCTCTCCAAAAAGGATTTACTAGAATGTCGGATGTGGGCTTAAGTAGGCTGCAGAAGTGCGGGGCCTAATGAGATAAGAAATAATACAATTGATGGAATAATCCAGTGGGAAATAAGATGATGCAACACTTCCAGAAGAAGAAATAAACGGATAAAAAGAACCTTCGAGATGTAGGGATGTAATAAAAAGCTCAGGAAGAAAAAAAAGATGTAGTTTGCATCAGTAGTCCACGAGAAAATAAACTGAGAACGGGTACGGGTGAAATCGAACGGAATGGTAGGGTTATTGTCAATACGTTTCACTATTTCACGTTCGATGAAGGAAATCACGCAGAACACCAAATGTTTGGAAATGACGTAAAATTCCACACATTGCTAAGGACAGTAGGAAAAAAGTAGAAGGATGCGAAAAAAGAAGGAGGACCCTCGAAACTTTTCGGAATTTCCAGTTTAGCTTAGAGTTTACTACAGCCAGGCATTTTTGAAGATCGAAAATGCTAGCTAGAGCTTCCGAAATTCCTAGACCGGAACTCGGAATTCCGTCCATTCTTCTAGATTGGTTCCGGTCGAAGTAGTTTTTGTGCTTAACAAGATGGTTCAATAAATAGTACTTATAAAAGTTTCTTTTAACTAATACTGTGGATATTTTTCTCAAGATTCTCTTCAATCAGAAGAACCCAGTGGTTGCTTCAACTTTTGTTTCTTAGGTATTTCGTGCGAAATGCAACTGGAATGGTCAAATGGTGGCATTAAAAAAGATTCAGGTATGTTTTGTCTGTAAAATTTGTTATCTTTAAGTCTCGACACTTACTTCAAGTTCAGGTTACTTCAGGTTTTCGAGATGGTGGATCAGAAAGCTCGTCAGGATTGTTTGAAGGAAATCGATTTGCTTAAACAGCTGAACCATGTGAATGTCATCAGGTCCCTTTCTGGCGTTAAGAAAAAAAATTGGGCAACAGAGGTTTTGGAATAATCAATTTCATATTTTAGGTACTATGCTAGTTTTATAGATAAGAACCAGCTTAATATTGTGTTGGAACTTGCCGAGGCAGGAGATATGAGTCGCATGATTAAGGTTTGTGCATTTAATTTGCAAGTTTTCTTCTCGAGAATCACAATTTGATACTGTTAGATCAATAAAATCCTGATTCAAAGTAATTTTATCGTATTTTAGCACTTCAAAAAACATGGCCGATTAATCCCAGAACGTACTATATGGAAATATTTTGTCCAGCTTGCCAGAGCTATTGCTCACATGCACTCTAAACGCATAATGCACAGAGGTACTCATAATTTTATTCCCTTTCTTTTTTCTTCCTTTAGAAATTCAACATTCTGATCTTCAGATATTAAACCAGCAAATGTTTTTATCACATCAGAAGGAGTGGTGAAATTGGGTGATTTGGGACTGGGACGTTTCTTCAGCTCGAAAACCACTGCCGCTCATTCTCTTGTCGGCACACCTTATTACATGGTACAATTCTAATTCTTCGCCACTTTGACTTCTGTTATCTTTTCAAAAATTATCTTATTCTTTTATTCCTCTTGTTGTATTCACGTTTGCAGTCTCCTGAGCGAATACAAGAGTCCGGTTATAACTTCAAATCAGATTTATGGTCAACGGGTTGCTTGCTATATGAAATGGCGGCGTTACAATCACCTTTTTACGGTGACAAGATGAACCTATATTCGTTGTGCAAAAAGATAGAAAACTGTGAATATCCTCCTCTGCCCGCGGACATCTACTCCACTCAGGTATTTCTAGTTTTTCAACATTTTTCTGTGTGATCATACGTTTCCATCGATACTTAATAGCAATAGTTGGTCATCAAACACTTTGGTTTTTAATGTTAACGATTTTCTTTCGAATATTTTACGTTCAGATCTATGTTTGTACTTCAACATTTTGTGTTTCGCCACTTTACCGAATAAGTACTTTTTGAATGGGGTTTTAACAGCCGAAATTAAACCGTGAAGGTTGCAAGGCGTTGGTGAAACGGCAGAAACTAAAAGCAGAGTTGCTATTCTTACTGTCACAGGATGTACGTATACAACCAACAAAATATGGAAATACATTTTTCTCCTATCTTGTCCCAATCCAAGATGTTATGTTGTTAATTTGTATTGTAAGCTCCACAAGCATAGATGCGATAGTGCGATAGGAGCCAGTGCTCTGACACCCTTCACTTTTAAACGGTTGGGGAGGGGACCTGCTTCATTTTTGAACGGTTGACGAAATTACACCCTTCACTTTTGGACGGCTATCGAAATGACCCCCTTCACTTGAGCTGCACCCTATGAGCTGAACCCCCTTCACCTGAGTAAGGTCACAAGTATTTATAACCATCGGTATTCGTCCACTCCATACTATCTGAGTGCACCACTTTAACAAAACAACACAAAGGGTCAGAGTATGAGATGTTATGTGGTGTTTTGTTGTTTTGCATTATTTGACCCTGAGAATTGATGTTCCCGTAATTTCATATCGTTGATACCAGTGAATACTACAGATATTTGTTGGAAAAACAATTTTGTTTTATTACAAATGTTTTATAGAGTTTTATATTCTCGAAGATTCGTAGCTACAACGCTTAGTATAGTTACGTTTCAGCTTCGTGACCTTGTATCTCACTGCATCTCATCCGATCCATCTCAACGACCTGAAACAACCGAAGTGTTGGAGATTGCCGAGAAGATGAACAGTTTCTTCCAGCAGCTACCCACGCAAATGGCAACAACGAAATGATTCTGTGGAAATCAGGTTATAAAGTTTTATTTATTCTGTTTATCTGTTTTATTTTGTTATTGATGAATTATTCTGCCATAGCCGGACGAAACGAAATGAAGCTCGGTGCAGTTGCGTAAGCGGTTGCGCTCGAAGCAGTGGGGTGGAGCACAGCGGTTAGAATCGACGGGGGACCCTAGCTAGCACCATTCACCGTTGCAGTTCGCGATGGTCCCACCTCGATCCCAACCGCTAACTCCATCGCGCCGCCTCGAGCGCAACTGCATCGAGCGTCAAGTTGTTTTGACTCAACTTACCAGTTCTGCTTTTATAGCACTTTTCGCTTGTATATGAACAAATAATTCTAGAGATATGAATTCTAGGCGCCGGTCTTATTCACTCCTTGAGCAGCAGCTACATCTTCGATGAAACCTGTAATCACTCTACGGTTAGAAATTTTCCAACATATTTTGTCTGTCGGCGATATTTCTCGTCTTCAGTCGCTCTGAGGGGATTTTTTTACTCGAGGGATTATTCATCACCAATTCTGGCTACCAGTGTTCATTGAACTTATTGTCGAGAGCCAGAATAATGTCAGTGCCTATGATTTTATTTTCTCTTGTTATTCGGTAACTCTAGGCCTGTATTATTTTGAATGGTTAGGTTTTTTTAAGTCACAAATGGTTAGCTTTATACGTACAGTTTGATTCGATATGTAACCAATGTGCGAAGGTGATATTTTTTCAACCATGGTAGTTCTTGTTGACGACATTGGCGGATGGAATACGCCTACATTTGTATTTTTTATGCATATTTACGGAAATATTACTACGTAGAAGACAGGAACTTTTCTTTGTTGCGCTTACATATGTAACGATCATACTCCTTATTAAAACAAGATGGAGTAACAACTATCAATGGAAGCCCTACACTTTTTGGTGGCAATTTTGTGAAAATAATCACTGACTCAGTTTCCATGTGGTCTCTTCTTTCATTTGAAGAAAAAACACCCCATGATCCGTCAATTCCACCGAAAGCTTCTCGCATAAACCCATTCACAGAGGGCCAACGGAACTGTGGTCTTAGCTTCTGTGATCTCCACGGTCGCCCTGCGCTGCTCTCTCGACCACTTAACTAACAATCAAATACTGTTTTCAAATGTAGAGTCAGTCATAGTTATTGATCCAATTCAACTGTTTCAATTTTTTGCTATTCTACGTACAATTTCAAGGCTTTTTGGTTAAAAAAACAGGCCTAATACATATTTTCTTGTGTATCTCTTTATTTTGGATAAGTTAAGTAAGTAAGCCCTATGGATTGTTAAATAATAATAAAAAATGCGAGTATGAAACGTCCCTTACTATGTAAATTTTCTTCTAAAATATTTGAATCAAAAGTCGGAAGAGCTGGGTGTATAATCCAGCGCTTCAAAAAAATTGATGATACGCTTTCCTCAAAATGAAAAATAACGCAAAAACGGGACAAAGTTGGTAGCCGCAAGTTATGCCTTCAATAATTTCCCGGTAAAGTCTGGATCTATTTACATCTTTACATGAGATTTTTTAAATGTATGTAGGAAGTTGAACAAACACTTCTATCGTAAAGTACCTAAAAAAAACCGGCTCTGTCGAGGATGTACTTCCTAGAAACATATTTCCGGATTTCATGCGTTAAATTTTCCAAGAAAAACTTTTTCTACAATGTTCATGTGATTTCTGACATTGATATTGTGCACTCTGTGATTCGATGTTATGGATATAGATTATTATTTATGATGGATTTCTATGTTTACTCTTTGTTGATAAAACGCTGCACTCTTTCTGTTGTGGGAATAAAAGTTATCATATTGTAGAAAGTGCAACGCACGTGCTGTCTCTATGCTCTTTAGCAGTTATACGACCGTATGGTATTGTTGTTTTATTACTGATTTTAATAAATTCTCAGTGTATGACCTCGAAACATGAGTTCTTACTAATTTGGCTGAAACTGAAGATTGTAGACAAAATTCTAGTATTACAATACAGAATTTTACATGTGCACCTCATCGGGGTTTAAAAAATTCGATCATGATGCAATGACTTGGTTGCAGGGTTTTATGCTACCGTGGTGTGCAATACTTAAGGTGAAGTAACATAGCATACTAACAACTTGGTGAAAATGAATTGAAAGTGCAGGAGTACGTCGCCAAAAGTCTCCCATTCCAGCACAGAAAGTTGGACGTCACACGGCACGGGGCCAGCGTGACTACAGAGCCAAATAGGGCTGGCCCCACCACACGAGCCAGTTGAGGGAAAGAGAGAAGACGAGGTGTATCAATTGGCAAGCAGTTACGGTGGAGTTCTTCATTGCCGCATGGGCCGGAAGCAATATCTGGATGACTCCACACGAAGAAGAATCATCAGGAAATTGCAGGGGCAAAGTGTGACGAGTGTAGCTCAGGAGTTTGGTATTACTCACAGCATTTAATACGCATGGCTACAGTGGAGAAATTTGTTTGTATACAATGAGTGGGTGTAATCTACGAGGAAATTTCGACAAATATTTGACGCGACCAATTTCAATCACAGATGCAATAATAGTAATGATGCAAAAGAGGACTGTGATACGAGGAGGAAGGGAAAAGGGACTAATCTGTAAGCGATACAGTGCATATGGAATGCCACAGGGTGACTACGACGCGAAAGGATCGGCGCTGCCTCTTTTAGCTCACACACACACACTCTCTCTCTCCTCTTCGCGTCAAATATTCGTCGGAATTTCTTCGAGGATGACTTTCATCAATTGTATACAAACAAAATACTCACATCATTCTTTCACGGGCTTGGAAAGCGTTCCGAAGCATAGGCGTATGGAGAGATCGAGGGATCGTAGAGGGGGTGATTGATCGCGCGCGGTCAACTACGGCAACAGATGACCGTTGCATTGTGACACAGGCAGGAAGGGATCCGTGTCAACCAGCAGGAGCAATCGCAACTAAATATAACAGGGCCGTAAGGTACGCAATCTCACGCTCCACAGCGGCGCTGCGACTGCATGTCGGTGGTCTCGTTGCCCGATGACCAGTACGTGTTTTCCGTTGGCATCCGCACATCGACAGTACCGTCTACGATGGTAGGGGCTAGACCAAAGAGGAATGAGGACCGTACATCTGCCCTCACTTTTGCACAGGACATCTGCCCTCGCTTTTGCACCGATTTCGGCAATCAATCAGACATTTCTTATGCATATGGAGTATGGTTGACATGCAGTCTATCGGTATGAACTTTAATTAATCTTGTGGCTGAAATCCGTCACTTTTCTCGTCCCCGAAAGAAAATTTGCGAGATTTGCGCTCGAATCGGTGCGTTGGAACGTAGCAGCGTGGGGATCGTGTAAGGATCCTCACTACCGCAACCCACCTGCGCAGTTCGCTATGGTCCCGCATCGATTCCAAACGCTGTCTCCACCGCACCGCTTCGAGCACAGCCGCTTACGCAAACGCAACTGTCCGTGTTTCATGTCGCTTTGACCTTTTGACTATAGAATCATATTTTTTTGTTACTGGTGTAGTGTATTTGAAGCGATGCTTCTTATGTAATAAACAACAACCAATATATTTGTAGCATAATTGCAAAAAGAAAACTGCTAGGGAGCGCAACATCCTCCATGTTGGTGTTAAAGCGAAAAAGCTGCTCCATCAACATCAACCACATCGCTGTTGTCGTTTCGGCTAGATAAAGAAAAAAAATGTCTCGTTCTCGCGTAAGATAATCTCAATCATGCTTCTCTTTCTCTTTGAAATCACACTAAATTAGGAGAGAATAAAACATTTTATGTGATGCGACGGACATAAAAGGACAAAATCGAATAAGAACAGATCCTGAGCTGAATTAATTCATTAGTCTGATTCTACGGAAATCGATTTCTTCATGACCCTGATTCTTTGTATTGTTATCTTATCTTCAACTATCACTCTAGGCACAATGTGTATTGCAACCATGAGCCCCGAAGGTAAGTAAGAAGTAAGAGTTACGAGTAATAATTGCAGCCGAATCAAAATGCCTTGAAACAGAAGGCAGTTGCACAAGCAGAGGAGCTTGAGGTGGTGCGGTAGGCTCATTTCTGCAGTCCGACTAGACCTACCGAGAGTCCCGCCTGGAACGCAACCGCTTGAACAGTCGCATCTAACTTGGGCCATTTTGATTCAGTCAAATAAGCGAATAAAAAGATTGGCTGGTTGAGATTGGTTATCCTGAGGTCAGGTGTAAGACAATCGGTAACAAATTGGACTATGATTACATGACCAATGTTCAAAACCGCCCCGTTACCATCCTAGCTTTTCATCCCTCCGGTTAAATTAGACTTGTCAGGAAGGATGAAGCACTGGTTTCATTCATTGCCTAGTCTTCACAAATCATTATGTGGCTGTAGATGCCTTTATAAAGCTCAAACGATTCTAAACTGAAGTTGAAAGTTCCGTTGGTCAATGCTGTGCACATCATCTTTATTTTTTTTGTCTTTTATTGATCATCGCTTGGCAAAATTCTCTGCATGCGCGAACGGATGGGAAATAAGGGAATGATAAGGTCCATTTTCATGTCGCCTTGGCTACTTGAGAAGCTTGATGAGATCGTTCCTTCCTCATCTTGCCTATTTCTACTTATTTCTTTCTATCTATTCTTCTTCGCCGGAGAAACCATGATTGTTTCTATGATTTCAAAGCCGACTTTGAATTCTTCTTCAACCCCTAGTCTCCTGAATTTACCGTTTCTGACAAATCGTAATCTGAAAATCTGGAAAACTGTAATTTTTCCTGAACAATCGCAAGTGTTATTGACTTTCATTGAGAATACATTCCTGAATGGTATTCAGTCAACAAAAAATGATGGCCAAAGTTATGAAAACCTCCGTAAGGAGACCAAAAGAGGAAAAATCGTGGAAACCCCTTTAAGAAACTTTTTTAGTTACTTTTATAGATTTTCCTCATCTTAGTAGGAGTTACAGATCTAACAACCACCACGATTCCAACAACCACCACGATTCCAACAACCACCACGATTCCAACAACCACCACGATTCCAACGACTACAAATACTACAACTACCACAACAACAACGCCCACGACTACCACTACAACTACAACCACTACTACGACTACAACTACTACTACGACTACAACCACAACTTCCCCAAATACTACTGTTATTATCAAAAAATCGACACCTTCCTTAGTCGGAACGTCTTTTCCATGAATTTTTCAGAACGTAAGCCATACCGGTGCAAAAAAAAAAACAATTCTTTGCTGTGTTCTGTTCCCTAAAAATTTGTCGTTAACTCATCAACAAAGATTTGAATTTTATTTTTTTTTTCAGAAAAATTAATAGATGTAGCACTCACAGAATTGGCTTCATAGGCATCAGATATACTGCTCATTCAAAACTATCCATAGCACAATTTTCTTCTGCGAGTGGTGTCTCTTCTGCTGAATACACATCTCAACATTTTCGTTTTACTGTGACAACAGCAGAAATTTGTGTTCGAGCTGAAGCGAAAACAGGCTTATTGTTTGAAAAATTGATTCTGTGCCGGACGCGACTAGATTGACGATATAACTTTAAATCGTACATAAAGTAATCAAATAATGAAATGTTTATTATTTCATATAAGGAAACGGAAAATGCTACGGTAAACACTACATAGGAGTGAGAAGAATGCGAATAGAATGTTGACAGCTATGCTAAAAACGAGAACCCACATTCTGAATTGCGTACGGATCGTATTGTTCGGATTGCGTACGGTAACAGCTGATTTATATCGAGCAATAAAATGACGGCTACTGTGGAAAAAGTGCACAGCCAGTCCGCTATTCCATGATTTTCATCTGATCCATTCTCAATATCTTTAGACTTTTCATTAAGTTTTGAGAAGGAAATAAAGAAATAAGGTTTGGTTTGAAAAACTAGTATCCACGATGTGTGCGTTAAAAGTAAAGAAACTTCTTCTGACACCCAACAACATCCTAAAAAATGCACTCTCCAAGATGTTAGTCTGGAAAAGAAAAAGTAGATTAGAAAATGGAAACAGCAGAAACGACAGTTACCATGAAAAGAATGTTATCTATCATTTAAAAAATTAGAAATAAATTAAAATAAATTAAGTAAGCTAAAATTAGAAGTATTATTAAAAATAAATTATTATCCAGCTTTCAATCAATGGAGCTTGTGGATAAGTTTTCGAACGCCCAAAGCTGAACTACTGGAAGCAACATCACGTCTTTCCTCCTCATAAGTATACATATCCTATTGTGACCGAATTGAAAAGTGATTTTATTTATAGATTTTATAATCTTTATTTAATCTTCGAAATCTATTTCGTCCCCAAAAAAGTAATCCTCCTTCGACAAAATACACTGATGCCAACGTTTTTTCCAATTTTCCAAACAGTTGTTAAGCCTATTTATTTTCGAAATGGCCTTCAGTTCACGTAGCGATCTCTTTTGTGGACCCGAAACGGAACCCATTGCGAAAGCGTAAAGTTCGGGTAGCAGATTGCGGAAGGCAGCGTGGTTCCGTTCATCTCTCCTTAATCGTCGTAAAAAAAACGGCGTGAGAACCGCCTTAGTTTTTACGAGTTACGCAAGAATGCGCCTCTATGTACACTTCCGGGTTCCTTCAAAAGCTTATTCACTGGTTTCACATGAATTTTCTGGCAAGAAGCAATCGTTGATCTTCGACCGCTCGCACTTGGACGCGGCGCGTGCGCAAGGATAGAGTGTTGCAACTGAAATCTTTGTTAAAAAAAAAAAACTTTTACAGACTTTTTACACGTAGTTTTTTTTTTAAATGACGATCAAGGAACTATTTGCGGAACCAAGCAGAGTTCCGCCATCTACTACCCAAACTCTATGCTTTCGCTAAAGGTCCCATCCTTCGCCAAAATCGTGATAGGCTCCCTTTAACCACATTTTCTTTGTCTTTTCTTTACTCAAACCAACCCCACGTTGAAGAATCTTATTTCTCTGGGTCATCTTCATTCATTCCGGTTCTCGTTTGCTGTTCTTATCGCTATCATATCACACATGCCTAAAACTCGTTCTCTCGTAGTACCATTTTATTCAATCGTTAATTTCAACGGCTATTAAGGTTTCTTTCGTGTCATTAAACATTTTTTTTCTTTTAATTCAAAGCGATATCCGCCGAAAAACTATAGATTTTATTCCAGAAAGTTTTTGATTGCTCCTATTTTTTTTTCGTTCCGCAGCCGGGTTCTTTTTTTTTTAAAGATTTTTTTTTCATCTTAACCCTACGCAGTCCTTAATAACGATCATTTTCCTCGAATCCTCTAATCTGAAGGCATCAAGTCGAAACAAGGTTAAGACAAAGAAAAACTCAGACAGATCTTGAGAAATTTCATTTCATCAACACGCGGTGCGTGAATCGTTGTGCTCTTGCTTTATCGGACGGTGTAGTTTTATCATAAACAACCTCGAGACAAAATCACCACGTAAAAGCTGGCTGCTTTCTCAGCGTCTTAGACATTTGTTTTCTGTGAATCTCAAGATTTCTCTGGATTTCTCCGAGTTTTCTAAGTCTTATAACCAATGGGCGCGTTATATATGGGCCATATCCTATGCAATTCTCTTTTCTATTTTTTCTTTCTGTTTTCGATCCCAAAAAAATGCCTCAGTTCCCGTTGTGAGCCGCTGATCTGCCCCGAAGACATCATACAAATGACCTAGAGAACAAATTAACCAGTTTTGTGCTCAATTACTGATATCGTAGTCACGTACAGTAACGGTTCCATCAGCTTTTGTTCTCCTTTATTCGCTTTGCAGGAATTTTTCTGGAAATCTCATCAGATGTCGACTATTGGTGAAGGAGTGCTGCATTGGGAAGAAGATGGTACAGTTTTATCCAAGGAACAAAAACAATTCTACGAAAAAAATGGATTTTTGCTAATCAGAAATTGTGTCCCCAACTATGAGTTGGAACGCTTGAAAGATAGATTCAGGGTGAGGAAAAATGTTCCTTCAAGAAGCAACCGTGTGAAACTATTTATCTCATTTCAAGGATCTTTGCCAAGGAAAAGAAGTGCCACCAAATATGACAGTGATGAGAGATGTGACCATTGCTAAATCGGAGTTTGTTAGCGGTGAGAAAGCAATCACCAAGGTCCAGGATTTTCAGGATGATCCAGTACTATTCGATTATTGTCAGTATAAAGGAGTGAGTCGTTAAAAATCTTCTCACTTGAGTGATTTCAGTTCTAGGATATGCAGAGAAAGCTCTTCTAGGTGGTTGACGTCGTTAAGGACCTTATCGGGACGAAGAACTCCAATTTGTTGGCAATGCACACCATGTTAATAAATAAACCACCTGATAGCGGTAACAGCTGCCATCAATATTTTCATTTTTGTATATATTTTCTATATTTAGAAAATATTTTGCATATTTCCACTTTTTCACGCTTCATTAGCCTCCTCAAAATTGAAATTCAAATTTTCCGAAGTATTATTTACAGGAAAACTGACCTCACGCCATCCATTGCACCAGGATCTACATTATTTTCCTTTCCGACCAGCGGACTTTATTTGCTGCGCTTGGACCGCTATGGAAAGAGTGAACAGAGCGAATGGTTGCTTAGTTGTGGTGCCGGGCAGTCACAAAGGTGTCCTCCTGCCTCATGAGTATCCTAAATGGGAGGTGAAAAATATTATTTATTTTTCAGCACATTTTTTAATATATACATATATACATATACATATATATATATATATATATATATATATATATATATATATATATATATATTTAATACGTAGTATTTTTAATAATATCAATATCATTTTTTAAATTTAAACTAATTTTATTACGATTTATAATTTTATTATCTTATTAGTTTTATCGCGATTATTTTATATAAACGTTCCTTGTTCATAAAATCTACAATTCAGGGAGGTGTGAACAAAGCGTACCATGGTATCCAGGACTACGATCCGTCGACTCCAAGACTACACGTTGAAATGGAAGCTGGTGACACGGTGTTCTTCCATCCTATACTTATTCACGGTTCCGGTGCCAACAGAACTGAGGGTACGTGATTTTGTTTACTGGGTGTAAATGTTGGTGGACAGCATCATGAACAAAACGGCCAGGGAACATTCTCCAAACCAGACATTCCGGTGCTCTTCTATTCCTGTGAAGTCACACGCAGTCGCAGTTTTATTTATTTATTTATTTATTTTGAAAAAAGGAGGTTCAATTGCGTAGAGAACACACTAAAATAGGGATTAACTCATGATTTTTGAAAAAGAAAAATTACTCTCCTCAACCACTTGAGATTTGCTGGTCTAACACTTAGCAAAGCACACCCTAAACGAAGAATTAAAGAAAACGGAACGAAAAAAGAAAGGCGCTGGGGCGCTCATTAGGGTTGGTAAAGGTTTCTTAGTGCTCGATTTATTTGTGCAATTTATGGTTTCCAGAATATCCTTATTTAAGTGAAACAAAAATGAAGCAAAATAATAGTTTCGCTTGTAGATTTTTTAAGCCGCCATGTGTTGTGAACTTAAATTCTCAATTAAAGGATTCCGTAAAGCAATCTCGTGCCACTACGCCAATGATGATCTATGTCGTTATATTGATGTGAAGAACACAACTCAAGAGGTAAGAGATCTAATCGAAAATTTTTCTTCTCCCTCTATCTTTTTCTGACCTTTCAACCTACATATATTTTTCTGGCCGCGGCAATTTATATTCGCAATGTCATTCGTGCAATCTTATCATAAAAAATATTAATATTTGTACTGGAGAAAAAAAAAGAGAGAGAAGAGAGAATCATTTGAGACATTTGAGCTTCATGAAACAATGACATGTAAGGGACAGCAGAAGGATAAATCCAGTATTATTATCCCCTCCCCCCTCCTCCTCACACACCACCAGAATAATCTATTACTTATTCTGGTACTAATTTACAAACCACTGTATAATGAAAGGCTTACGTATCTCTAGAGATGTTTCAAAGCGTTGACTCTGCAGTCGCAGCTAAACCTCTTACCGACTTCGCTGCACCCATCAAAAAAATCGCAAACGTTCCTCTACAAAATTCACCCTTAGCTGCCTTTCTAGGTTTTCTTTGCACAAATGTATCCCTGTTCATTTGTTGTTGTTGTTGTTGTTATTTGTTCATTCATTGTGCCAAAATCCACAATAGTACATACTGCACCTACTCCCTACAAGGCTCAGTCTTAATCGCTAAAACCTCGCCAAAAGCTACGTAAATGCCGTTAATTTTGGTTTATTAATCTGATTTTGTCTTACCCCTTGTTCATTATATTACATCATATCGCGGATGCGATCTCGTGGACCTTGACAACTTGTAACCTTTTGTAATGTACAATGCAGAGGAAATGTAATGTTGTCGACTTGAATGCTTCTGTAGGAATTATCTCCTAGCGCATCCATGAAGAAGGTCCTTTGTGAAATTTCGCACGACCCGTGGTCTCAGCTTCTTCTTTCTCTGCACGCCAGTACTGCTCCAGTTTGGTCCTGGCGCTGCGCTTTTCCAGAGTTTTTTTTTTATCTTCGCTTCAACGCTTCCTTTTTAAAACCCGGATTGTCATTTTGGTTCACTCTGTCCTTTGCTAAGCTGTTACTACGCTGCGCTTTTTTGTACTTGTTGTATGGTCAATTCACTCAATTGCTGTTTTGTTTCACCTCGCCCCTTATTCACTTAACCATATAATTTCAGTTTTTTGTATTGAAAATTTAATTTGGTTCAAATACCCAAGTTTGAGACAATAAATTTCGGCGCTGTTCGTGGTCCAGCAACGACGTGGCACACGAAGAAAACCCAATACCGAACAATTTAACGTCACCTTTATTTCAATTTATTTGATAGTTTTCTATTTATTTGCAAAAGTTTTGTTCGTTATATTTAATTTAAAGGCATCACCCCACGAATCTGAGGTGGCGCAGATTTCAGGTGGATTATTCTATTGCTGTAAAAAACGGCCCGGAAGATGCGGCGCCACACAAGGCTGGCACCCTCCAGTCGAACTCCCTGTACAAAATAGTGCGTAGGAACGCCTGAAGATCTTCAGGGCCATTTTTTACGGCAATTAGGAAGAAATGGACGGAATCACATCCTCTCCACCTAAACTACGATCCCGTATACGAATACTCCACCGGAAATCCGTACCACTCCAGATTCGTGGGGTGATGCCTTTAAATGTTAAACATTTAGTATTTAGTATTTGAGAGGGTGAGGGAAAAGGGGTAGCCGTCTTCGAAAAGATCGTGCAACAAGTACACGCTTGACCCTTGTTAAGACGCTGGTTAACACCAGTATTGTTGTAGGAAATGTCCAAAGAAATAATCGATATTCTCAAGAAACGAATTCTAAAACAAGGAGCGGACGCTGATGACATGCAAGTTGATTACGCCGTGAGTTTACCTCAACAGCTTTTTTTTCCAAGTTGCATTTTCTTCCGTATATTCTTTATAGTGATTGTTTTACAGGATATTTGGCGTGTGCGAGCTCGTGAGGTCAATGGGACTCGATCAAATCTTTAAGATTTATGATACTTTCCGTTATACATAAAAATAACTAAGATAAATGCTGTGAATACATGTTAACGATCAACGACGTCTGTCCATGCAAGAGCGATGGCCATGCAGCATTTTGCGGATGAGGACATGCTTCATTCACAAGAAAAGTTGGGAAAGAAAACTTCGTCACAATCGTTGTGATCAACATAAATCCCGGGAATTGTAATATAATTGTATTTTCTTTATGTCATGGGTTGTCCATAAATAATTTCCTCAGTAAAACTCCAAATTTTGTATTGCTGAATATAAAAGAAACGGAACTGACCAGCACTCATGCAGAAAAAAAAAACAGTATCGAACCACTCTCAGAGCTACGACTCAAAAACAAGGGAGAGATTTTAAGGGTAACAGCAACGTTGTTTTCATGTTCATCACGAGTTTTTTGTTTATAACAAATTGCGATCTGATACTGACACACCGGAGACCACGACAACATCCTCTCTTGTCGATTCGCTAGGTCTTTGAAGAACAAAGTCTATGTTCTCACCTGCAGAGAAAGTACCGAATTCAGGGTCTTGAGTATTCACATTAGCATTGGTTTTATTTCTGTAATTGACAAGCTTCCTTCGAAAGCTACTCATTCGGTCATTTTTTTTTCGTTTGCACGGTCGGGACTTACAGCAATGATCTTTATTCCTTGATCGCGCCATTTATCGATATTGTGGTCGACGAAAACACTGAGATGGGCAGGATGGAAAGGTCGCATTTGATCAATAATGGTAAAAGAAATGGAACTGAAGAAGTAGGGGATACAGGAAGGAAATAGAGTGGGTAAAACACACTCTCAGAGCACGTAATGAAACAAAAGATTCGTGACTATTAAAATGGTGATGGTGGAATAGAGGAAACAATACATAACATCACAACAATACGAGGCCAAAAAAGCCAGAGGAAGAAAAGGCATTGTCTTTCCTTTTTATAGTTGATTTATAAATTTATTCGCGATAATAACATTATATTATGGCATTATATTATGTTTTGTTACAAATTTCCAAAAATATCACAAATAATTATGGAAATTTATCGGAACGTATAGAGCAGAGAACATATGAATTAGCTGTTCATGGAAGAACCTACATTCACCAATCCAGTCCATAGAATGTCTGCGCAAAGAGAAGAAACAGAAGCAAAATATCTTTGCAGAGGGAGAATCCACAAGAAAAACCAAACACAATTAGTGCGCTTATAATTACTGTATGTATACCAAAGGTGAAACAAAGAGTGCAAAGGAAAGGAAAAAAATCAAAACAATGGAACATTAAACGTTCACATTCTACAGCTTTGTATTCGAGAATACCAGCCTCTTTATCGTTGCTTTGAAGATAGGATGATCAGCATAATTGATTGATGGTCACATCGTAGCGATCAGTGAAACCTTCCCAAATACTAGATCCACTTTCTTCTTTGAATTTTCTCACTGTGTCTTCGATTCCTCGTCGACGGGTTTGACGAAGAATGAATGAAAGAATTCGAATGTTTCGAGGTACGAAGATTGTGAAACAAAAATTTGTAGTACATGACAAGCCTAATATTTCTGACATAAAAGTAATTTTTTTCATCTCTTCAATGTGTTCCTATTGCTAAGGTGTTAATCTGGTTCAGGCACTCCACTAATTCTTCAAGTGGTGCATTAGTGGGCAACCGTTTTCGATCGATCAGTCAGCGGTCACTACAAGGGTCCTCTAATCCAAGGTGACCATTTATTGTAGTAGCTAAGTCACGCAGTGATTGAAGGAGTCTGCTCAAAGTGTGTCTGTTTAGTTTTGAAGAGCTTCGGTCGTTTAGAATGTGGATTGAACCTAAAATCAATTAACAACCTCGTGCACAGCTCATCAAAAATCAATAGTGCATCTTACTTTCCCAATGTTCACCAAAAGTCCAAAATTTCAATCATGAGACTAGTTCTCCAAAAGATCGGAAAAGGTCCAGAGATCACACATATCGAAACCCACAATGATTTGGATGGTGAGTCATTTAACCAGCTAAAGTTCCTCTCTTTTATTTTAAGACACCTACGCTTATCTCAGATGTTTCTGAGATTCGATTAGGCACAAGATCAAGTTTGAACGAGGATGAGAAGTGAGAGCTATCCGGAGAGATACTGCTTGCAATGAAAAGTGACGCAGTGAACATGCATCAGGCAACAAAAACAAGGAACGACAATGGAGTGGCCTGCCCCAGGATTAGGGCTGCCCTGAAAACGTTTCCAAATGTGAAATGTTTTCAAGGAATGTATTCTTCTTGATTTTTTTTTGCTAAAATTGAAAATCGATAGCTCGGCAAAATAGGGCACACAGTTCTAACACAGTTTAATTAGTTACAGTTCAATAACACTTACAGTTTCAGAACAAGTCGATGGCGAAACTCACTTCTAATATAACCAGATCAAAAAAGCCCCGAAAAAAAAAACTGTGACAGGACCGGACCTAATTGTTTAGTGGGAATATAGAGTTTAATATAGCTCTATCGCAGAAAATAATTGAATAATTGGGAATAAATTAATAGAGTTGCAAGAACGGGGATCTACTGCAAAGGCATTGTGTGACGTTATTGACATCGCCTCTGCCGCGCGAAAAACCCCTGATCCTCACCATCAGTAGGTCAGACGTTGAATATCCCGGAGCGGACGTTGCTTAAAGGCATCACCCCACGAATCTGAGGTGGTGCAGATTTTAGGTGCAGTATTCGTATGCGGGATGGGAGACTATGGAGAGGGGGTGATTCCGTCCATTTCTTCCCAATTGCCGCAAAAAACGGCCCGGAAGATGCGGCACCGCACAAGGCTGGCGCGCTCCAATCGAACTCCCTGTACAAAATAGTGCCCAAAACGCCTGAAGCCGTATCTTCCGGGCTTTTTTTTACGGCAATTAGGAAGAAGTGGACGGAATCACCCCCCTCTCCATAGTCTCCCATCCAGTATGTGAATACTCCACCTGAAATCCGTGCCACCTCATATTCGTGGGGTGATGCCTTTAAAGATATTTTGCCGCATCTTTCTCCGCAGTAATTTGTCATAGTATTTCCCATCATTTCTCTTGGTATGATCAACATAACCGTGCACTGTAACATCAATTTTGTGTGGATCCAGAAGCGCTGCGAATTCATGTGTCAAAGGAAGAGTGCATATGTAAGACATTCCAGAAAAAGAGTCTAATCTTCTGCAGAGAGCTGGGAAGAGAGAATAAAATGAAAGATACAAGGATAAAGCAATTGACGTTAATCAATCCGCTTGCGATGCGCCACTTTTTCCTTTCCTTACCTTCAATTCAGAATCGTTAGAGATTTACGAATGTGTAACTAGCCTAATAACAATGACTTGCGGTGGTTAGCCGATGTGCCAAGTCAGTGTTTTTATCCACCAGTCAAGTTTAGAAGTAGTTTATCGAACCCGGAGGGATAAAAGGTTTGGTTGGCACTTGGGCGGATTCGAACCACCGATGGAATCGGTCGTGCAGACACAGCGGAACTTCTTATCGACTGCACTATGCCCACCCATGATCAAAATACAACAATTAATTACATACAAACAAAATACTCGCGATCATATTACCCTTTAGCATCATAAGACGATACGGGTTTGATGATTTGGTACTAATTAGCTCTGATAAATCAGAATTTCCCATAGTTGGTGGTTATGCCGAAGTTTCCACGCTCCTTTAATGCAGCTAGGAATTTTATGGCTCGGTGATAACGATGGAAACACCCATATGGTCGTAACTTCGAACTCTGTCGTCATGCGTCACTTAATACTCCTAACTTTAGGTAATCTTAACTACAATTGAAGTAAAGACAGTTAATTCGATAACAATCGCTTTGAATTTCGAGAAAAATCTTCATATTTCAGTTTCTCTGGTGCTCGGCCAGGATTTGACATGCCGAACCACTCAATTCCAGTACTGTCAAGCAATGCTGTCGTCAGGAGTAGGACTAAATGACACGATGTCAGGACAAATGTTCAAGGTTTGACAAAATTATCGATTTTTTGCGGTATATCCGATGGAAAACATTACTTTCACTCGAAATTCTGGAACAATACAGAGCTCTTGACGTATGATTAGATCTGTGATGAAAATCAGACTTGATTGGATTGAAAATCAATAACCCATGGGTTTTTCTTCAGGATTACACTGTCCTGTACAATTGGTTCCTCTATAAATGGGGTCTAACACCGGGAAGCACAACAAATATGCTGAATGTGTGCAAGTATGCTTCTTTTAATAAAATTTCCCCAATCAATAATAAACAGGTAGTATTTATTTCTAGTAATAGTTACTGTAATATTTTAGCCAACTAGAGTTTTTCAATGGATGTATGGGTCAGGATCGTGGATGTTTCGCCATTCAAAATCTTGTCGGACAAACTGATTTGAACAATGTAAGCTTGGTTTAATCTTAATTTTAAAGAGTACAATTACTACCGTAATACGAAATCAGTTATGATAGTAATAATAAAATTGCTACCGTAATACGTAAATTAATCACTGATCCGGCGGAATATCACCTCTTTTGTAGCAGATTTCCAACCACTTTCAACAAACCTTTATTGATCTTTTTTAGAATTGTTTTTTAAAACAAATATTTATCTATTGTTTATTTATTTATTGAAAACACCTGCAGGTGTGCCATAAAACAAAAAAAAAACAAAAAAAAACAAGATGAAACAGAGCTGGAACAGAATATATGAACTAAATTCACAAACGACTATTTGAACTTTACTGACTTCATTAACTATTTTTAAAAAATCTGAGAGCTACTTAGTTCATTTCAATAATCTGGTCATATTAGAGATAACGGATATTTGTTTGCAAACTGCGCATGTTTTTTTCTTTTTGGATATATTTTTTGATCTCACTAACGTATAATCTAATGAAGATTTGTGAATGAACAAATTTAAAATTTTTTGCCCTATTGGAAAAATTTTGTGAATAAACAAACAACAAACAAACAAAATTTCACATCGCGATATAAGAATAACACTTAGTCTCGTTCTCACCAGCTCAGGACGAGCTGGTAAAATCCACTAGCATCCAGATTTTCATTTAAAAAAGACTCTGCTCTCTTTGTTTGATCAAGCAGCGGGAAATATTGCTTTTTCTAAGGATATTGTACTTCAAATCCCCGAAATCTCTTTATTTCAGGCGTTTGCTATCGATGGTACTCTAGCTATGTATCAATTCAACTGTGGACCAGGACTTAATGGTAGGATCATCTTCTTTAACGAAATCCGGAGCCCTTACTCATCCCTGCTTTTAGATTTCTGTAGTAATGGAAAATTTTGATTTGGATTGAAAGCGTGGTGCCATACTTTGGGAACTAGAAAGAAAAGTTTTAGAAACTGCAACTTTTAATCATTTAAAAGAAAAACGAAATGGGAGATGTTTCTTAATTTGCGGATTTTCAAGGTGGCTGCCGAAACGGCATGAAACTAGTGATGATGGGGATAGCAAACGCAATTAAATAGACACATAAGACCTCAGAGAAGAGTTTAGGGGCTCTGGAAATCTTCACGTCTATTTTTGGAAACATGGAGGAAATCCCAAAGGAGTAGACTGTAAAATCTGCCATAGATCACGATCAGGAATCACGGTTCAATGAGACCCGGCCATTTTGAAGGACTCTTCTCAGTGCAGCGAAAGGAGCGCGTTTTTTCACGATTAAGGAATTCCAGAGCAACCCCTGATCCAGCTTTCTGCCCTGACTTTAAAATTGTTTCTCATTGTAATTTTTTAGTACTGCTTCATGAAGGACTTTCTTGTGCACAATTGATCATCAATGGATATCAGAATTATTTACAAGCTTGCGTTACGACGTATATGTCATCAATTACGTATGATTACAATTATGGTTGCAAGTATGTTGTTCCATATTTATTCGAACGCTTTTCTATTCATTCATTCATTCTCCCATTCGTCCGTCCATTCATTCATTCATCCATTCACTTATTCACCAATCTGTTCATTTCATTTCATTCACTTCATTTATCTATCCACTCATAAACTCTTTCTCTCATCCAATCACTCGTCAATTCGTTCAACCGTTTGTCCGTTCACTCATTCATTCATCCGCTTGTATAATAATTTATTTATTCACTCATTCATTCACTCGTTCATTCATTCGTTCGTTCATCCACTCACAAGCTCATTCTCTCACCCATTCCTCCGTTCACACACTCATTCATCCGTTGGTCCATTCATTCCCTCATTCATTCACTCATTCATTCATTCATTCATTCATTCATTCATTCATTCATTCATTCATTCATTCATTCATTCCCTTACTCAGTCATTCATTCATCCAATCGTTCATTCATTCATTCATTCATTCATTCATTCATTCATTCATTCATTCATTCATTCATTCATTCATTCATTCATTCATTCATTCATTTATTCGTTCATCCACTCATTCATTCATTCAAACCTATATACGTCTTTCTTTATGTCAGATATGTGAAAAATCTGATGAACTGTTGGTCGGCCCCGTTCAACGGCGGCGGTCAAATCCCTTCACCTGACTGCCGTAGAGCCGGGGCCGCTGATGTTTGGTGGGCATGCGAAGCGAACCGTGTGTTCTCTCTCAATCAATTCCCCAATTGTGGATACACTTGTGACGGTTAGTTCAGATCCGGAGTGATTTGAATTTTTTTAGATGATCATAAAAATAAGTCAGCAGTATTTTACGCCATAAAATAAAATAATAATATACAGTGTGAAATTCTCAGAATGTACCATGACAATCATGGTAATTATTGAATTTTTAGTTCAACGACAATCTGCACTGTTGGAAAGTCATTTGGAAACCCATCATAAGGTCAGCTATCCTCTTTTTCCAGAAAAACTTGCTTTTTTTTATCATATTTAGACGAATTTATGCAGTTACAAAGGCCACACTTTTTTCATTTCCTCGAGCTTGTAATATGTAGGTGAAAATTTTCTTGCAACCAGAACTTAAAGTGTGCATATCAGTGAAATCTCAAAAAAAAATGTTTGCCGTAAGAGAATTTGAGAGAACTTCCACAACTCTTATCTTTAAAAGTTGAGAATGACAAAATATTTTATTTTACAATACTTTTTTTTTATTTTCAAGACTATACCTATGAGCTACAGTAGAATGCAGTCCCAATAATTTTCAACGGCTCATAAAAAAATTTTTTGTATTCACGGAAATCGTTGCTGTCGTTGTGCTTTGGGTCGCATATCGGTTTAAGCTCTTCCCTTTTGCAATCCAAGTGATTTTTTTCTGGTAATTTCAGGTTGAAAATGGTGTTCACTTCTACAAAATCCCTGATTACATGGGAATGGTTGACGGAAAAATCACAAAAGTTGAAGGAGCATGGATGAACAACTAATTGTCAATTTTTCATTTGTTCTCATTGATTTCAAAATAAAGTTTATTTTCACGTGTTTCGGAAAACGGGGCAGTCGCGCGCGTGCGTATTCTGCTCTTTCCGCCGTCTGTGTCTCCGAGGATAGCACTTCTCATTGGGGTTCCGGTAGTCTGCGCTCTGTCTGCGCAATGGAAATGGGCATATTAAAGGCATCACCCCACGAATCTGGGATGGTATGGGATTCAGGTGGGTTATGCCTATACAGCGTCGTAGATTGGAAGATGTGGAGGAAGTTGATTCCGTCCATTTTTGCTGATTGCCTTGAAAAACCTGGAAGATGCGGCTTCGAGCGTCTCGGGGCGCTATTTTCTACAACGAGTTCGGTTGGAGCGCGCCAACCCTGTGCACGCACTGCATCTTCCGGGCCGTTGTTTACGGCAATTAGGAAGAAATGGACGGAATCACCCTTCTCTCCATAATCTACGATCCCATACAGGCATAACCCACCTGAAATCCGTATCACTTCAGATTTGTGGGGTGATGACTTTAAATTAGCTTAAAATATTATATTAGTCAACATGTTTTACTTCATCCTCTACTTGGCATCCTGTGTCCCAAAGCTGTGTTTATATAGCCTCACTTGAAGTTTGGATACGAGCCACTTGTTTTGAGAGTAACTGTTCAACAAAAACTCAAAATTACTAGTTAGACCATGAGATGGAACAGTGCACACGAAAATTCTTCGCTGCGACATCAATGATACTAATCTGGTTGGGATACGACAGAGGACAAAGCGTGTGCCAAAGAGAGGAAGCGCGCTACAGCGGTGGACGCGTCGCAGTCACCGAGGCGAAAAATTTAGACATCGACTATAAATGTGGTTCAAAGTGAGTTCTGACTGTTGGCCAAGTAAGGACGGGTGTAAGGCAGTCGATAAGAGGCACGAAAGTGACTCCACCATCAACGGTTTGAAAGCTCCCTGGAGCAAATCAAGCGTTTCAACCTTCTGAGGTAAATAAAAATCGGTACCAGACTTGTTTGGAAGGATAAAACACTAATTTGATATATTGGGTCCAACTGCAAATTATTGCATAGGCCAATACACGCTCATAAAAACCTCAGCGATCCCGAATCGCAGCCAAAATGGTGGGACCCATATAAGAATTGATTGAAAAACGAATTGATAAGCCAGGTACTTTATTCAATTCATAAAATTTATCAAGGAAGAAATTTAAACATTTAAATATAAATTTGAATATCGATAGGAATAGGATATGGTCTACGGAATCCACTGCTGCTTGCCGCATCTTCGCAGCGCCATGTTGAATAGCTGAAATATGAATTGTAGGTGAGTGAATTCCAGCGGATGCGTTGCGGTCATCCAGGTAAACATAAGCAGTTATGGATACTTTAGTTTTCGCAGTAGAAGAATGTGTAAGCGGCAGAACCTCAGTTAACATTTAGTGGAATGTTGACAATGTCTGAATTGAGCATTTGTGTATTCACGTCCAGATTCACAACCATACCATTGACCGTCGTCCTAGAACGAAAATACTGTATATAGTATGTAGTACAGAAGAATTCAGGTGAGTGAGTGAATTGAAACTCACGGGGTTCGTGGCTCGGCATGCTCCGTTGCGATAAATGGTCCCATACGAATTCATCAGGTTTTGAGCGTATCTAAGACAAAGTAATAATAATAGTGAAGAAATAATAATGACAATAACTGGTTTTTTGGAAGAAAATAGTGGGAATGAAATTTAAATTATTTAATTTTTTTGTTATTTTATTTATTATATTGCGAAGATTTTAAAATACAAAAATTCTAGTCAATTAACTTAACAATTATACTCGTTTGATTTTCATAAATCCCCTCAGAAATTTGTAATCATTCATTTTAATCCATCATTCCCTTTCTTTAAGATTAAAATTCAGATTTTTTTCCTTCTTTCGAGTAAGGAAATGGACAAATGCCAAACCAAACTAGTGAGCATGAAGAGGAATTGCTGAGGACCAGTTTTCGCAGAAATAATAAAGTAAAGAAACGTTTGTGAGCTTGACATTTTACTACTTTAATTTTTTTACGACCTACTTGCATGCGTTCCCAGAATCGGCAGTAACATTGTTCTTGTAGTCTTTAAGAATGTTCGACATTTCGGTATTGTAGTTCACGTAGGTATTTTGAGTGCATGACGTAAATGTGAGGCTTTCGTAGACGGCTAAAATTAGGGAATTTTCTGAACGGTGCCGGAGAAAAAAACAGTTCTTCAGGAATGTTTGCCTCATCGTTTAATAGTGAAATGACAGCATATAGGGACTTCCTCTTTCCATCCTTTCCAGGCCTTTCCTTCCTTCCTTCGTTACTTTTTTCTCCTCATTTCTCCTTCCTTTCTTCTTTTTTCTTTTCTCATTTCTATTCCAGAATTTCCGAACTTCTCAGAATTTTGTACTCGAGATTGTAAGTGCTATTATATATTTAGTTATTGGCAACCAACCGAAAAATCCAGTTCCACATTTGAATTGCCAATCAGCCATCAATCCTTGATACGCGTATGCGTCCTGGGGAGATTTCCCCATACCAACTTGTCCTACGAGACCAAGACAGAAGTAGATGTTCTCCGGACCGAGGCAAGAGTAAAAATTCGCGAAGCCACTGCAAGTTCATTGTATAGGTATTGATTTATCCGTTAAGTTGTGAAAAAACATTAGGAAATGTGCTGTAAAAAACATTTAAAAAGCCTTAAAAAGCTAAACACACAAAGGAAATAACAAAAGCTTGAGATTTAATCAGCAAAATGACATAAAAACCTATGGATAAACAGAAAATATGTTTGAAAATACAGAACACTATAATGGGACCCAAAATACTGACTAATATTAATATGTTCAAAATTTGTTGTTGGGGAACCCTCAATTACTTATAATAGTGTATCATGTTCTGTTTTTTCCTAAGTTTTACGGGTTGTTTTTCATAGGAAATAGGTAAGACCCACTTAAAACGTAAGGATTTTCCTCCTTTTCTTGGAAAAACGTAATGAAAGGAGTTTTTTTCAACAATTTTTGGGATGTTTATTCATGGATTCTACTTAGAAAGTGGATTTTGCATTTCGTAGATGTCCATATTTCCTAACATATCGATGTTTTAGTTGCTTTCTTCGAACTTTAATGGAAAATTGAACAAAATCGTCTACGTTTTGAGAATTTTTTCTGTTCTAGTGAAACTTCAGTGGAATTTTATTTAATTAAATTTACAGAAAATAGTTTCCACTAAAGTTGACCGATGTTGAATAAAATTTGTCTCTTCTTCCCGTTAAGGAGCTCGTTAAAGAGCCTATGGCAGCCATTTTTTTTTTGTAAACGTAGAAAATCGAAGTTCTGAGTCTGGGCCATTGAATGCATCCATTCATAGTCGCTACTGCCTGCATTCAAATCCAGAGTGCCATGGAACTTTAATCTTTTCGTACAAGGCAGATCAAAAAAGAAAATCTAAGGAAAAAGTCTGGATCAAGCAGGGAAAGATTGGAGAGGAACCGCGCGTAGAGGCGGACACGTCGCGTCGCACTCACACGGCTGAACATATCTGTTGTTAGCTATGTGAGTTGCTGCAAATAAAAACGTGAAAAATTAATTTTTTTTTGTTAAATAGGGTTTGGAATAATTCCGTTGCAGGAAAAAAATCAAAATGGACACAATAGAAACATAATCTTATATTTTGGCAAGCAAAAAAAAGAGAAATTTGAATTTGAGAAAAATTTGAAAATATGTAAATAATCAGTGGGATAAACTGACTTGCAGATGGTTACATAATTATTTATTCCATAAGGCGGTCGCATCAGAGAAATCAACGCTTGATTCAGTTGATTCACGTCGTTCCAGATGTTTGTAGTACTATAAATGAAGTCTTTATTCCATAAATACGGTTTCCGGGCACCTTTGTAAGCTTATTTTCCTAACTTCGAAGATGCTAACTTTTCTATAGATTTCCTACCTAAAATGTGGGACATTTCACACATCTTAACATAAATAACGAAAAAAACTAACAATTTTCCCGTTAAAGACAATTAATTTAGTGGTAAAAATTCAAAATCACTTCCTCCGGACAACTATCACATGTAGATTGCTTTTATCCTTACTCGATATCCCAGAATTGTTGTAAAGCAGCATTACAGTGATTGAACTGTGTCATTTGACAGTTCTCCACCTGTTGTGTGGAGACCAACGTCAATAGTCCTGGAAAAAAAATTATATTTAGATTTAATCTTTTATTCATCCGAGAAGAGTTCAATTTCTGACTAAATCTCACCTTTTTCCCTTAGAAATAACTATAAATTTATCTCGAACTAGTCTTTATTCTATCAATATTTTTTTAAGAAATTTTGAGAATAAAAAAAATAGTAGGCTAGCTCTTTAAAGGCTGAATCTTTAGAGTACGATGCAAATTGTTCGAAAAAATAAGATTTACAGAAGTAGGATCAATTTCTTTCATGATCACAATAATTGAGTTGAAATTCTCCGAATATTTGATATATATATATCATATTACTACTTAATATTTGTTCCTTAATTTCAGGCCTGCATCCAAATCAATCAATAATAACAGCCCTTTGGTGAAAAATTTTCTGCAATTATTTCTTTGCCGGTGAGATTTTTCAACGCGGTTTTTTCCTGTATAACTTTTCAGCAGATTGATTGATTATAAAATTAGTAGGTCAATGTTGTAATTAACAATATTACCTAGTAATACGACGAGTTTAGTCATTAGAAATGTGTGTAGAGGGACGAAACGATGTGGCGTAAAGCTGATAAGCGAGAAAATTCTTGACGCACGCGTCTTTTACGACCTAAGGGAGTGTCATCGTAGCGTTGTTGCTTACAATCAGTCAACTTCCAGGGATTAAGGGACTTTCAGGGGAAAAAATATTATTGTTTTATGAAGATAGGCATTTGTAAAGTGAACATTCGTGAATTCATTCAGTTAAAAATTCTTTTTGAAAAATTGACAATGGAAATGGAAAATTTTCCTTCCTTCATTCATCATTTTTGGAACACGCCAGAAATTTTCCTTTTTTAAAAATGGCTCCTTTGTTGGACACCAGGATCTCAGAATCATCTCTGTACGATCGCAGATCCATGTACGATTGAGATTTTCTAAACGATTCTAATGAGTATCAATTTTAGCGAAGTGATCAGTTCCACAATACAGTTACAGTAACCGTAGCAATAGCAATAGCAGTAAGATGAATTGTACGGTATAGTTAGTGTATGTGTTGTGATTGTGTTGATCGGTTACGGTGTTGATCACGAAAGTTGTCGTTGACCGCAAGGAAAAGGAGAAATCCATGGAAAATTCCTACGGATGCTCGAATCGATTGATTAGCAGGCACATCTATAGTGTAATTTAACTTTTTTTTTTAGTTTTTTTCTGTGTAATTTTCCACAGTGTAATTTTCTCACTATTCATTTCAGTTTGTGTTAATACTGATAAGTAATTATATGAATTTCACTAAAAGAAAAATAAAAATAGACATCACCAAGCGAAAAAATAGCACTGAAAAAGTTACACTACTGAAAAAATAAGAAAATAATATGCTTATCACGCTAATTAATCTGTTTGGGATGCGCCAACTCATTCGTTTTAAAATTAGAATCTGAAATAACCCTGAAAATCACTGCCTAGGCTATAAGGTAGCCTAGGCAGTGATTTTCAGGGTTATTTCAGATAAAAAACAAGTGCGCTTATTCTTTTAAACAAGTCTGATACCAATTATTCGTTCTGGAAGATCGAAACGCTTCATCAGCCCAGCACGGCTTCGAACCGCCGAACATGCAAACGAACTACTGACCTCATACCATTGCACTACACTGACATCGACACATTTGAAAAAAAAGAGCTTCCTGCCTCTTGTACCACTCTTTCTGTTATTTTAAAAATAGTCTTTTCATTTTTTTTATCCACAATTTCTTTTTTCTTCCCTTACGAGTCTGTTCCTGCTATCAAAGCCCTGCAATCAAACTTTCTGTGTCTTGTTACATATTTTTGTATTGATTCATCGAATTAGGCACTGTTAAGGAATAGAGAAACGCAATTGCGGTTCCCTAATGTATTCCAGAACTTGTTGGTGATATTTTAACTGCAATAGCATGCTAATTAGAGGATGACACATTTAACGATTTCCGAAATGTTAACGCCCTGATTCACGATCACATACGGATGTGTCAGATTTATGAACATTTTGTGTTATTTATGTGTTTCTAGTATGTCTGCAATGTCTGAAATGTCAATTGTCCAGTTTCTTTTGTATTCTGGCGATAGAGAAAATTTTAATGGATTTTTTTCCTACGATACGTATTTCTACTTTGGGACTTTACGGTGGATGTAAAAATTCCCGGTGTTTTCTGATCTTTTTCCAAACTAATACTGTTATACGTGTGTGAAAAACAACTATGGGACATAGGTAATGAGTGGATAAGAGGATTTTCCCTGAACGGTCGACGGCTCACCGTTGGAACAAATCAAACTTTCCTCCCAGTGTCAATAAATAGTACTATAGTAGTTTGCAGGATGTGCGTAGCGCAATGGATAAGAGTTTTGGCTGTGACCGCACGATCGATCGATAGTTCGAAACCGTCCAGAACCAAAGAAGACTTTTCTCCTTTCGGGGCTCGATTAAGTGAAGCTAGAATTGTCTAAGAAGATGAAAATACCAGTTTACATTGGCTCCTCCTTAAAATGAGGGGGTAAGAGAGAATAAGTGTTCATGAAACCTCGAACCTCGAATTCTGAATTGAACTCGATTGAACTGCCGATGGATGGGACCCACTGAAAGTGCCAAATTTGCAGAAACGTCCAGAATCTTTCTCTAATAACGTTCCTTAGATTCTTCGTTCAACAGCCCATCGTTTTTTTTTCTTTTTCGCTTCTCAAACATTCTTCTCGAACTGCTGATAATTAGTACTAAAAAGAGCGCTTTCTTCAAATTTTCTTATTTTTCAAACAAATTAAAAATTAAAATAACAAAAAAATAAAAAATAAAAAGTAATTATGAATTGAAATTTTTCAAACGTTCTTTACAGGAATATGAGACCAGAACTTATCACATGATATAATCATTTACGTATTCATCAACGGATAAACATCCCATTTGTCAAGAAAAAAAACCTTTTAATTTATTCGGAACCTTCTTAGTTACTCAATCCCAGGAAGAGTTACGGTAGATTATGCGAATATAACTGTAGAATTAATCTGATACAGTATTTTTCGGCTTGCTCCACGTATACTTTTTTACGCTACGGGGAATTTCTGAAATCTGAATTCCATTCCAACAATGCCACTTGTACTTTCAATGAAATCTGTATGGAATCTTTGACGATTTTTTTTGACGCAGGATTTTCATATGCTCATATGAACATCAATCTAAGAAAATGTAAACTCTTTAGAAGTTGAAAATAGAACATAAAAAGATAGATAAAGAGAGAAAAGAGGAAAAGAGATAGAGATAAAAGTATAAAGAGAGAAAAATAAAAAAAATGTGGATTCTGTGGTCCTAAGAAATGGGTGGATCTGTCCGGCAATAGTCAACTATTATGCATGTTGTATTATGTTCTATTTATATATTTTTTCTATTTTTTCTACTTTTTTTATTTTTATCTTTCTGTTCAGCTATTATGTTCTACAAATTAATCCTTAGTTATTTTCTTACATTTTTTCCCTCAAACTCAGTCACTGAACTGTCCAAACATATCAGTAATTGTTTAAACGAGAAAAAAAAGAACTCTTATCGTGAAAAGTCAATGACAACCAAAGAATGGAAAGTGCTTGCCCTCTTAGTGTGTTTACCCAGAGATTTCGATTGCTGGATTGTTTCTTCCCGATCCGATCCGCTTAGCAACGAGAATTTATCAATCATCGCATTCCTGAATTAAATTGAGTTGAAATGATTCAGGGCGACTGTCCTTGAATTTTGGCATGTTGAATACGTAGCTTTTTGATCGATTTACTTGAGTTGTAGCCTGAATTGATTGAATTTTTTGGAATTGAATTGAAATTTTAGAATTGAATTTTTATTGAGGTTTCTCTAATTATCTGTAGGGACGGTGTAGTGTAGTGGGTAAGAGGTTTCGTTGTGGCCGGAGCATGATCGATTGGAGGTTCGATTCCGCCTTGGTGCCAACCAAGGCTTTTAGCCCTCCAGTTCCATAAGTTATCCATAAGTTATTAGTTGTTAATTAAGCACATCCATGAATTGGTATCAGACTTGTCTGATCTGTCGGTTAATCCCCGCAAGTCATTCTACAGGCTCGTCACGCTCTCGTAAACCTCAAAGGATCCTTAATTGAAGCGAACACGATGTCGGATCCAAGTGGATTGATTAGTGCCAGAAATCTTATCTCCTTATCTTTTCACTTTTTCTCCTTTCCTCTCTCTCTCCCTGCAGAATTTTAAATGCACTTTTTTCTGGAACATCTTATTTATGCACATTTCCCACGAGTGCATTCGAATTCGCAGCGTTTTCTGGATCGATACAAAATTCATGTTACAGTGAATCGTATTCCTCATGTGCTCTGTTTCGCAGCTTCGCAAGTCAAAATGTCAAATTTCTCCCCGCTAGTCATCAGAAACCATCATATCATCGCTCTTTAAGCGATTACACATAGCTTTTGTAAAATAACAGTGCGTGTGTCCATAATACAGTACTATCACGGGCTCAGTTCATGAATTTCATCGTTCTGAGGTAGTTGGGAGCTCTCCTGACGCTCCCGTAGTACTCTCCTGCTCATATTTGTTTGTTTGAACTTCCTTTTTTTATTACATTCGCTATGTGACTTTTATGACCGTTACTGTAGAACGTTGATAAGATACTGTGATCTTTCAAGGACATACAATAGGGATAATAGAGATGCTTGCAATTAGTGCACTCTCTTCTTCTCTTAGGACTTTTTTTTCACAGAAATTTTATTCAATTTCTTCATTTTTCTCAATAAATTCAATAAATTAATAAAATTACTTTTATGCTTATGTATGTTTATTTATTATGTTTATGATTTTCTCACATTTTGGTACATAACGTTTCCAGTTCTCTCAGAAGACCTTTTTTTGTGAAGCTGCCTATTCAATTTACCCGATCTCATTTATTTATTTATTTATCTTCCTTTTTGTCTTATTTATTTACCTTGCTAAACACATCTGCATATCTTCAGTCTCCGGCACGCATAGTGATTTTTTAATTTATTTTTAGAATTAGCGTTGCTAAGGTATATATATATATATATATATATATATATATATATATTCCACCTGTGAGAAATTTAAACTTAATATCCCACTAGGATATCGTTTATACTGTCGCACACCTACTAAGAATTACAGCGAGCGATTTTTCCCACTTTTTTTCTATCAGGTAAGGTGATTTTCTTCCTTGAAAAACAAATCTAAATAATTTATAACACGAGTAACTTGAGAAAGTTCAATCACTTGAATTGCAGTAATATCCTCCTATTGCGGAAGGACCGCAGGAATTCTGCAGCAAATTGAAGGAAATAGAAATTAAATCTTTCAATATTCCTCGGTGATCTTTCTATCATTGGATTTCCAGCTGAATTCAAAAATTTATGATAATAAAAAAATTTTCGAAGGACGTTTTTTCTTCTTGTCTTCATCTTGATAAGTGGTATTTTGCGTTGTTATTAGACAAAATAGCACATTTAGTGCGAATGGAGGCGGAGTATTTATGCGCCAACCAATAGCGGACTCTAGGACTCCGCCCATTTTGTCAGCATAATGTTCCTCACTGAAACGATTTAATCGTCTTCAGTTACTTTTCTTTCTCAAAGAATTAAATGACTATGTCGTTTTGAGCATCGTAGAGCGTTTTGAGCATAGATGTATGCAATTTTTTTTCAAAATTGAACTATTAAATAGCCTGAAATTACTGTTATCAACTGTAGTTTTTTTATCACTTAAGATTGTGCCAATATCTCATTCAAACTATCATTCGCATTGTTAATTGAGTAAACAACGAAATTACGAAGAATCACATTAAAAAGACGTAAAATCAAGAATAAGAAGGAATTATCTAAAATTCCTCCACTAAGCAATATTGCGGTCTTTTCTGGGTGAAATCCACCAAATTCTAGGATGTTCTAGGATGTTTTTTTCCACAAGAGGACGTATTATCAAGAAGAAAAAGGAATTAACTATAATTCTTTATTAAACAATATTGTCGGCCTTTCTTCTTTTGGGAGAAATCGGACGAAATCCTGTTCTAGAATGTTTTCATTCCACAGATAGGAAAGTCGTAAATACAAAACATCTGATCATCATACAATACCATCATCGGTTTAAAGGCATCAATCCATAAATCTGGGGTTTTACGGATTTCAGCTGGACTATTCTTATAAGGGATAGTAGATTATGGAAAGGAGGGTGATTCCGTCCATTTCTTCCTAATTGCCGTAAAAAACGGCGCGGAAGATACGGCTTCAGCTGTTCTATGAGTTCGACTGGAGCGCGCCAGCTTTGTGCGGCCCCGAATCTTCCGGTGCGTTTTTTACGGCAATTAGGAAGAAATGGACGGAATTACCCCCCTCTCCATAGTTTACTATCCCGTATACGAATACTCCACCCGAGATCTGCACCACCTCAGATTCGTGGGGTGATGCCTTTAAGGATTCAGAAAATCGAAATCCTTCTCACATGTGATGACGTTACATCCGGTTCCATCCATCACATACCTCATATCCGAGATCAATCACAAAACAACGAATCATCAGGTCACATGTGACCCAGATGTCGTCAGATCATGCAGAATTTCAGCGCGAGAAAAAGGAGAAGGAAAGCAGAATTTTCAGCGGAATCATGGTTTTTGTGGAAATTCAAATAAATCAGGTCTCAAGGTCCCTATTAAGAGGACATTTACTTTTCTTTCCGGAGAAATAAAGTGGCCTGCTTAATCAGAATCTGTTTCTGATTCCAAATCACCCATCAAAATTACATTTTCAGAAGAATTGTTATAAATTGTCGTTCGTTTTTTTTTCTCTTCATATCTTAAGTACAAATTTTAAATTTAAATTACAGCTCATGACTTTTAGATTTTCTTATTTTCTAAAAGTTAGTGTTAGGCATTGTTAATTTTTTATTTTTTTATTGTTATTATATTTTATTATTTTTTATCTGTTTATTGTATATTATATTATATTATTATCTATAATATATTTTTATTATACTTACTTTTTTTATTATATTGGTATTGTTTGTTTATGTAATTCTATGCATATATTTTCCTCATGCATTCCATTTATGTTAGTCGGATTTTTTTTGTTGTTTTCCCCGTAGATTTTTAAATATTGATTTCCTTGTCTATTTATTTGAAAACACCAACAAGTCTGCCATAAAAGTTTTACTCTCAAAATCCTCTACAGAGCGTGAGTAAGTAACCGTAACAGTAAATAAAAGTTATAAGAGAAAACACTACTCTTAATTCAAGAAGGAAGAAGCGTCATAAACCTAGGATGACTGGATCGGTTCTCATTTTTTCCTCTTTCTCAAGTCTGGCAACAACCTTCACGTGACTCCCATAACTCTTCCGCGTAAAAAGACAATGTCAGATTCTAATGCTTAAGTCGTGACACAGAAGATGTACTGTGGTGGACGAGTTTATTTAATTTATCGTTCCGTCCTTGTCATGTCACGTCCTTTCTGGTTCCTTCTGGCCAACAGGGTGAGACAGTTCGCTGAGGAATTCAATCTCTCCAGAAAAGAGGAGAAAAACGATTGCACTACTGTTTATGTAGTTAGAGGGAATTTCCAGGATTTTATTAAAATTTAATAAATCTGATTTCTGATCTCTTCCCCAATATATTTATCCTTGGAAGGATAAATACGAATGGAAACGGAGCCAACGGTCACTCCTTATTCCGAAATCTTGCTCTCTAATATTATTTTTTTGAATAAAACAACAAACTTGGTGCAACGGCACAATTTCGCTGCAGGACGCTACATCGACGTTTGCTGAAGAAACATTTCCAGTGCGGAAGACGAGGGGAAACATATTTCCGCCGTATGATTAATTGTCCAAAATTTTTCCAATACAAAAAAAAATCCAAAAATCAAAGTCAAATCTTTATTGGATGGCAGCCCATGGAGCCAAGACGCGTTTTTTTTCCGCTGGAGCGCCTCCTTATCCAGAATTTGAAGAATTTTGGGATCTACTCTCTTTTCTAATCTGTATTGTGTTTGGATTGTTCTATTATTAAGATATTTATTGGATATTTTATTGGTTCAGTACATGCCCAACCATCCGGGGATGATCTCGGGGCGATTCTTCTCCTCGGAGGATACATGTGCGTACCCGGTTTTTTTTTGCCCGCTACCTGTCGACCAAATACGCCAGCGGCCTGGTAGTTAATGAATGCATGTAGCGTGACTCAGTTCGTATGTACGTATATACCTACCTACCTATACCTTCGTATATGTAGATGTGAACGTATCAACAGAACCGGTTTTCAACTGTTGACACCGCCCCTCCCACCAAAATTTCAGAATCGCCACCATCGAGGGGAGGCATTGTTTCATACACGAGTTCCATTCAGTGTTTTGTTATGAGCGCTATAACTCTGTGTGGGAAGCTTTCTTTCCATTTCATTCCCTTGTTTTCCTTCTATTTCTATTTTCTTTCTTTATTTTTCCACTCGTGTTTTGTTATGAGCGCTATAACTCTGTACGTCTGTACTCTACGTACGTTGAACTCATTCCCGACTGGAATCAGGAATTCAGGGAAGCATTTCCCAGAAGAATCGTACTCTACACTTTTTTCTCGTTCTTTGTCTCACCCTGTCTCATCATTCTTTTTTTCTCCCAAAGTTCTTTTATCTCCTTGTTTTCCTTCCATTTCATTTCCGTGTTTTTCTTCTATCACTATTTCCTTTATTTTTCTCACTCGTGCTTTGTTATGAGCGCTATAACTCCATGTATATAGTAGGCTAATATTACATTGTACTCATTCCTGACTGGAATCAGGAATTCACGGGAGGATTTCCCAGGGAAACCGCACGACCCTACTTCTTTTTATAACACGAGCGAGGAAGTAAAGAATAAATAAAGGAGATAAAGATTCCTCTGCTTCTCCCTAACTCAGCTCCTTTTTTAAATTTTTTCAGTCCCCTTCTTTCCCTTCTATTTCATACCCTTGTTTTCCTCCTATTTGCGTTCCTTTGTTAAATTTTCTTCCTCAAAAATTCTAATTTTTAATGGAAGCGATGCATATTCAATCACCTATCCACCGATTTCCTTCCAGGAAGACAAGCTCGAATCGCTAACCTCCTCTAAACAATGGTTAAATCAATTAGAGATACTAAATTCGCACGGATTATAAGCGAAATTTTTAGAAATACACATGTTAGTTTCATAAATTCATCTCCTTCGTTTCTTCCCCTGTTTCATTTTTCATTAATTTTTCAGATAAATTTCATTATAACCTCTTGCCTTATACTTATCGCAACATATCTCGTTGTATTAGCAGCATTCGGTCGAAGTTTCAGTGAGTTTTTTTTTCTGAAATTTCTTTGTTGAATTTTTGTGGATTTTCCTTTTTTCTTGAAAAAAAACTAAAAAAAATCAATTTCAGTTCATCCATTCACTAGCGGTGAGCAATCAATAGTGGACGCCAGAAATGCTACCGCTTCAACCTCCGATATCTCAAGTCTCATAACCTCAGCGTTCTCATTATTCTTTTTATTAATTATTTCATTGTGTGTTGGACAATTATTTGACTACGTTTCACTACCGCCGTTGTTTGGTAAGTTGTACTTCGAAAAAAAAATATTCACTTGTAAAATTTCAAGCCTAAATAATAAAATAAAACTAGGAAAAAGTGAGAGATAATTATTTCTAATTTTTCTAACCTTTTCCTAAACTTCTAAATGGGAACCAGTAGAAATGAGCTACCGGTGGATCGCCCAAGTTTTTCCGAAGGATAATCTGTGACTCATCGGTGGTTCACGCTCTAAAATGCAACATTTTTTCTAGTTTCCATCGAAAGAATCAGCAATGTTCCTCGTTTTTCTCCTAAAACGATCCTTAATTGTGCAGCAACACATATGAACTCAAAAAATCGTGGTAATTTCACGAATAGTTTTATTATTTATTTCAATTATTTCCAGAAATCAAAATTGTGAATTCCCACCTAACGTTTCTAGCTGTAATTTTTCTCACAGACAGAATTTAAGGAAATTTTCCACGAGCTTATCTTTTGTTAGTCGTATAGCTCTCATTTATAAATTAATTTTTTCTGGAACTTACTGTCTTAAATTTTTCATTGCCAATAAGTGAGCTACGTTTAGGACACTTAGTAGGTTTTAGTGTTAGATATTCAAAAAAAAAAATTCAATGTACTATTCAAAATTTCAAACAATAATATTTCTCTCCGTTCTTTGAATAATTCACAATTTCTTACAAAATTCTTGGCTGCACTATTTTTGATTTCTCTTTCTTTCGCACGGAAGAAAATATTTTTTTGTTTAGCACGCGACTTCAACGGTTTTTCCTCAATCTTTGCTGGTTTATAATAATATATTTAGTATTTTCAATCGGCACAAGTTTATTTCTGTGCAAGAAAAAAATTATTCTCTTCTATGTATCAGTATTAGGCGTTAGAAAATTTGTGATTTATTTCAATTCTTATTTTAATCTATGGAGTAGAATTTATTAAAATTATTATCCTGATAACTAACATGTTCCCTTCTCGGATCTATATCTACATAGATTTGACCGTGATTTTTTTTCACAACACCTGCAGCATTTTTTTTATCTTCATTACATTCTTTGCAATATCCCTTCAATCCATAATTCTCGGGAGTCCGTTCTTTTTCGTAGTCCTTTACTCATTGCTAAGTTTGTAGCAAGAAATAAATGTGACGATAGATGAATATTGAAATTTAAGAAAAAAAACTAGAATTTTTTACCCATCATCTTTCCTTTCAAAGAAAAAATATTCCAAATTTTTCACATCGGTCAATTCCTCTCAGCTATTCTTTTTCGTAAAGAGTTCCCTTAGAAATCAGCACATTTTTTCTTCATCGATTTTTTTCCCGATTTGAACTGTGGATTTCGTATCAAAGACAATTTTACAGTGTAATATTTTCTTTAACACTATTTACTGCGTAGCACACGGAACAATGGAAATGTGCAGAGAATTTTCTTTTTTCTCTAGAAATTCAAAGTATTTTCCTGACTTTTATCCAATGAATTTTCTCAGGCATTCTATGCGTAATTGTTCTATAGAAGATTTTTATCAAAATTTTGAATTTATTTATTTGAAGTTAATTTGAAAATTTGTTTATCAAAATAAATCGAAGATCCAGAATTCACTGAATTCTATGAAGATACATACAAGCTTTTTTTGTTTTTTTTTTGGGAAAGATCTTGCGCAAACTATGAAGCAGATCAAGTTTTATGTCTGAGGATTACAATTTTCTTTTGAAAAATTATAATTGTGGATAACAAAGATAAATAAACTCAATATCTTTGAATGACGTTTCAGCAAAAAGCAAGTAGCTATTAAAGTGCTAAGATTGACTTAATTGGCATGAGGCCAATAATGGATGATCCACCATTCAGGAACCAATTATAGGTTGCTTGTTGGTGGGTTTATTGGTGAAAAATATCGCTGTCTTTCACGAAATGTTCTACGTGAATCCAAAATGGGAATGGTGTATACGGACACTTGCGCTTACCGTAATCCTTGTACGTTGTGGCATAGGACTCAGTTGGGATTACCTGAAAGAGGCTATGGTTAGTGGAAAAACATTGTTTGCTGTTGAACGAAGAAAATTTCTCACTGATGAATCCTCCGAGTCTAAAAATCCTCATAATTTAGGTGGTCACGCTCAGCCTTGGCATCATAACAGCCGCTATAGAAAGCGCTGCTATCGCCCTTGCTGCTATTTTTATTTTTGGATGGTCCGTTTCGATGGCGTTGATTTGTGGGTAAGTTCAGGAGGTTCTTTTTTCCCCTTAGGATATCCAGATATAGAGCCAAGATGTGTAGAATTAACGCCAATTAACCACGCTTACTACATATCTATTTACTTGTGGAAAACAAATATGTCAGGAGTTAAAAATATGTAGAAATTTAAAACAATGCCTCTCTTCCCGTTTATTCCCATGTTATTTTTAAAAGGTTTACCATTGACAAAACCTTTTCTTTTAATTGTGTTCTCCTCTTTTTTTTTTGTTTTTCTCACACGCCCCGCCCTTTTTCTTGTTATTTTCCTCTTTTCAGAACCCTACTCAAGTTTAAATTCCGCTCATTCTTCGAAAATCCTAGCTTTCCCCCCCCCCCAAAAAAAAAATAGAAAGCGACGAAGTGGAACATACTGTAAGCAAAATATCGATGCTGAGGGACCTTATTTTGAAAAGCCCTTTAAATATCTAAATAAACAATGAAAAAAATAAGTTGCAGCGGAAACGAATCAAGAAACCTGAACTTTTAAATGGTTATTGCACGGTCTACGTGTTCCCCACATAAAATAACCTGACCAGCTGAAAATTTGGATGCTTTCCTTTGCATCTCGGTCTCTACCAACTGATTTCTACCAACCAACAACTGCAGATGATTTACGCTTATCGCAAAAGTTGGGCCGAACCGGGATTCGAACCCGGGACCTCTCGCACCCGAAGCGAGAATCATACCCCTAGACCATCCGGCCGCACTCATGTTGATTTGCTCACATTTTCAGAATTTCTTTCTCTTAGTATCCTCCAAGCTTAACGTCTTTACAGTAATAATCACTATAAGTAGGAGCATCCGTTCACTAAATCTTATCGCTGATGGTTTCCAGAGAATTTGCGAAATTATGGATTCAAACTGAGGCGCCGAGGAGGTTCTGTGAGCGTAGAGCTTTTTTTCAGATTCATATTGACCGCTGTTTCACCGGCCGTTACTGTTCCTACTATGCTTGACCTACAGAGCCAAGGACTGGGGACAAGAAAAGTTAGTTGGACACCTCATTCCCGTACTGCGTACTGTATGAGAACTGTGGATTTAGGGCATCCCAACATTAGTCCTGGCTTCAGCTACTCTTGATAACATTTTCTGCATAACAGCATTCTCAGCTGCTGTTTCAATAGTATCCGCAACAGGTGAGCAGCTGTTGTACCTTGGAATAATACCTTGGAATTTTCCTAAGATTTTTAATTATTTGATTATTGTGCAGAAAAAGAAATGAATGGGAGCATGCGGCTCCATTCTCTGGATCTAAAACTTCTACAACCATTATTGGTAGTTACTAAAACGTCAAAAAAAGCCCCTATATAAGTCCACTTACATTTACAAGGCCGATTGTACAGTATTACGCTTAAGGGCATACCCCACGAACCTGACGTGGTGTGGATTTCCAAGGGTCAAAGACTACACGAGGCCTAAATTGCGAAAACGAGTGGGATCTCGTTCATCTCTCCCTGCATCACTGTAAACAGGTGGTTTCAGAATCCAGCTCCTTACGACGTCCTCTATTCCAACCACACCACCCTTATGCCCCGCCCCCGCCTGCGATTCGTCGAATGAAATGAGTTGCCACTTCTGGGCGTTCTAATGGATTTTGAGATAAATAGAAATTGCTATAGAGGACGTCGTAAGGAACCGGATTCTGAAGCTGTCTGTCTACAGTGATGCAGGGAGAGATGAACGAGATCCAACCCGTCTTCGCAATCTACGCGCCCGTATAGTGTGTTTGGCCCTCGAAAATCCATACCACGCCAGATTCCGTCAGATTCGTGGGGTGATGCCTTTAAGTCAATTCAGTTCCTCGCACTTCTGGTAAAAGAACTAATATAAGAATTATTTAAAAAAAACAAACTATTAAAAATTAGAAATATAATTCGATAATTATTGAAAATTAAATTATTATCAGAACAAAGCTACCGATTTTATAGGTCGATTGACCACGTAAGTCGTTGTAAGCCATAAAATAATAATAAATGAAAGGGTACAATTAAAAATTAAATAAAGATAACGACGAAAACATAATAATAATAAGAATTAGTTATAAATTAATGAATGAAAAATAATGAGATTAATAAAACAAGGATAAAGTGAACGTTTGCTGAACCTATACACTTTTGAATTAGAAATGAATGAAATTCCATAGTAGGCTCGATAAACGTGGTACAATTTATTTTTTTTTCCCTTCATCGTTCTCGTGTCCTAATTGCACTAATAACGTGATAATATTATATAATATACGTAAATGTAATAAATAAAATAAAAATAAAATGAAATAATAAAATAAAATATCCTTAACAAAAAAAACGCGAAATATCCTTAACATTGCCGTGTATTGGGTTGACAGTAACTCCATTTAATCAATATAGGCCTCAGCGGGTTAAAATCCTGTTTAAAGCGGTACATGACTGGGAAATGAGGTGTTTTAGTTCCAATTTTTCTCCTAAATAGTCCTGTACGTTCAAAATGTCCATCTAATTTCCGTTTCCGTTTCCACTTTGTACAGTCGCTAAGAAAAGTTGTCGTTAAAATGTTCTGGAAATGTGAAGAATCCATAAAACTAAATAAAATGTGAATGTGTTTAGAGCCAATTGGTGAAGTTATTGCGGTGACCGTAGCACAACTAATTATTGGTGCGATAATTGGACTAATTATGGGTGAGTTCAGTTTTTTTTTTGCAAAAGTAGTTTACAAAGACAAATTTCTGTAAAAGCACTGCGGTTGGAGAATTTCCTCCGTTCGCATTTTCCTCTTCTCCTCTTCTGGTTAATCAGTTCTTCTCCTTTTTGATAATCAGCTTGTAATTTCCGATATGAGTTAGAAGAAAGCTTCGTACGAGTTATATGCGTCAACCAATCACATGCACTCACGTGCACCGCCCCTTCTCGCTGATTCGCTCTACATATTTTCTCCTTAATTTTCACTAATAGTCTTTTTAAAGGCATATAGCAATTTTTTCTTGATTTTCTCTGACGATCAGGCTGGCTACTATGGTGGTTCCCGATTTCCTACGTTGAGAACAGCTCAGTTAGTCGTACCCTTCTGTTCGCCACAGTCCCTTCAGCTTGTGTTCTTGGTAAGTTGTTGCGTTGTTCACAGTAAAATTCTGGAAAATTCCAAAAACTCCAGAATACCATGGATTTATGAAAAAGTTGACGAGAGATTTCTTTCTGCAATACAGATTAATTTTTTTTTAACTGCTAGGAAGAATTTAGCGACAGGTTAGGCTGGTAGGCCCGGCCTAGCAGGTTTTGGCACACCCAACAGAAAATTTTCGTGAAATTTTCTGAATTGCTAAGTTGGATTTCTGGACTTTTTGGAATTTTTCAAATAAAATTGATCTCTTAATTTCATTTTTAATTATAATTTTTAATACATGTAAATTGTAGCGATTCTTCAGCGATTTAGGTTTTCTTTAGGCGGCAACGTCCTTGGATTTCCCAGTGGTGGAATTATTGCAGCGGTCCTAATATGTTTCATAGCAAGCAACCGATGGAAAATTGACAATGACGACAAGGTATTACATTTATCTGGAGGGAAATTCTGGAAAAAAAAAGGATAATTGAAAATTAGAATTTAGAAATTATTTTTTTAGATCATCTATGAAGAGAAAGCGTTTGCTCTCCTATGGAATCTCTTCTTTATGCCGTTACTGTTCGCGTTGATTGGCATGAAACTCGATTTTTCTACAGTAAGACTGTAACGTGTGTGTTGAGATGAGATTCATTCCCCGTAGCCAATGGTGTGATTTTCAGATGACTTGGACTACGGTATTGACTGGATGTGCATTAATTGGGATCGGAGCTTTGTTCAGATTCTTCTCGGGAATCGTCTTCTCATGTTGCTCCGATTTTAACATTAAAGAGCAACTCGTTATTGCTCTATCGTTAATCCCAAAAGCTACAGTTCAGGTGTGATGTGTTCAGTTCCACCATATTTTTTTTCGCATTTTTTTTTAATTTCAACGTAGATGTATTTAATTTTTAGAAAACATTGAAGTTTCCTCCTTTCCTTCCTCAGAATAAAAGTTTTAGGCTGCACTAGCACCTACAATCACTGCTTTGGCTATTAGCTTACCTGATCTACAACAGGAAGCGCATACGGTAAGTCTCAAGAGTATCATCAAATACTTTTTTCTGAAGTTTCTTTTCTGGATTTTTTATACTAGGATGGCAAAAAACTTTTTTACTATTTCTACAAATTATTCCGTGATACACATACAATTTAAATATAATAAGCAATGTATTTCCAAATTTTTTTTTTCGATTCTCTCCCGGGTCACGGTGGAAAATTTCACAAATTCTGGAAAAAAAACTTCATCAATTTAACAGTTATCGCTGTTTTTTGTTGAATTTTCCGATTCCTACGTGAAATACAGTAACCATCCATTTTGTGATAGCATTAATATACCTAAAAATAACCAGGAATAAAAACAATAATAAACATTACAATATTTAGTAACCGTTTTCTCTTTCTGGAACCAATATATGTAAGTTTCTATGCTGTGTACTGTAAGTGATATTCAATAGGTACTGGCTATTTAATTTTTTGAAGAAACTGAAAATATCGCAACAGCTGGAACCATCGTAAAATAAAAAAGGAATGAAAACAATAATTTCGAGAAAATATTTGGGAAAAAAACTAAATTTACGAGCAAGAATCTACGTTTATCGCTACGCGCTTTCGAATGGATCATCTTAGACAGAAAAAAAGAAGCTTGTCCTAAGCAGACAAAGTGTGTGCGTTGCGGCAGACGCGTCGCGGTTGCCCCCGTGAAGATAAGTCCCGGAGTTCCCTTTTATGAGATTTTCTGCGATGGAAAAATTGTAAACTCTCACGAATGTTCGTGATAAGACCTTATGCTATATTCATTATTTTAATTATTTTTCTATTAATTATTTATTATCCTATCTTAAGACCTCTTGTATCTTATAAATAGAATTAAATATGAATTTTTAAGCCGGAATTTTTAAATTTTGAATTTTGGTAATAATATGGTCGAACATTATTCCTCTATGTACTAGGGAACTAAGTAACAAGTACAATTACTGTATTACTTTAGGCAGTAACAGCATGTATACTAACGATTCTGATCACAGCTCCGTTAGGTCAATATATCCTATCCAAGACGTCACCAGTACTCCTCAGAAATACACGGATAGTCGGCATTGTAAGGAAATTTCTTTACATTTCAGCTAAATCAGCATCGAATTTCATTTAACCTCTTTTTTTCCAGGCGAAGAGCACATTAGAGGATATGGAATTTGGGAACAAAGGTATTAACGGTGTGGGAGCTACCGTAATCACAACTCAAATTGAAGAAAATGTTCGATTTCAAAGATTTTAAGAACCATAGAAATTCTATACGCTACGTATTGATCATTAAAGTTCAAAGATAATTTTTAATTGCTCATGATATTCTCGTTCTATTTTTTTATCGTTTCACATATTTGGTGCTTGTTTCTCTTCCTTTCTTTCATTTTTCTTTCTTCTTCGGTTTTTTTTTTCACCGCCGCCGCGAAACCTCTTCAATTGTCATAATTACGCTCATTCACTCACATCTCATTGAAGCTTATAGCTACATTTTTTTCTAGAGGTGAAATATTGTTGTTGAGATCGAATGATTTTGTATATAACGTTGAATGTTGCACTTCTTGTTCTAAACGCCCTATTACAATACATACGTAGTAAGTATTCTTAGAATTTTGTTTTAGAATACCAAAGAGTTATGTATATGATCGAATGAATGAATTTTACATGTGAAATGTGATTGGAAGCACCTCGAGATGGTGGATGTGGCTGAGGTGGAACGTCAACTTCCAGATTCTACCGAAAAATGTGGAAGAATCCACCAAAAACTTCTTTAGGGACTCTATTTCTGTCGTTTTCAAGTGCTATTTGCTCGGAATTAAAGCTGACCAGAAAGAAAGACAAGAGAGAACGTGAGGAATGAGGAAAGAAAGAGAGGAAGAAGGAGAGAGAGGAAGAAAGAGAGAAAAAGAGGGAGAAGAGGAAGGAAGGAAAACGAGAAAAACACGGTTTTTGAAGAAAAAAGTGTTAGCGGCTCGAGTCGCTTTTAAGGGTAATTTTAATGCTATTTTTGTTTCTATTTCCCCACACTTTCATTAAAAATTCTCGAGTATTGTCACATACATACTCCCATATTATAATAAATTCACCAAATAACAAAACCAAATAAAATGAAATCATGCGATGGGAACTATGATTATAAATTGATGTGATAATTATTAAGATAGTAATGAAATTCAAATAGTGTACATAAATAGTTATTCATAATGATGTATATATGTGCTCATGCTTTTCCATCACCGTCATCGGAGACTTGGGCAGCGCCAGCGACGGTTATGGAAAAGCTTGACTGCATGGAAAGAAAGCTGTTTAGATGACTGCTAGGCTACTTTTGGCCCCTGATGTGCCATAACGAAGAAATTTACTCGGAAATGGACATGGTGTACCTGCGGATGACAGATAGAAAACGTCAACATCTTCCCCGGACTTCTGATGTAGTCATGAAAAACCTTCTTCGCTTCTTTGGTCACGTTATGAGGAGAGCGTCTGATCGTCTTGTCCAAGTAGTCCTGAGGATGCTCCCAGATCCCAACTGGGAAAGGCCAACTGGTCGTAAAAGAAAGTTCTGGACGAAGGTGGTGAAGGAAAATCTGAGGACATTTGGCGTTGACTGGCAGTCGAGACGTGAAGTCGAGAAGTTCCGCCGCCTGTGTGGAATAGCGACGGATAGGTAGATTCTATGCAAAATCTAGCTGAAGATCGAACAGGATGGGCTCGGATATGAACAAAAACGACACACTCCGGCGAAGATGCGGATAGCCGCGTTAGGCCGTAATACCTACCCGCCGATTAAGTCAAGTTAAGTCAATGTGCCCACGGTTAACACGAACTGCACATGCGCATGTCGTCAGTATTTGCTCTCCTCTCAATGGCGATAAGAAAAACCTTAAAACGATGCATGAAAAAACGCTGGAAAGGAAAATTTATGAAATAAAATCACAAGATCCAGAAGCAGAACTCAACAAGAGTTCGCTAGTTCCTTTCCGTCCATAAAAATCAGCTAATTATGAACTATAACAAGAAAACTGTTACGACTAAACACCGATCAACCTGCGAGGAACATTTTTCGCAAACAACGACTTTTTCCCTTTAAAAATGACTACAATCTCTAGCGATAACAAATCCGCTAGGGATACGCCCGCGCGTTCTTCAATTCAGAATCGTCTGAGGTTTCCGCCAAACCGTGAGCGACATGCGGCGACGATCCGATGAGTCCGATTGTTCCTGTTTAATCCGTGAAAAATTGTGGAGATAGATAGAGCTCCTAAGGTAGCCATCTTTATTTTTCGCGAGTCGGAGTACTTTATTTGAGAAAAAAAAAACATTTTATGTGAAAAACATGTGAATAATGTTTTTATTCCGAGTCAAGGAGCCTACCAAAATAAAGTTCAAGGATATCGATTTTCTGTGTATTCTAAAAGCTTCTACTTCGCCAATTCCGGGGCTTTTCCAGCAGAAGAGTATGATTTCTGGAGAAATGGAGAAAACTAAACGTTTTGAAACTAAAACAAAACCCAGCAATAACAAGAAAAGAGGTGTGAAGTGCTTGAGAAACAAAAAGATTAATAAAAGAGGGAAGGAGGAGGTTATTCTATGTTTACAATGGTAAACCTTTTATTGTGAGAAATAAAGAACGAAAAGAAAAACAAATTTGAATTTCTAGTATTATCTCCTGATATCTTAGTGGTTCACAAGTACATACAAATGTAGTAGGAGTGGTTAATAGTACATATCCTCGAAATTGTATTAGGATATTTCATTGCTTAATGATTATTTGTTTTATCGGGAGCTAATTGGGATTTATTTTTGCTGAATGAAGAAATGAAGCGCAAATTTGCAAACTACCTACCTAATTACCTAATAATTTTTCAAATGGTATTAAGCAGGGCAGTTTTCATGGTTTTTGTTTAAGAGTTACGAATTCCCTCAGCCTCATATGAGTTAATATTCCTCTAAGCCATCCGTTCACACATTCCATAGGGACGATTCTTTCCACCCGACAATGGCAAATAAATGTGTGACAGGTAAGCTGCACTATTGCAAGGTATATGAAAAAAGAAAAAAGAGTTCCTGGCAATGAGACGAAAAAAATTCTTCCCTCCTTTATGACTACGCCCGCTCCCCTTGTCACTTCAACAATTTGCCAGCAGCCGGAAGAAACAGCTTTGTGGGGGATCCTTCCTCATCCGCTTTATTCCTCTGACACAAAGCCGCCCTGATTACCATTTGTTCCGAGCTCCGAAGAAATCCATCCGAAGAGAATTATCCAAGAACTTTGATTAGCTCAAATCTGAGCTGTGGTCGGGCTTTGAGCCGTAATCTTTGAATTTTGGGCGAAGGGCATCCGTTCGCTCTCTGAGCGATGCGCGCAAGTTGCTTAGTTTGTATACGGAGAACATAGTAATGACTGAACTTACTTTTTAAAAAAATAGATAAACAAAATTGAAACAAAAAACTACATTTCATTTTTTTAAGGGCAACTCGATTTAATTTTTTTCTTCCTACTTTTTCTTAATGGTCCATCTTTTTATCCACCACAGAATCGAAACTGCAGACCGCTTGCAACTGAGAGAATTCACTTCCTACTGAAAATACAGGCATTCAGTAGGATTATCTCCACGTTAACCATAATATCACTCGTTTCCTATAACAGTACTCATACGTATGTAATTTTTTATTTAATAAATAGAAAACAATGACATATATTTCGAGAAAAAATTCTATAAGCGAACTATACGTTCACTTCACGGTGTGACTCATCCGGACTGTCGTAATCCACACGTACTCGCTGCTCTTTCCTACTGGCTTTAATCCGATTATAAAATTAAAATGCAAACGGTGACCAGTCATTCTATGGCGAGAGTTAAATTATTTTCAGAGGACAAAGAAATTGTTGGATAGTAGAGAATAGCTAACAAAAAGCATCAGAGTAATGCTCTTCAAACATCTTACGGCGGTATTTTGTAGCCACGTCGATCAATAGTTATGAAAGTTCCATGGAACTCCGTGTATCGTTTTTTTTGGGCCAGATCTCATATCATGCACATAAATCACTTGTTCAGACAGTTTAGTCCTTCCTGGTTTTCCTGGATAAAACCCCTGTTAGCTAGTAGGTCCTTGAAATGAAAAGAAAAATTCACTTGAACACCCACATTAAAGTTCCTATCTTCTACTAGGGGTCAGTGCATTGAAAATTCCGTGGTTTTACGGAATTTTATTCGTGGCCTAACCTCTCGACAGCTTCGTTTTTGTCGAAGACGTGGCATCTTGTGAAACTCTTAGACTTAAAGATTGAGAAGTCATTGGTTAAATTCAGGAAGACGAATGTTTCAGTGCGAACAGAATTTTCCCAGAGAACAAATTGCTTCCAGAACTAGCTGAAAAACTCATAAATGGGAGTAAAGCCATGAATTACAAAAGGAAAATTACAGTTTCACTTGAAAACGAAGATACACGCTGATGGTACAGCGTGCCACAGGAAATTAATCGAAATTTGTTACTTTTGCTTACCTCATAACAATGAGAACATACTTAGACGGATGAACTAGTAAATAAAAAAAATATCTCGTAACCGAGAGTTTTTTTGCCTGAAAATACCCGTCAGCATGTCATAGAAAATAACAAAAAGTGGCAGATTTTATAAAAATTTCCAAAAATTTTCCCTTAATTTTGTAGAGCAAATTTTGCACATTCACATGGCCATTTATGCAGAATTTAACCGGTTATTCTCCTGCTACAGAGAAAGGTGGAAAATTCCCACGCATGCGAGATTCATTCCCACGTCCAGTGGGTCATAATAGAACAACGGTTCCCAGGATTTTTACAATCTGACTCTTTAAATCATAGAAAATAGGAAGTGCCCATCGAACAGTTTATTTTGTAGTTCTCTTGGAAGTCATAAAATTCTATTAATAAATCTCTGCGGAGGTATATCAAGCGAAATAATTCTTTTACTTTCGTTACCGTCTATCTGTTGTCAACTGTTGAACTGTCGAAAGAATCAAAGTACTAAAAAAAAAGTGAAAAAAAAGTAAAGTAAAGTAGTATCAAGGATTGTAAGGGGACTTTCTCACCCCAAAGCCAAAGTCGTGGAAATCTTGAATTCCTGGGCACTTTTTTTAAAGTGAAATAAGAACAACTCGAAGATATTGTAGGAAAATTACACTTGATAAAAATGAGGTTCAGGACAGATGTAGTGAAATAATTAATAAACAAAATCAAGCAATTTACTTTTCCTGGCATTTCACCAAAACTTCGACGATTTACAAAAATACCATTTCACAAAGTAATTTTAGTCATTGACAATGGCGATTGAACGAAACGAGTGGAGAAGATCCTGGGCGCCGCACTTTCGATGAAGACGGGTCATCTAAGTATATCTGAGTAAGTAAATTTTTCGTCATAATGTTATTCGAAGTAATAAAATGAGAATATTTTAAATGATTTAAATGTTATCCGTTGGAATATAATTGCGTACGCCTATTGTTTAGGTTTTCTCTTTAGTTTGGGTCGAAATGTACAACAACAAAAAACAACAACAACAACAACGACAGTAACAACAACTAACGCTGACTACAAACGTAAATTTTTTCCACCGCTTTTTTTTTTTGGGGGGGGAGAGAAGGGAATTTTAATAAGGAGCATATTTCGGTAGCAATTTGACAACGATTATCTGAGAATATCTTTCCTCTTCCAAACAGTTAAGTGAATTAAGAAAAACGACTAGGATTTCAGCGGATATACCGTCGAGCAATTACAAAATCTGTGTACAGTAATGTATTGTGTCATTTGACGACCTCACAAAGAATTAAAAGTCACATGCACGCAATCATTTGCACATTCCCCGTTGTCACTTTTCACACTGAATTCTTCACACCGGCGAACACCTGAATAAAGATAAATTTTTGAATAAAATAGCAATAGGGGACACGTAATCCGTTTTCAAACTCATATAATCCCACCTCGCTTCGAGTTATCATCCATACGTTGCTTTGAATTTTAATTTATTATTTCTATCCTTATAGGATGAAGATTCTAGTATTTCTACTGTCCGTAAGCTCTACGTTGGCTCATCGCCACCACGGCTACAACCATGGTTTCGGCGCCGGTTACACACCCGATTACCCGGTTAGTTTTACTTTCTTGGAAGTGCAGTGCCTCGAAAGGCAATCCATAGTCGGATCAGAACGACATGAAACACGGTTCAGTTGTGTAAGCGGCTGCACTGGAAGCGATTCCGGGGAGCGTAGCGGTTAGGATCGATGGGGGACCCTTGCTAACAATATTCTTCGCTCTAACTGCCGATGGTCCCATCACGATTCCACCCGACCGCGCCGCTTCGAACTCAGCCGCCTACACAACTGCACCGTGTTTCAAGTCGCTATCCCCTACGACATCCTAATGGCCCCAAAACTGAAGAGAATCAAAAAATATTTATTTATTTTTATTCAACTTCATTTTTATCATTTTGTTCTAAGTTCTGTTTTCCTGTTTTTTTTTAATTATATTTTTTTTCGGGATCATCTTATTAACTCTGAATAGTCAGGAATGGAGTTTTTATTGTATTAAACATAGTAAATGTTATGCGTCTCCATTCCAAAGTAATTATGTTCCTATTTCCAGAATAATTGGTAATTAAGAAGTACGGAGTGTTAATAATAGTTTTTGTATCAATGATCAACTAGAAACAAATAAATTTGCATTGATAATAATATAGTTATTAAAAAAGTATAGTAGTCTGTAATATAGTATATAAATGTGTATCTAATTCTAATAATTAAATAATTCATTTTCCTAGCATTAAACAGCTTCATTTTCGTGTGTTACGGATAAAATTGAGATTTCTCGAGGAAACCACTGATTTGCGAAAGAAGGAAATTTTAAATTTAATAAGTTTAAGGACATTTTTGCTTATTCACTTGGTTTTTGAGTAAATTTTTCGCGCATACAAGATTTATGTAATAGGTGGTCCCATAAGTTTCTTTCCATGGTCCTTAGCATTTTTATCCACCGAAATCTGAGTCCTAGCTAAATAGAATCAACAATCGATCAGATCGATATGTGAAGAATTAAAGAATCAACGAACGATTGATCAGATATTGAACTGTTCTGATGGCTAATTTGTTGAAATATTGAAATATATCCGTTGTTCACTAAAAAAAAAGATGGAAAATACCAGAAAGGTTGGAAGGAAACTTAAACGACTACCTAAAAATTAACACTATTAACGACTTATTAATAAAATTAACAAATTACTTAAGAAAAACAATTTCAACAACTTCAACTCCAACAATGGTAACGGCTACACCACCGAATACGATACAACAACATTCCTGAACAGAGCCTCACCGCAAGCGATGTATGAATACAGACGAATCACAGAGGTGAACATGTGGAATTCAGCACTTCAATTTAAAAGAAAAACTAAAATTAGAGAAAACCAGCTGTTCCAGAACACCTCTCAATCGTTCGAGAAAATGGAGGCAGAACTGCGAAATTGGGCCAAGAATTATGGATTAGAGGTGAGTTCCCGTTGAGTGTCGATGGTCCCCGTAGCTGCTATGGTTTAAAGCGCTGCAGTCCGCTAAAAGTTGGTACAATTATTCATGAAACAGCTAGAAACATCGCCGCCGGGAAACATTGATTTTTCCAAAGGTTCACATTATTCTTGGGTACATTTATTGATTAGCTAAACGGCTGTATTTCTGTTAGGAAAATTTTAAAAAAAAGTTGACGCTCATACGCTCACGAATTAAAATTAAAAAATTAAAATATGCATTGAAAGCAGCGTTTCCTATGGTGCAGAAACCTCAAGGAAAGGGTAGAATCGGTTTGTAGATCATGGAAACAAGCGTAGCTCATAACTTCTTCCTAATCATCGCAAAAAAACGGCTTGGAATAGATCTTTTTTAAGGACGATTCCAGTTGCAACGCGCCACCTTCGTCCACGTGCCGCACGTGCGCTAAAGATTACTAAGGTCTCCTTACCGGACCTATACCTATATTCAAGTAAGACCAACGAGTAGGCTGCTAAGTGGACCGGAACGGAACGTGTACATAGAGGAGCGTCCTAACGTGCATCGTAGGAATTTAAGCGGTTCCCACGCCGTTTTTCATTACTATTAGGGAGAGATGTGCGGGCACACGCCCGTGTCCGTAATCTACAACCCGAACTCTACGTTTTCCGTGCGATTTCCTTAGTACGGGACGTTTCGTAGTTCGACGTCTTTAATTTTAAATCGAAATATTTCAACTGAGCTGTATCAAAATCGTTTACTTGTTCTATTTTTCTTTTTTTACGGTTTTAGATTAATTTGTTACCATTAACATTTCAATGAAGAGCGACAGCTTCAGAAAGAGTACAGTTACTACAAGGAAGCCACTGAAAATAGAGTGGACACGTTCTTTACCTCCGTTAAAAAATTAGTGAGCAAACTGGATCAATTCTTCACCAAATTCAAAAACGTCAGGGATAGAAAGGTAAATTTACAGTTGTGAAGTGTTTTTCCCTGAGCCAACTCTTTAAGAATAGAAATATTCTACATTTTTTTTTGTAGACGAACTCAATTGAAGACATGAACAAAGCTGTACGTGATCTGTTCTATGATATGAATCCTGAGCAGCAGATGGTGGTCAACTTTATCATCAACACATATCATTATCCAAGAAGCCAATTACCGTGTGGTGGTGGCAGTACGAATTGTTTTTGTTTTGTTTTGTTTTTTTTTTTGCTCTCCTCATATGCTCCCTACTGCAATAGTTTGAATTTTTCCAGAATTTGGACCCGGATGGAACCCAAACAATAATGGACATCCGTTCGGACATGACAAATTCCCCGGAAACGGTCACGGATACTCTGGCAATAATGACGGACGTTTTCCAAATAACGGCGGCAACGGTGGATTTCCGTGGAACCATGGGGGATATCCTGGTAAAAACGATGGCGGCTTCCCAGGTCATAATGGAGGCCACTTCGGCGGCAGTGGTGAATTTCCAGGAAACAGTGGAGGATATCCTGGTAAAAATGATGGCAGTTTCCCCGGTTATAATGGAGGCCATCAAGGCGGCAACGGTGGATTTCCCTGGAACGATGGAGGAAACCCCGATAAGAACGATGGCGGCTTCCCAGGTCATAATGGAGGCCACCTAGGTGGTAGTGGTGGATTCCCAGAGAACAGTGGAGAATATCCTGGTAAAAATGATGACAGCTTCCCAGGTCATAACGGAGGCTACCCAAACGGCAACAGTGGCTCACATCCGTGGAACAGTGGAGGATATCCCGAAGGGAACAAAAACTTCCCAGATCACAATGGAGGACATCCATGGGGCAGTGGAGGAAACACTGATGAGAACGGATTTCCCTCAAATCACAATGGAAGACGTACGGGAGACCAAGAATCGATATCGACCTCCGACGACCGTAAAAGAGATCGCACGCCAAGTTTCGGGAATGCGTACCTTCAATGAAGAGAACGGAACGTTATAGTTGAACGGCATATTTTTTATGTTATTTGGTAAAAATATGAAAGTTCAATCCTAGATTTCATCAATAAAGATCTTTGGGATGAGGTAAAACTTGGCTTGTGTTTTTTAAATTATAGTTTTACACATACCCAAATCAAATACGTAATAAAATATAATAATTTAGAAAAACCCACCGGATATTAAAACTGAAATCAACGTTTATTTATATTTTACACTATTCGCATTTGCATTTGATATTCATATTTTTTATTTCTTCAAAATTTCTATTTACATTCATTTATTTATATTTATTTATATCATTTATTTATATTTATTTTACATTAACATTTATATTCTATATTTTACACTTTATATTTTATATGTTACATTTTATATTTATATCCGTACTTTACTTCATTCCTTACATGGTTATGCGTGTGTACAAGGAACAAATAAGACAAAAATAGACTACAAAATATAAGCAGTAGAACATACATGCATTACTGAATTACTACAAAAATTTACTACAAAAAAAACCTATATGCAAGGAATGCTGAACAGAAATGGGGAAAAAGCAGGAAGAAAACATACGTCACAATAGGCATTTAGTTTGTTCATATGGATTTACAGTCACCGGGAGTTTTGCGCGCGTTCATCGGCAACAAAGGGCACAGGTCCTTTTTTTTGCTTTATGAATCCTCTCTCTCTCTACCGTTCACTTTGTTTCAGTCAATTTTCCTTTTTTTCACAGTTGTCTGTTCAAACTTAGCTGCTGCAGCCCAGTCAACACGAAGATTAGGACCATCTTGCTTTATACAGAGTGCGTCATAAATATGATCACTCGATAAAAGGCAAATTATTTGATATTGATCAGGAAACACCAAAGCTTCGATAATAATTTATTAATAATTGGAAAGTCCGACTTTCAATGAACCTCGGCACAGTTGGATGTCGTATTGATTTTGATGAGCTGTACACGAAGTAGTTAAATAATTTTATTGGTCAACGTTTCGGCAGAATCGCCTTCTTCAGAACCTGAAATGGGCGATTCAATTTACAATTTAAAGGCATCACCCCACGAATCTGAGGTGGTGCAGATTTCAGGTGGAGTATTCGTATACGGGATGGGAGACTACGGAGAGGGAGGTGATTCCGTCCATTTCTCGCTAATTGCCGTAAAAAACGGCCCAGAAGATGCGGCGCCGCACAAGACTGGCGCGCTCCAATCGAACCTCTTGTACAAAATGGTGCGCCAGAACGAATGAAGCCGTATCTTCCGGGCCGTTTTTTACGGCAATTAGGAAGAACTGGACGGAATCACCCCCCCCCCCCCCTCCGTAGTCTCCCATCCTGTATACGAATATTCCACCTGAAATCTGCACCACCTCAGATTCGTGGGGTGATGCCTTTAAACGACGAAACCTCTCCACAACTAATAAACTCCGTGCCTACTTTTTCAATCACCAACTTAGCGACCACACCAAATGCTCACTTTGGACTGGAGACGAACTGCTGACTGATCGATCACGAGAGCGAATGGTTCGAACGTCTCATTCAGATCGGAAGAACCACCCGATGTATGGCGCGAGTTCCCGCGTTATCGACAGACATTCACTCTTGCGATTCATTTTAAGGTTTTTGGCTTCAATCCAAAATGCCTACAGCGATTTTGGAGCCAACGTTTTAGATTTGTGCGATAGGATTAGGACTCTAATTTCAAAATCGGCTTCGTCGTGTTTTTGTGTTCTATGGGCACCTAAAGGTGTCCATTCTCGTAAAAATGTTCTTTTAAATTGTTAACTGAATCGCCTATTTCAGGCTCTGAAGAAGGTGATTCTACCGAAACGCTAGAAAAAAAAACGAAACTATATGGCAGACCGCAGGGTTGCTTTCTTTCCATGCTTTAGGATTTCAGGCTTTGAATTGTAGCGTGCCCTTTAGCGCATGTTTTTCCTTCAGGATAGACCGAATAGACTACTCTTAGACATTCAAATCTGGCGAGTTTGCTGACCATTAAGACGCAGAAACGAAAATGGTAGGGTTCCTGGCGCAGCACTCCTACGTCTTTTTGGACTTGTGAGCGCGTGCAACATTCTGTTGGAAGGTCCATGTTTAAGTATTGAAGTATTTTTCAGCCCAGGGAGAATTTCCTTGATCAGATTTTCATTAAAAAAAGATATCTGTTTTGACCTTGGTACTTTTTTTTTTAACAAAAACCAATGGTGTCCGTCCAGTGGCGCAAACTCCAGCACAAACCATCATAGAAGCTGGACGAGAGTTTCTGTTAATTCTCCTTTCGTTCCTATCTGCATCTTCACCATTTTCACCAGCCAATAATCGGATATTTCGGCGGTTAAAAGACAGTTCAGTTGAGAAAAAGTTTCTCCGGCGGGTGCCGCTTCTAAGATCCAAGACTGCGCTTCTTTCACTAAAGGTTTTACCATCACTGAAAAAAAACAACATGGAAAAGAAAAAATCACTATATATAGTTAAAATTACACATGGAATTCAAAAAAAAAAACAAGAAAAGCGTTGAAAATTCGCAAGAAAAAACAAAAATGACCAGCAAAGAAGTGACTATAATCATTGCGCACTGAGTAATGACGAGCTTATTCTGTAACATTTATGTGAGAGAGAGAGAATAAATGAATTAATATATGAATAAATGAATGATTGCGCGAATGAATGACTGGAAGTATGAATGCAGAAATTAACTAATTAAATGTGTGTGTGTGTGTGTGTGTGTGTGTGTGTGTGTGTGTGTGTGTGTGTGTGTGTGTGTGTGTGTGTGTGTGTGTGTGTGTGTGTGTGTGTGTGTGTGTGTGTGTGTGTGTGTGTGTGTGTGTGTGTGTGTGTGTGTGTGTGTGTGTGTGTGTGTGTGTGTGTGTGTGTGTGTGTGTGTGTGTGTGTGTGTGTGTGTGTGTGTGTGTGTGTGTGTGTGTGTGTGTGTGTGTGTGTGTGTGTGTGTGTGTGTGTGTGTGTGTGTGTGTGTGTGTGTGTGTGTGTGTGTGTGTGTGTGTGTGTGTGTGTGTGTGTGTGTGTGTGTGTGTGTGTGTGTGTGTGTGTGTGTGTGTGTGTGTGTGTGTGTGTGTGTGTGTGTGTGTGTGTGTGTGTGTGTGTGTGTGTGTGTGTGTGTGTGTGTGTGTGTGTGTGTGTGTGTGTGTGTGTGTGTGTGTGTGTGTGTGTGTGTGTGTGTGTGTGTGTGTGTGTGTGTGTGTGTGTGTGTGTGTGTGTGTGTGTGTGTGTGTGTGTGTGTGTGTGTGTGTGTGTGTGTGTGTGTGTGTGTGTGTGTGTGTGTGTGTGTGTGTGTGTGTGTGTGTGTGTGTGTGTGTGTGTGTGTGTGTGTGTGTGTGTGTGTGTGTGTGTGTGTGTGTGTGTGTGTGTGTGTGTGTGTGTGTGTGTGTGTGTGTGTGTGTGTGTGTGTGTGTGTGTGTGTGTGTGTGTGTGTGTGTGTGTGTGTGTGTGTGTGTGTGTGTGTGTGTGTGTGTGTGTGTGTGTGTGTGTGTGTGTGTGTGTGTGTGTGTGTGTGTGTGTGTGTGTGTGTGTGTGTGTGTGTGTGTGTGTGTGTGTGTGTGTGTGTGTGTGTGTGTGTGTGTGTGTGTGTGTGTGTGTGTGTGTGTGTGTGTGTGTGTGTGTGTGTGTGTGTGTGTGTGTGTGTGTGTGTGTGTGTGTGTGTGTGTGTGTGTGTGTGTGTGTGTGTGTGTGTGTGTGTGTGTGTGTGTGTGTGTGTGTGTGTGTGTGTGTGTGTGTGTGTGTGTGTGTGTGTGTGTGTGTGTGTGTGTGTGTGTGTGTGTGTGTGTGTGTGTGTGTGTGTGTGTGTGTGTGTGTGTGTGTGTGTGTGTGTGTGTGTGTGTGTGTGTGTGTTTGTGTGTGTGTGTGTGTGTGTGTGTGTGTGTGTGTGTGTGTGTGTGTGTGTGTGTGTGTGTGTGTGTGTGTGTGTGTGTGTGTGTGTGTGTGTGTGTGTGTGTGTGTGTGTGTGTGTGTGTGCAACGAAATTCCAGAAAGCCGCAAGACAAGTCCAACGACGGTGTTACGGAGGTCCCACAGCGTCGAATTGGTGAGCCAGCCCCAGAAAGCGATAAAATGGGGTGTTTTGGGTTTTGCACCATATCAATCACGATACAGTAATACCGCGCAATAACTCCAAACGAATTTGTCAACAAATAAATGAACTAATGAAACGTTTCGTAGGCAGGCAAACTGTATTTGTTCCGTTTCACTCCTATCTACTCCCAGGCATATCTATTCCTTTGCCTCATCAGGTTGATAAAATCCTTACCTCAGAAATTGGAAACACGAGTGCAGCCTTAATTTATCAGCTTACACTCAAAAGTAGGTGCACATAAGATTTCGGAGGCTAAGATTATTCTCCTTGCTAATGGATAGGTTCAAAATTATTGCTTCCTTTTTTGTGATTCACAACTTCACGAAAAATTCAACATTGATTTAAAAACTTTTCAGATTACGATATTTTCAGGAACCTCTACCTTTTCATTCAATTCAAAATGAACATGTGCAACTTTGAACTGCAAATAACTGAGTTCTGCAAAACAATCGCAAAATGTTGGAAAATCATTGGAAATGGATCAGAGGATCAATTCTTTTTCTCTCTTATGTGTACTTGCACCTGGGCGGGTGCAGCGCAGTCCGTGAAAGGTCCCGTTATGACTGACAACACATAAGAAGGAACATGAAACACGTAAGAAAAAAAAAACAGTGCGATCGATTAATGTTATAAGACCATCCAGCGCCAGCAAAGCTTTTCCTCCCTCCGGAATCCCTGGTACGAAACTTGTCCGGGAGCTATACATTGTCTCTTTGCTGAGCAAATTAGTTGGGTTGTGGGTTCCACTCTTTGACCACTCCATGAATTCCCGCAGATCTCCAGAAAATTTCTTTACCGAATTTACATCCTGAGAACAGATGAATACATAAATGGACAAAAACGTTAAGAAAGAGAAAGAGGCAAAAGAGAAAGAAATCCTAGAGATTTTGCTTCAGTCGAAGCTATCCTCGAGTAGATCCTAGGTAAAACTTTCCAATACACTTGACATTAAGTAAATCTCACTATATTCAGTTTTTTTATCCTAAATTATGACTGAGGAACTGTCTGGCAAATATATACAAGGTGTTTTCAATATTCCCAGCAATTTTCACGCAACACAGAAATTCCTCACTAGTCGCTGAAAAAGGGAAGATTCCTCTCAACGTGGATTTGTCTCCTGCGATCAAAGTCATTTCACATCCATCCACTTAGTTCTATATTCGTTGTGATAAGAACTGGGATTGGCGTTCGAAGGGTAACTTAGCTGCAAAAAAAATGAAATATAATATTAAATATTACAGTTTTCATCCCCAGTGAAAGTCCATGAAAATTTTGAAGATAAAAAAGGTTCTGTTTTACAAACTGGAAGCTAAAATATCTCTTTTCCGGAAAGTAAATTTCGTCTAATTCTTCTTGAGTGGAAAATTTTAAATAAAATAGTTTCCTGTTCGTAAAACTGATCCCTTTTCGTCCTTAGATTTGCCATCCAACACTATTCGGTAATTACCCGACGAGATAATTACCCTCGAGCTGCAAGTGAGCACCATTCAGTGTAACAATAATTCTTTTATTTCTGGATACAAAATGGAAATGTGTAATCCATTTCCAATTGCTGCAGATTGTTCACCGCTGAAAACGGTGCATCAATGGATCGGAACGAGTAAAAATGAAGGAAATATCGATTATTTAAAAAGGGGAAATCTCCTTAAATGTACGAAAAAAAATTGAAAAGGCCGGGCATCCAGTTTGCAATGGTTTCTAACTTAATTGACGGGCTGATACTGTCGCCTGGCTTGATCGCCCCCGGTATCCTCGCCGAGGTGTGCGCCGAGGTACCTCAGCACAGCTATGCCCAACCTTTCCTATCCTCAGGAAGAGGTTCCACAGAAGACGGACCCGTTCGTCGCTGCTTCCTCTCCTGGGTACTCTGACGGCTACCCTAGTCTGCCTTATTCAAGGCTGAGTATCCGAAGGACCTCTTTCGCCACCTCAGCCCACAATTTCTGTCCTTTTCCTAATTGAACCCATGCGATTCTTCAGAACACCTTGAACAAGGCGACCTGATCTTTTCCTCTACTTTTGTGTGCATTTTCCTCACATTTTTAGCGTGAATAAGAAGCAAAGACAATTTTCCATTGTGGTCGAGGATCATAAGTCATCCTCAGTAACTCTTGCACCTTGTAGTTTTCCTAGAAAGTTCCCGTAATTTTACCATTCAGGAAGAAACCCATAATCCAGAATTTTTTTTTAATGATTGCTACCTCATAACAAAACCCTATCCAATGTTATTTTTGGATTCTCGAAAAAAAAAAGCAGACGGAACAAAACTATTGCACTTTTATTTTTTAGAACATGCAGATCATACTAATCCTATTCTGCGTGCTCACGGGTATACTGGCTTATACAAAGAATCCTGACACTTCCTCGGTAAGTCCCCGTCCCTTCTACCTTCCTTATATCTCTGGTGAATCAATATATAGGCACTAATTTTTTATTTATTTGCCAAGCGCAAATGACAAGGATATGACGCCAAGCTCAATTTACGTAGCTTACCTGCGTTAATGATTAAAGGCATTACTCCACGAATCTGAGGTGGTACGGATTTCAGGTGGAGTATTCGTATACGGGATGGGAGACTATGGAGAGGGGGTGATTCCGTCCATTTCTTCCTAATTACCGTAAAAAAACGGCCCGGAAGATACGGTTTCAGGCGTTCTGGCGCACTATTTTCTGCAAGGAGTTCGACTGGAGCGCGCCAGCCTTGTGCGGCGCCGCATCTTCCGGGCCGTTTTTTACGGGAATTAGGAAGAAATGGACGGAATTACCCCTTCTCCATAGTCTCCCATCCCGTATACTAGTACTCCACCTGAAATCCGTGCCACCTCAGATTCGTGGAATGATGCTTTTAAGTTGAGAGTCTCACCTAGGATTTAGTGGATTTAGTGGGAATGGATTTAGTGTTAATCACTACTTTTGCTGAGTATTAGGATAGAGCCTTAGGATTTTCAGAAGTAGCACTTAGAAACTTACTTTAAGAATTACTGGAGGAGAACAACGACTACAACTCCTGCTACAGCTTGGATGCAAACGACTACACGGAGCGCTGGACTGTGTAATGCGTGCAGTCTACTTAATGGATTCCATTATAACCACAATACTGTCAACAAGGGGAACAGCACACCATGTTTTTTAAGTAACATTTCAACTCGAGCAGTAAATGAATACAAACAAATCAAAGAGGTACGCGTAGAGGAATTCTGTGCTGAAAATCTTCATCTAAAGAAAAAGTTCAGAAAATTACCTATTTCAGGATATGCGGTTGCCTTTAAATAATATGGAGAAAAGAATAGAAGCGTGGGCCAGCAAGTATGGAGTAAAAGTGAGCTTCTGAAGCTTCACGTTTTCCCCCAACGGTGGTGCACACTGAATAATCGAGTGGTTAGACATCTATCAGATATCATCAAGTTTATTAAATTCGAAAATATTTAAGAAAAATCCTAGTGAAGGTTTCGATTTTGAGCTCAAATGACCGCCAGAGAAGTGGTTTACAGGAATTCGAATGAAAAAGTAAGACCATCCTTACAACCCTAGGAGACAGAGGATTCAGGATTACCTAGAAAATCCAGTTAAAGGCAACATACCACGAATCTGACAATATTTGAATCTCTATAGAAAAAGGTTAGGAGTGTAGATCAATTGTGTAAGCAAACTCCCTCCAATCATCTTTTAAAAAAAAACTTGCCGCCCCGTACGAATTCTCCTACGAGGCACCTCATGATGCCATTTCTGCGCTCATCGTTGGTTCCCTCAACAACCTATCGAGTGGTTTCACTTAAACAGGCTGCTGAAATGCCTTATAGGGAAATAAGGTCATTTCCTATGCCGTTTTCGAGGGCAGGGGAATTCAGCGTTAACACGCTAATCTATAACTCTAACCTTGTCCTCTTTTGGAGACATCCCAACATCCCAATTCCCGTAGTATGCTCCTTTAAAGCGTTCCAAGGAGAACGTTCTCCCCCACAGAAGTGATTAAATAAAACATGGAAAGTGATTTAATGTAAAAAAAAAGTTCCTGACAAAGAACTTGTTATTATCTTCAAGCTAAAACCCTTGAAAACTCCTCTATGCAGTTTATTTCGTCATTTGTACGGATGTAAGGAGTAGCGAGAGGGACAAACGTTCATTTGTCCAGCATTATGGTTCATTATCCAGCACAGATGGTCGGGTGAATAAAAAACAATAAAACAGTATCAGGTACGGTACAGTAAGCGTAAACGATTGCACTCGAAGGGGAACATTCGCCGGAACCACTCATCTTCCGAGTCCGAGTGGATCTAGGTCCCGCCTGGATCGCAACCGCCGCTACGCCGTTCCAAGCGCACTCGCTTACGCAACAGCACCTAGCTGCATGGTATTTTGACCCGGTCATACAATAAAAATAGTGTTTTAGTGGAAATACGACTGCTATAAGAAAACTGTTGGGAACAGAACGAACGAATTTTTCGTTTCCGTCAAGAAAATGGTGAGCAAATTAGATCAGTTCTTCACTAAGTTCCGAAACACTTACGAAAATAAGGTAAGCTCACATATGTTACCGTGGATAAAATTTCAAAATTGGGAATCATCTTCTTGCAGAGGAACTCGTTCTACAGTATGTATGAAACTACATGGGACCTATTCCAAAATTTAGATGAGAATCAACAGGCGGTCGTCAACTTTATCATCAACACATATCAAGGCCGTCAATTTCAATCACCAAGATGTGACAGTGCGAAATGTTTCCTTGTTTTCTTTTTTTCTCCACTCTTTTCGAATGTTTTTCTGCAATACATTGAATTTTCCAGGGAAATGTGGGCGAGGATGGAAACCAGACCAGAATGGAAATGGAGGCGGTTATGTTCCGGAAAATGACCGCGATTATCATAACGAAGAATTTCAAGGCAGCAGCAGCAACGAATGTCCATGCAAACGTAACGGACGATGTCCATGCAACAATGGAGATTATCCCAGAGGAAACGACAGACCAGAAGACCGCTACCCTAACAATAAAGGAGGATCTGGGGAAGGTGGTAGCAGCAGGTGTCCATACAGAAGGAATTATCCTAGTGGAAATGACAAATTAGAAGAGCGCTACCCTAACGGAAACGGTGGATTTCAAGGTAGCAGCAACGGATATCCATGCAAACGTAGCGGAAGATGTGCATGCAAGAACAGGGATTATCCGGACAGAAACGACGAACCACAAGACCGCTACCCTAACAATAAAGGAGGATCTCAAAGCGGTAACAGCAAGTGTCCATGCAACGGTGGATGTCCATGCAACAGAAGGGATTATTCCAGTGAAAGCGACAAATTACAAGACCGCTACCCTAGCGGTAACACCGGATTCCAGGACAGCAGCAGCGGATGTTCATGCAAACGTGACGGAAGATGTGCATGCGAGAATATGGATTATCCGGATAGAAGCGACGGGTCGCAAGTCCGGGAACAGCCTGACTTTAACGGAGGATATAAAGGAACCAGCAGCAGGTGTCCATGCAACGGTGGGTGTCCATGCAACAGAAGGGATTATTCCAGTGAAAACGACAAATTACAAGACCGCTACCCTAGCGGTAACGCCGGATTCCAGGACAGCAGCAGCGGATGTTCATGCAAACGTAACGGAAGATGTGCATGCAAGAACAGGGATTATCCGGATAGAAATGACGGATCAGAAGTCCGGGAACAGCCTGACTTTAACGGAGGATATAAAGGAACCAGCAGCAGGTGTCCATGCAACGGTGGGTGTCCATGCAACAGAAGGAATTATCCTAGTGGAAATGACAAATTAGAAGAGCGCTACCCTAACGGAAACGGTGGATTTCAAGGTAGCAGCAACGGATGTTCATGCAAACGTAACGGAAGATGTGCATGCAAGAACAGGGATTATCCGGATAGAAATGACGGATCAGAAGTTCGGGAACAGCCTGACTTTAACGGAGGATATAAAGGAACCAGCAGCGGATGCCCATGCAACGATGGATGTCCATGCAACAAAAAGGATTATTCCAGTGAAGACGTACGATTAGAGGATCGCGAATACCCTCAGGATAACAGAGGATTTCGAGGAAGCAACAACGGATGCCCATGCACCGGGGGATGTCCATGCAACAAAAGAAATTATCCCAGTAAGAACGACACACCACAACGGCTCAATGAACGACACCCGAGCAGCGATAATAGGGACACATGGGACAATGGATACACTGAAAACAGGCGCTCTTACCGTTATAACGGAGGATACGGTGGATCATATCGGGACCGCCACAGTACGGAAGAAGATCGTTCCTTTGATTTTGGTCGAGAACACCACTATCATTGATTGTTCGGTGTTTTGCATGTTGTATGATAAAGAACACTCTTTCCTTCGTCGTATCCTCAAATTTGGATCATAGAAATTACAGTACTATACGAGAAATGGTCCTAAGGACATGGTTTTACTGTTGTTGTTTTACTGCTTCAAGACAAATACATAATCGAGTTCAGAGGTTATGCAATTTTGAATGCGGACACTTCTGAACTAAACACACTTTTTTTCGGAGAAAACTCGAACCGGTAACTCATTTCATCAGAAAAAAAAATGGAGGTTTATTAGCAGACTTTTACTTAGAAATGAAGATGACGGATAAGAAGCTAAGAAAACAGCATAAAAGCAGCATATCTAGCGAAATTGACGAAGTACGGAAACCTCAGGGAACCCGTAGAGTTTGGGTTGCAGATTAGTGAATCCAGCGTGACTCCGCCTCAACTTCCTCTAATCGTCGTAAAACGTGGCGTGAGAAAAGCGTTTTTTCCTACGAGGTACGTTAGAACACGCCTACTCGTAACGTTTAAGTCCACTCAGGTTATTCATTAGTTTTACTCGAGTAGGCTGGTGAGCATGCATAACTGGTCTTTGGACGGCTTGCTGCACAGGCGAGGCGCGTTATGAGTTACCTCGTAGGAAGGAATGCCGTTTCTCACGCTGTTTTTTACGACCATCAGGAGGTTTTGAGCGGAGTCACACTGGGTTCCGTAATCTACCACCCGAACTCTATGGGTTCCGTATAGTCTCCGTCCTATCCGTCAATTTCGTGATACGCTGTCTTTAAGTAACAATGATTAACGAAAATTATGCTGCTGCGTGCGTACGTACTGGCGTACGACTTTGCGGCTTGAACAGTTGATACTCCTGTTTTCCTACAAGACTTTCACCGTATCGGCAGCGCTCGCTGAAACTCTTTGGAGAGAAGACACAAGAAAGATCTCCGAAGTTTCTCCTTCTTCCAAAAAATAAAATAAAACAGGAAATCGATAACTCAGATACTTTGCAAGATTGTTTGTTTTATTTACCAGTTCCCAAAAATTTCTCCGTGCAAAAATTCTGTGAATATCGGTGTGTACTTTGCGAGGTTTATTTATTTTTTGTTTATTTATTACGCTCAATGGCGTTCTAAAAGAGTGTGGCTAGGGCAAACTTAAACAAATACCACAAATACATAGTAACGTCCAGGTTCATAAATAATAAGGTCCCAGCGGTTTTCGTCGAATACTGAAAAAAACTAACGAATAGAGGTTCTATGATGTAAAACAAAAGATTTCTTACCTTAATGGGACCCACAACTCACGTATTTCTTCAACTTACCTCACATACTCGATGAATATTCGATGAAAGTTGAGTCTTCTGATCTAAGAGCCGAGTTGAGCACATCGAATCCTCATTCATGTATTTTATCCCTGCCCCCAAGATCCAGTTCCAATACTCAGAAGGGGCCGTCATGCCATTTTTCTCTTGTCTTAATTGGTCTAATTTAATTTTTCGTTACTTCTAACCTTGGACGTCTTGCTGCACTTATAGGTTTTGCTCATGTCATTGTGTTCTCGAACCTGTTTCTCTGCATCTGGATTATTCACTTGTAAATATTTTTTGTTGCACGTAGTCGGCTGAAAACGAAATGAAGCATAGTGCAATTACGTACGCGTCTTCACTCGAGGCGGTGCAGTGGAGCGTAGCGGTTAGGGGCCTACTGGGACCCTCGCTGGCACCACCCAACGCTGTCGTTTGTGACGATCTGCTGACTGCTGCTTCCACCGCGCCGTTTCGAGCGCGTACGCAAATGCACCGCAACTACGCTCGTGATTCATGTCGTTTTGACCCGACTATAGTTCCACGAGCAGTCGCGCTCGAGCAACGCGGTATCGCTCGCACACGGCTTGCATACAACTGTACCGTTTCTGTATTGTCCTTAAGGCTTTTGAAATTTGATTCAAAATTGTATTTATTTCGGCAAAAATGTAGTGGGGGGCATTCAGTGGCGCCCGTATTTCCCGACGCTCTAACTTATTTTTTCTCTTGGACTAATGCTTAGGCCTTAGTGCCCCGACTCATTTGATTATTTACTTCGAGAAATAAGGGCGCAACTGAGTGGGTCCCTCCCCTCCCCGCAACTATATTTTGTTCTTCTTTTGTTTCTTCGCCTACTCTTCCCCTCTTACAAAAGCAAAACCATTAACATGAAAATAAACACATAAACAAAAACAATATAATGACTTAAGAACAATACGGATACAGTATAGATCTCCATAACAAAAGCAAATACAGCAAACATATCGAAAATACGAAAAAAGAAACATAAAAGACGAAAAAAAAAAGAAAAAAGAGTGAAAACAATTAAGAAATTGTGGACAAATTCGATTCAGATCACGTCACTCGGCAGAATTTGGCAGATTGCCAAGCGAATCGCTCGCTAGAGGTGAAAAAGCGCGTTGCTCCAGCGTGACCGTCCCCATAACTATGCCTATAACTCGTGAAAAACTGCAATGCTGTGCTTCTTTAATTATTCAATTACTTAATTATTTAGAGAAAAACAAGACATTAAAAAACAGGTGATTCACTCGAAATTAAGCGGTGGGACCCTTACACAAGTGCAATCCGATTGGACCTAGCTAGTGTATCACTTCGAACGCAACCGCTTGTGAAATTGCCTGAGGTTTTTTTTCCCCCGACAGTACCTAGAACGCTTAACGCTTGAGGCAATGTTCAGTCCGAGTGGACTTAGCGTGGGTCCCAGCGCGAACGCAGCCGCCTGTGCACTTGCACCGGGTTTCAGATCGTTTTAGCCCGATGTAACTAGAAGAACTAGATGGCATAATGCGTGTTTCCAATGATACAAAATCAATGGGAATTTTCTGTCCCATTCTGTACGACGTTAGTTGGCACGATTCAGACTTACATACGAGCTGCACGTCTCCTTGGTGTTAATTGAAACACCTACGTCTTGAATTTAAATTGGCATTCGTGACGCAATCCAGCGATGATGTCCTTGAGAATAAATTTACTGTAGCTTCGCGTGGAATACACTGAGATTCAGTGGAAATATTCGACAACTTGCAGCATCATGCAACTAATAATCCCCGGGACCCATGGTCCCACAAATTTTCGAATGTCCGATAGTGTACAGTTCACTACAGTGCATCTATTTATGACATGATTGAGTTTTAATATACGGAACACATTCGTCGAAACGAGCAAACAAAACAAAAACCTCCGCACGTATAGGAGGTGTGGCCGCGCGCGGCGCTTCAATGGGACGAGTTACGCGTGCGAGCGGCTGCGCGTTCTTCGCCCTGTTCTTTCTTCTACGAATGCATTAATTATTCTTGATTTTATATGCTTGATTCATACTTGAATCACAACAAAGGAATCGATTCTCATCAGGACCTGTTTAGTTCCTCGTCGCTTCGTCTGCCTTCATTTTTCTCTTTTTTTCATCACTTTTTTTGTTATTCTTGACTTGTTCACAGGGAATTTACTCTTCTTCACAATTTTTCTTAGCTGAATATAATTCACATATGTTCTTTCTCTTCTTTCTATATTGATTTAAATCTGGATTTCGAATCTAAGCGTCTATAGTGTTTGAATTACTAATTATTTATTCATTTTTTCAAATACTAATCTCAAATTTCAATACAAATGTTGCCGCTACGGCGACTTGTAGTAAATTTATTAGAAACCAGGATTGGAACTTTATATCTGAACTTGTTTACTTTTTTATGCGTTCTATGTATAGAACATTCAGTGGTTAACCCTAAAGACTACCATTTTAATTCCCATAGTGTTTACAGGTATTTTTCTTCGCTCTTTACATAACATATAGAAAATAAGTTACCCTAGTGACCTTAGTGCATTTTCTGCGTTTTTTTTTTATTTTACATGAAATGAACTCGTTAAGTTTATTCTTTTCTTTGAAGATTTTCCCGTCGGAGTAGTCACTATTACAAGTATCACATTACATTCTTTCATTTTTCTTTTTCATTCTTTATATTTACACTCTTCTCGTGGACTAGTCTCTTAAATGGCAGTTAGTTTTATCTGCTTTTGTTTTTTTTAGGCGTAGTCCTGACAGATTTGGTCGTAAAAGGACACGATGGGATGTGTGAATAGTACAGATCAGCATGCAAAGTTACGTTCAAAGCATATCGATGAACAGGTTCGGCTCATTTTTTTTCTCATTCACCCCCATTATAACTTTCTGCATCTATGAATGGATCCACATCTTGTACCGGTTATTCAGTTCAATCCTTAGTTACGATAGTCGTTGTGCTTTCTTTTACTACTACCCTTATTCGTGAAATTTCTCTCTTTTTCCTTCTTTTCGTATTCGAAAATAAATGGAGAAATATATTTTCTTCTTTTCGTATTCGAAAATAAATGGAGACTTGCTGTTTGGTATGTATTCAATTTTGGTTTTACTATATTTGAGAGGGTAACGGTAGAAATTTACGTTCAGCGATTAGAAATGCTGCCAATGCATATTCTCGAAAAAAAATACATGGATAATAGTTTGGAAATATATCCCGAGAGTAGACTGGATGTACTCATATCCTTTCAATTTGTGAAAATGTGAGGCTTTCTACTGTTTTTACACATCACAACAGTCTAATTTTAAAGTGTCCTTTGTTTTCGGGCTTTGTTTTATGTAGCTTAGTTTAGTTCTTCGTATAGACCTAAAATTTTGCAGCATTCTGCAACTTGTTCACTGCAGAACTTTTATTTCTTCTCTTTTTCACTAGTCTCCTAACTTGAGGGAGAATTTTATTTATGTTTATTTCGTTATACTGGTATGCAAGGGAGTGAATGCTTCATCGTGAAGCAATTTTCAAGTTGTCATCTTTAAGTCCCGAGGGCGTAATAAATTAAAAGAGCTGCGCTTGTCAATGGTGCATGCTCCATTTCGTCCATCCCGCTACAAAACTGGAATATGGTGGTTGGATTTCGTGGAGAGTTCATCAGAAGAAATAAGGTTTACGAAAAGAAAGGGCAGTGAACTTTTTTCTTCAGTTAAAAGCTGATGGAGAACGTGCCGCTCGAGAAGTGAAGCTCCTTCTTCTGGGAGCTGGTGAATCCGGGAAGAGCACAATTGTGAAACAGATGAAAATTATCCATGAGACTGGCTATAGCGATGAAGAGCGGAAGCAGTATCGGCCAGTAGTCTTCAGTAATACCATACAGGTGTGTTTTCACTTTTTTTTTAAAACAGAAATTAGTTGTTCTTTGTTATCTACCGTACTTTTCCGAATTTGATATGCTTTCAGCATGAATTGGAGGAATTTGGTGAGTTGCATCCATGTCATTCCCCTAGAACTCACTCGTACCGTTTTAGTGTTGTTATTTGATGCACACAATTGGTGTTTTGTTACAGTTTAATTCTAGGAACCCACACAATTTGTATTGTAAGTGTAGATTCATCATAGTTTTGTTAGTTGCCAACAACTCCCTTTGTATAGTTTACTCCACTCATTCCCAGTGGATTTCTAAAGTTGTAAAGTCGTAGATCAGTTTTTTAAGGTATTTAAAAAAATTCCAATGCTATTTGAAGGTTTTTTTCTGCTCCATTGATGAATGGACGCTTTAAGTCCTCCTTTTTTCAAAGTAAAAGATGGTAGTGAAGTACTTGACTTGTGAGTTTCTTTTTCCTTCAACTGAACTCTTTCTGCTGCAATTTGAGATGACGGCGAACAGGTTAACCCCCTAAAATGGCTGAAATTAGAGTTTATAATAGCGAAATCACCTCTATTCAAACTTGTCTTTTGCTTTTGAACTGATTTGTGGTCCTCTTAAAAGATGTCAGAAGTGTTGAAGCGACGCTACTGTAGCATATCTAGCCCACTTTCTGCAAGTCTCATAAATGGCAAGGATAGCGAGCAGAAAACAAGTCTTCTCTTCTAACAATTTACATACAGATGGTTAAGTGAACGACTATAACTATTAGAAATGACCTTGGATAACAGGAATTTTTATTTGTTTAATTCCAAACGTCGTAAAGCAACTTATTCAGCTATGCTTTTGACCTATGAGAAGTAGTCAGTGAGTTTTTTTTTCCATTCAAAGTCAAGCCGAAGACGTTTTTGCGTATTTGACATTATGCTAATGTCTTAGTAAAGGTTTTTTAACTTTATTTTTTAAAGCGATGCAAGTAGATCATCCAAGGCAAAAAAATTAATTAAAAACTAAATAACTATTATTTATTGGTTGTATTGACCAATACGAATTATGTTGCTAGAATTCTTGAACATGTATAGACTTTCGTTTCTTATTTCTCAGTAAATCCTTAGATTTTGGAGAACCTCCTAAATGAGTCGCATTCGTATTGGTGTTTCCTGATGTTTCTATATATGAAAACTTAGGATCTCAGTTCTAGTGAGGTGCAAAAAATCCACTGATAAGTGACATGAGAAGTTCATCACATTAAAATAAGTAGTAAAGTTGGATTAGTAATAAGAGTGCAAGTATTTGGTTCTCCACTGTTCATTGTGATTTTTCAGTCAATGGTTGCTCTTCTTCGCGCTATGGGTACATTAAAAATCGAATTTAACTCACCAAGCCGAGTTGAAGATGCCCAACAATTCTTCAGCATAAGTCAAACATGTGATGAGGTACTATTTTAGAACTTCAAATATGAATTACCGTCATTTTTGTTTTATTTCCGACTTTCTGATGAGAATCTGCCTTTCTTGAGCTGAAGACATTTACTTTATACTCAATTTTTCGTTGGTTATTTGTTTAGATATGACTTATCTCTTCCATGATGTAGTGAAAAACTACAAACGGCAGCTACAGCTTACCGCTCCGCATCCTTTGATATCTGTTTTCCTTCCAGGGTGAGTTGCCACCTGATCTAGCAAGTGTTATGAAGCGCCTCTGGGCAGATCCTGGAATTCAGGAATGTTTTATGAGGTGAGTTGTTGTTATTACTGGTTTTTTAGTCAGCTTTTTAGAAATCTCTTTCCATTATTGCTTTTTCGCCTTAATCTCGCATTCGTTTTATATTGAAGTTACTGTTTATTCACCTTACTTGTTCCATATATACCAACTTTGTCTTGAATTTTACTTGAAATGATAACTGTTATCCTTATTTTTAATATACTTTGTCTTCTCCAGTTTTCTCTGTTGTCCCAACAGAATGGTTTTTTTTTCAAGAACGTTTCTGCTTGACGATGATAACTTTGTTCTTCTTTCTTATGTTTCAATGTCTCTTACTGGATACTTATGTTGACTTCCGCTTTCAGGGCAGTTTCCTTCGATTAGTTTAAAAAGCGCCTAAATGACATGTTCTGAAATCTCATAACCTTACAACATGTTCAGTTCGGGTGATTTACGTGGAATTTTTGCAAAAACATTGTAACACCTTTTCTTTACATCTTTATGTGTCTCCGAGAACTACCGCTGCCAGCTTTATGCTTTCCCTCCTATTTATTGAAGAGGGTAGAAGTGCTAGGTAGCAATGCTACCTTTACCTCTAACAACTTTGAGATTAGAGAAACTGCACCATTTTCTTTTCTTCATTTTGCTTTTCTCCTTTTTGGAAAGATATTGCTTCGGATTTTTTCTTAGCTATTCGATCAAAATGTTCAATTTTTTGCTATGGTTTCTTTTTTTCGTTTTCATGTACCTATTTTAATTCATACAAATGCAGTTGTCCACTTTTTCCACTTTTAAATTGTAGATCACGCGAATTCCAACTAAATGACTCAGCCCCGTACTACTTGAATTCATTGGAACGGATTGCACAACCAAATTACATCCCTACTCAGGTTTGTTAGACGAGTTCTTTCCTCATTTTCACAGTAAGATGGAGTCTATCGATTTTCACATCATATTTTAGGACGACGTACTACGAACTCGAGTAAAAACCACTGGCATCGTTGAGACACATTTCACGTACAAGGATTTACACTTCAAGTTTGTTTGTTTCTGAATGATCTTACTGGGTTCTTCCAGTCATTGTAATTGTGTTGTTTTAAGGATGTTTGATGTTGGCGGACAACGTAGTGAACGAAAGAAATGGATTCATTGTTTCGAAGGGGTTACTGCTATTATTTTCTGCGTTGCAATGAGCGAATACGACATGGTTCTAGCAGAAGACGACGAAATGGTAACATTTTCCATGCTAGTTACTTTTCATTCTCTGGCGTCAAGTGTTCCCATTTAGAATCGCATGATCGAATCTATGAAACTTTTTGACTCAATCTGCAATAACAAATGGTTCACGGAAACGTCCATAATTTTGTTTTTAAACAAAAAAGATCTGTTCGAAGAAAAAATCAAGCGTTCTCCATTGACACGTTGTTTCCCCGAGTATACCGGTGGGTTTTTGCGATTTTCTTAGAGTTTCTTATTATTAGTTTTCTTGTTGAATTCATTGTTTTCTTTTGTCTTTTTTTTTGTTCAGTTGAAATGGTTCCTCTAGTTAATTTAGCGGAGTACAACTAGATTTGGAGAAAAGTTTAGTAATTGGCAGCAGCTTGTTTGGAAAACATTAAGCTAGCTAGTAAACATTACTGTTCTAGATGTGGAAAAAATTTCTCTTCCTTATTTATTATCAAATGATCAGATGATTGTGGAGAAGGGATGTGTTTATCAATCGGTCGATTTTAAAAAGTTTCGCCGAACTGGTTCAGCACAAATCAACGCACATGCAGATCACACTGCAAAACTTTACCAGAATATTCTACTTTTCATTCCAACAATGTTGCTCACAAATTGATGTGAATACTGTATTTCTGCAAAACTGCAAAAACTGATGGTTGTGCATCCACACCCAAATAATTTTTGATATATCCTGCTGATATTGATATCTCGTTATCGTGCAGAAACAACATTAAACTTAGAACGAAAATATACTTGCGCTCCATAGATTTTAGTGGAAACAGCTGCATACCGGGATTTGCAACACTGAAGAAATAGTTGTCGAATAAATTATTGTTCGAAATTATATTAATTGATCGATATTCAAAAATTCGATAGAGAATTAACAGAAGATTTCTTAAACCATACTCACGGCCGTTACCCAAGAAATTTCTATCATGTTTTTTGTCACTTTCAACAAACTTTACCGGCTTCTCACACTGAATTCTGAATTAAGTCAGCTGGCATGGGTTAAAGGTGCGAATGGTAGAGTAATATGTGGATATTTGGGTACAAAACAAATCTATATGCTATCAGTATATTCAGGTAAATATTAAAGACGTTTATTTAAATTGCTGTGAAAAGATATCTCGTGCTTCCCAGAGGATAGCATTTATTCTGTGATTGTGATTACATTTTCCTATGAGAGAAGTTTTGACTATTCTTGTGATTTCGCCGGAGAAGGCAAACATTTTTACGCAGAAAGCAATCTCATATCAAACAAGAACGAGGAAAATCTTTTAGCTTGATTAAAGGCAGCAGAAAGATGATATATTTACATGGATTTTAAGGCAAATAAATCTAGGAACGAGCAATCCTACCCATTTAAAGGCACTACACCATGAATTTGATGTAGTGAAAGAATCCACGAGAAGAACTAGAGTTAGGGTTGTAGATTGTGGGATCAGGGGTGGTTCCGTTCATCTCTCCCTGATCGTCGTAAGAAACGGTATGACAGGTGATGTTTTTTGAGACGATTTCAGTTGCACCTTCCCTTGTGCATGCGCTGCATCCATGTGCGAACGGTCTAAGATCAGTGATCTTCTCTCCAGTTTATTCAAGTAAAACCAATGAATAGACTGCTAAGGGGACCGGAACGAGTGCATAGAGGTGCGTTCTAACGTACTTCGTAATAACCAACACGATTCCCACGCCTTTTCTTACGATGGTCAGGGAGAGATGGGCGGAACTACCGTTGATCAATCTACAACCCCAACTCTAGTTTTTTCCGCAGATTTCCTCGCCTTATCAGATTCGTGGCATGCTGCTTTTTAGAAACGAACACAGCATTGGAGTTTGGTGGAGAACGGATCTTCTTTTGTCTTAAAAAATCAGCGCAAACTGAAGTTATTGCAGTCAACCTAAGCGTAATTTTTTTTAAAACCTGCTGGTAAGCTTCGTTTGCACTTCAACATTGGACTTTAATGAATATAATACCTGGTTTTTGTTATTTCTGCTAAACTGAGTGTATGGATTCCATGATTCAAGAGCGGGAGTGTTGTTTTTGTAGAAAAGGTGATAGATGATACTTGTTCGCATATGTCTTTTCAGAAAAGGGTTTTAATATACCCTGCTGGAAATCTTTCGTCTCTATCATGGTTGAAGGCATCACCCCACGAATCTGAGGTGGTACGGATTTCAGGTGGAATATTCGTACACGGGTTCCGTCCATTTCTTCCTAATTGCCGTAAAAAAGGAAGATGCGGCCTGTGCACAATGCTGGCGCGCTCCAATCGAACTCCTTTTAGGAAATAGTGCACCGGACCGCTTGAAGCCGTATCTTCTGGGCTGTTTTCTACGGAAATTAGGAACAAATTAACGGAATCACCCTTCTCTCAATAATCTACAATCCCGTATACGAATACTCCACCGGAAATTCGCAGCACTCCAGATTCGTGGGGTAATGCCTTTAACTTAACAAATCAGCTATGGGTTGTGAATTTACTACAGGCATAATCATGTGTTGTTCCCCTTTTCCTTTAGATATATTAGTGACAACGAGATGTGATCTTCCGATTGTCATGTGAAACTGTCCTTTTCTTTTACGCAAAATTTTCGTCTTACTTTAGAGCTAGCACATGAGGCTGTTAGAGGTGCTGATCACAAGCGTGATCAATACTTTAATAAGATTCTCGACTTTATTTACTTTTCGCTGTGGATTTCTCTCATTTCATTGAAAACGTGGGAACAAAGAAGTTTTTATAATGGTCACGATCATGATTCCTATTTTGCACAGTGACATATTATTATCATGTTATGCAAAATTGGTATGATATAGTGGAGTCAAAACGACTTGAGGAAAGGTGCGGTTGCGTAAGGAGATGTGCTTGGAGCGGTGCGGTGGAGCGCAGCGGTAGCAGGAGGATCGAAACGTGACCCTTGCTATCACCGTTTGCAATTCGCGATGGTCCCACCTTGATTCCACCCCGCCGTTTCGAGCGCAGCCGCTTACGCAACTGCAGGATGCTTCACGTCGTTTTGACAGGACTATACTTTGGTCGCAATAATCATTTCTCCTGCAGAAATTACGCTGAAAATATGATTGTACATTTCAGAAGTCTACATGTTCCACCTATTTTCCACTCAGAAACTAAGATTTTCTTGAAAAGCTATTTTTTTTTTTGCGGCAGCATGGATAACGAACGCTGTTAATCGTAAGAAAATGAAAAAAAGATTTTTCTTTAAACAGTTTGAAGAGATGGTCCTAAGAGGAATGTTTCTGGGATGATTCCATGTAATTCTATCCAACACTAAGAAAATAAGTTGCTGTTTGTTATTCTTCAAATTTTCAATTTTCTTCAAATTTATTTTCAATTGTGCGTTATCAAGTGCAAAATATGTAACAGATATTTATGAGTTACAGTTTAATTCATTAGGGCAACCAGATTGTAATTATTAATGAAATTAAGAGTTATATGTGACAACAAATTTTCTTCGTTAAAGGAGCCAACACTTACGAAGAAGCGGCCGCGTATATGCAGTTACAGTTTGAAAATATGAATAAGCGACGGGATGGCCAAAAGGAAATCTATACGCATTTCACTTGTGCAACCGACACAAACAACATCCGCTTCGTGTTTGATGCTGTGACCGACATCATCATTCGTGAGAATTTACGTCAATGTGGACTTTTCTAATGACATTTAAACATTGTATAGTGCTCAACATTCAATGCAGTTCCGTTAGCGCACTGCTACAGTGTCGAATTGCTGTTGGTACTTTAGAAAAAAAAGCAATAATTTGTAGTCCTCTGTTTATTCCTTGTATTTTGCCCACAATTTTGTATTACGTTTTATTCGTTTGCAAGTTTTACACGTTTATTAGCTACTTTTACCTGCAGCAGCGACAGAAATCACAGTTTCCTATTTTCATATCATTTGCTTTTGATTTTTGTCACTTTTATTATTGTGTTTGTTAAGATATTGCCTTAAAATTGCTATATGAACAGATTTTGCAGCTTCGACACGTGCTTGAGTTTACTTTTTTTTCATAGTTTTTAATTTATTGTTTGTATCGACTTTCACTCTAGAATTCTGTTTCGTCGATTTTCATAGTTTAGGTGCATAATTGTTTATTACTTGAATTCTCGTTTTTGTAATAGGAAAATAAGCACTTGCTAGTTGAGTTCAGAACTTTTACTGTAGTATAAACGATTACAAATAATTATTATGACTCATCACTACATGATGAAGCAAAGAACAAAGATTTTCTAAAGTACTCTAGCGTCTGAACTCAACTAATCCTTGTAATACATACCGACGACTAGGCGTTCGAACGGCTAACTCAGTTAGCTGTCGCCTCTCACTCCGTTCTCATAACCGATCAAGTTTTCACAAATTTTTATCATGCTTGTTCTATTTACTGCAGTTATATGAATCCATTTTGTTACAATGTTCACTGCGAGCTTGTGAACGGTAATTTCTTTATACGGTAATTGCTCATGACCGCAGCGGGAAATGTGACAGATGGATGAAAGCTTCTCCAATGTTTTGCACACTTTCACACCGTTTTTCTACTTTAAAGATATTCATTTCTTGTAACGCGTGCACATACGGTTTTAATTTATGCCTAAGTATGTTACGTGTTGCGTATTTAATGAAGCTTATTATGAAATTTGCTTACATATACTATGAATATTTTGATGAAGTTAATTTGTAACCACGTGACTGGTGTTCTGACGCCAGACAGCTCAAGTTGAGCCTCCAAACGTCGTGAAGGGATGTGTCTTTAGAAAGGTTCGGATTAATTCTAAGAAAAAAAAAAACGTCTTCAGGATCCTCTGCGTTTGGAAATGAAATGTTTTATGAGGGGGAGCGGGAGAGGGTTTAAATGAATTTTGAATACTCGTGTTTAACTTTAAACTCCTCGACTCCATAAAACAAAAATCGAGTTTTTTTTTTCCAGCTGGGCTTATCTGATTTGAACTTCTGTGCCATGATAGAATGTAAAAATAAATCTAATAAATAAAATAACTATAATACATACAGTACAGAAACAATACAAGAATACAGAAACAGGTGAATGTCGAGAATTTATTGCTTTGTGTACATCTGGGGAGATGAATTTGTCAAAGAATCAATAAATCGAAAATTATACGAGTACATAAAGCATTATAGAATGTGAAAATGTCTTTCTACAGTAAAAATTACTAGTTACAGTCACCCCAAGAATCTTTTGGATTCGATAACGGCCACATATTGGTCAGAATGCATAGTTTTTAACACACACCGAGACACATTCCTTTTTCTCTTTCTTTTATTTCTTTTTTTCCTCCTCCGATGCAATCAAAAGTGTGCGGCGAACACGGCGGTTACTGAGAAGATTCGATGCCGACTGTATACCTTATAGACGGTATTATTGATTTGACACTTCGTTTAAAGTACAAGTTTCACTTTTCCGCTACAGAATTCAATCAAGTTATTTCTTTTGAGGGTGATGTAGTCATAAACGTTGTCAATAAAGGACATCTTTTTCCCAATTTTTGAAAATAAAAATGTCATGGATACACCTATCATCAATATGGTGTGTTACCTTATACTCGTTCGATTTTAACATTACCGCCACCACCACCACCCACCACACACACAGTAACTCTGATACCGGTTTTCACAACACGAGTTCGTCTGCGTGTGTGTTTGTGTGTGTTTGTGCGTGGAAAATTCGCGCACCACCACTGTTTCACTCGCTAATTTCAGCAGAACGCCGCCACTTTTTTTTCCATCCTGACATGTTCTCATCGTTTCGTCGTCGCGTCGTCTACAATTAAGACTAAATGAGGAGTTGTGAGAGGGACGCGTTCAATCGACCAATATGTTATACCTTGACGAGCGGGAACGCTACAGTTCTAGGATGAGCTACGGGGATCTTACCGCACCTATAACCTTTTATGTAGACCAGTGTGGTGATTTAGAGAGCCACCATGAAGAAAAAAACCTTCCCCAAAAAAGAATTATGATTAGAAGAACAAAAAAAATCACAGCAACAAGGACATAGGAAGCGATGTCCACCACATCGGGAATTTCTGATGTAAGAAGATCCTCGGCCCCTGACCGAAACAGCAATTGTGAAAATACAAGAAAATGAAAGAAGTACACATCTGATCATCAACGGCGATACGTCCTGCCAACCAACCGAAACCGGAGTTGGAAGGAGTGGGTGGAGTCGCGCGAAATTTCTGCGGACGAGTTTTCCGGTGCAGGAAATCCGATGCGCACGTTCGAGTTTTCGATGGGTCGTGTCTGCCGAGATGTAGCTGGGATGTAACAAATAAGCCTATGCCTAAATAAAGTAAACAAATATGCTAGCCTTTCTTTAGCACATACGAGTTTGAAACCATATGAATTGCCTTTCAGGATATGCCCATGTCTCTGTACTTCGGATTCAAAACCGCAGTAATTGAAGAGAGGTCTATGAAGGAAAGGAGGGAGTTTGTGTGAAGAACCTGAAGAGGACGCAGTTCCTTTCAATTGAAGGTCTTCCAAGAGTAGATCTTGCAGGAATGAAAATATGCATCCGCCAGAAGGTAAGCAGAAGTGGCGACACTGGTAGCCAAGTCCAGCGAGTGATCACTGACTCGGTGGAACTTACTGAACAAATGTTTGTTGTTTATTTTGTGATACTGTTCAAGGACATCGTCAATGTCACTCAGGAAACTTGCAAATGTGATGCATGTTGATTGCGAAGGGATGGAGTGACGGCACAAGATGCGGATGTCCGCATGTTCGATGAGGACGGGCCATCTTAGTATCTAAGTAAGTAAGGAATTTTGTGATCAAAGGTAACATATCACAAAGTTGACGATGTGGAGTCTTTTCGATACAATATAGAGTTGGGTTGCAGATTACGTGTATCACCATAGCTTCGCTCAATTCCCTCATTATCATGGCAAGAATTATGACATCGTTTCACCCAAAATTTCATGGCAGCTTGGTTCAGACGGATTTTATTACCGTCTTCATTGACATTTACGATTGATTTCATTTACTGTACTCCATCAATGAGATTTATTACATCATCATTTACTATCTCAAAAATGTACCGTTTCCGAAAGCGTAGAAAAAAACGCAACAAAACGCATGGGAGAGTTCACACAGTTTTGCGCCAATCGCATCGTTTCTGCTCTGAAGTAGCGAACCTGCGCTGCTTCAGGAAAATCACTGCCGTTGATCTCGTCTCGTCAACTTATTTCGATGAGATATAGATTTCTTCCACAACGGTTTTGGGGACAATATGTGGCGAAAGCTAAGCTCGCCATGACAGGGCTATTTAGTTTGGGGAAGAAAAGTTTTCTTGCCACTCCAACATATACACTGCCCTGAACACTGAGCCCTGCCGTTTCAGACGTTGGACGGCATGGCGGCTGGTGAGAGGCGATCAAATCACAGATTGCTCAGGACGTCTTTGATTTTGGATCAAGGTGACACCTGTGCATTTCATCACGGAGACTGTTTCAGATTGTGTGCTTGTAACGCGAGAACAGTGTTCACAGATACTGACCCACATGTCCTCGGTATGAAGAACGTTTACTGCGAAAACGGAGGAGTACAACTTGAAACTGCTAGATTGTGAAACTTCGTCATACGTCTAACTTGGACGTTCTATGAATGTATAGGACCAGCTGACGGACCAAGAGCTCCGTGCTTCTTTTTCTGACTCCACAGCCATTCCAGCCCTCTGTTACACAGCGAAGACGTGAGCACTTACCGCTGCCACGTCTAGGAAGCTACTTTCTACCCATAGAGCTCCTGACAGATGTCTTCTGAGGTTCATCCGGCGCAAACAACAGCTAATCGGTCTTCGAAGACTTAAGAGGAATGTACCGTCTTCGCGATCCAGCGGAATATATATCGAAAGTAAAGCATAGATGGGCCTTTCATATTGTGAGAAAAATCGACGATAGATGGACTAAAAGAACACTAGAGTGGATCCCAAGAGGTGCTAAACACCCTCAAGGGAGGCCAACAACAAGATTTGGTGATGTGTTCGCTGCCTGGATGCTCAACAACCTTGTCAACGTCACTCACGAAACCTCAGAACATCTTCAATGACAATGGAGAGGGGAAGAAACGAGTGAAAAAGATACTATGGCCGCACGTCCAGTGAAGAAAGGTCATCTAATTATCCAAGTAAGTAAGATATAGATTCTGTGCTGAGCGTATCGACGCTTTTATGTTCTAGTTATGGATCGTGGTAGCGTCGAACGCTAGATTTTCCGTAATATTGCCACCAACACTAAAGACCTCGCCTCACGTTGTGGGTTCTGCAACACGTTGCTCGTTAACAGTGTAAAGCATGTTGGAGGTAGCGTATCACGAAATTGACGATGTTGGGAACGAAATCTCTCCGCTAATACATAGAGGTAGAGTTGAAGTCCAGCTTAATTAAGTTCAATTCACCCCAATAGTCCACCAGGTTTCTGAAACAGCTTGTATGATCCTGTCTGCCGAGCGATAAAACTTCTTACAGGCAATACAATAGAACAGTGGTATTCCACATCGCAGTCTGCAACTGTGCGACTGAGGTAGCTTTAGCTGCTTATTGTGTGTTATATCAATTGCATTGTGGACGTCGGACGACGATGAAGGCGCCCGTGTTCTACCGCGTAATAAGTTGCATCGTTAGATATACCGGATCATACTGAGGTTTTCGACACGCCTTTTCTGTATTACTGAGAGAAGTGAGCGCATTACGCTCATACTATATTTCACCCTTATCACTATTTATATGTGAAAAGATCGCAACACTGCCAAATTCGCGGTACCCTGTTTTCAAGACATACGAGATTTCATCTTTACGTTAACAATAATTAACTCTCCAAGTTTTTTCTTCTTTAAACCTCGGCATTTTGAAAATGATTTATGTTTTCTTACTGTGGCAACAAGGTTTTGGTGAAACTTTATTAGCGGCCAGACGTCTTTATCAAAAGTCAATCTCACCGACTAGAGAGGCTGCTGAACCCTCGCATCCTCACAGATTGTCACCCAAGGCACTCATTTGTCTCGAAATGTCCGACCACTAATAAAGTTTCACCAAAGCCTCGTTGTCGCGACATGAAAACATACGCTCAGGTCATTTTCATCCTTCAAGGAAATCGAAGTCATTCCGTTTCCAGGATCGCCACCTAGTCTATGCACGACGTGTGCATTCTCTTTGCTTATGGAGCATGTTATTTTGATAAATTCTCATGGGATATCAAAATCGCAGTCAGTTGATGTACTTTCGTCAATCACTTCGAGGCCAGACGAGCCGAGGGATAGGAAAACTTGCGGAAACAATCGCAACGGTGGTTACAATCTCTAAACATGGAGTTCAAGAAATGTTTTCTTTTGCTTCACTGATGATTCAGTTCATGTTTTAAAGAGAAAATCCAAAGGTGGATCACTGAAAAATAATGACAGTGTATCAAAAAACTTTTTCTGACAATTTCCACCTCTTGACGTACTAACAATGAAATGACGAATCTTGGAAAATTGACAAACGCTGACAACAAGTTTGTGTTTGTGTGAATAGTACCTCATTCTTCTTTTTTCAATTTCTTTTTGCACTTGCACGAGTTCATCTAGAGGTCGTTTGAGGGAATTTCTGAAGGATGCAGTTGTCGTCACTTGGACATCATTGAAAACAAAATTTTGTACGTCAGAAATCCGCAGTAAGGACGAATGTTTATTCTAAGAAGTAGCAGAGGAAAACGAACAAATAACGAATTCGTAGAGTAAAAAGAACATACCGTAAGTAGAGAGAACCCGTTCGTAATCTTGAGTGTAAGCGATGGAGGCAAATCACAGTTAGAAAAGTGGCAACGAGAGCATAACGTGAGAAGTGAACTGAGCGCAACGAACGGAGAAGGCAATAAAGACAAGATGAAATTTTAAGAAATCACGTAATAATGCACAATAATCTAGCACAGCACACTTCTACACGACATAGAGCCCGCTCGATGCAACGATCACAGAAAAATGACCAACGCTATAGAATATACTAAATGAGCACGGAATCGTCGAATAAATGGAATGGGTAAGCTCCGTCCATATCTATAGGGCATAGGGTTGTAGTTAGCTTTGTTGTTCTATTTCCATTTCCGGCCAGAATGGCCAATTCTTCTTCTGATACCACACAGGTGGAGTGTCGGGAATTTTTCCACAAAAATACCGGTGTACAGTAAGCGAATAAAATTCTCTGGAAAAACACAAAACACTTAAACTCAAACACAAACACTTAAACTTTGTGGTTTGTGGAAGATTCGGGAAACAAACGTCCAAGACTAACCCTCGATCGTCGACTCCTTTTCTGATATTGGTAATCAAGTCAAAATGTACCACATCTTCGTCATTCTTATCATATTTTTCCTCAGCTTCGAAAAATTCTCCACGTCGTACTACTACCTGTAGATAATCAATAATTGATCACTTCGATGGAGATAAAAATCGCGTCGTCCATTTCTACAAACAGTGCACCTACATCTGTGAACATCAACTGCCCGTACTTTTCCATGAGAGGATATTCACAACATTGAAGAAATAATCTGAAGATAAACTTAAAGTCCACAAAACTGTGTCAATCCCATATCAATAGCACTAACTGTCCATCTACGGTTCTCTGGAGACCTCCAACCCACGAGGTGTTACTTGGACATGACCTTGATTGAGCTCGTTCGGGACATTCCTAGAAAAATTTACAATCAGCTAAAATATAATGAATTTCTTGCAAGTAGCTCAGTAGTACCAGTCGATAAACACACCGCATATTTCTTTTCATGACAATTCGGTCGCGAACATAACAAGATGACGTGACCGTCTTTGTGTACCTGAAATAAATGAGAGAAATTTCACGCTTCATATCACTGGTCCGCGGGGGAGAAGATTTCTTGATTTGGAGGGCAGGGCATCCAAAAGGTCCAAAAAGGTCCTAACGGCTAAGTAGGCAGGTTTCGTGAGGTCTGAGCCATTAAAAATGGTTGCTTCATTTAGGAATTACTCTAATTAGCACAGTTGAATGACGAGTTATTGTTATTTTTGTCAAAACTCGTCGTTATGGTTCCAGAGTCTCTGTCTGAAAGCCCAACAGCTAAAAAAAAATCATCCAAAATTCGTAATGGCTTCTTTTTGGTTGGAGGTCGATTACTAAATGTTGGAAAATCGCCGTATATAAGGTTGAATCCGACGAGAATCCGCAATCCATCCACATAAAGCCAAAAATCACTGCCGCTAACTTGTTGACTTTTTGTGATTTCACTCCTATTACTATGTTGCAGGAGATTGAAACGAAGTCCAAGGAAGAATTTGGCGAATGTTTTGTTGATCATGGATTCTTGACCTTGTCTAGTGGCTCAGATCTCAAAAGAACTTGCTCAGGTTGCCATTACTACCACTTTTTGAATGGCATGCTACTCCCTTCCTTTCGTGATATTGTTCTGCGCTGTCAGGGTAAATAGAGTGTTATGTATTTGTTTGTTGCATGCTTTTACTGTAGGTAGTCGTTTCATAATGTTGCTCTTTCGATTTCGTAAATTTGAATTCGAATTGTACCCGGGAGTCATGCGCCCAGCCGCGTGCTATCGCGCGGGAAATCCTTTTATATAAAAAGCTCGCTCACACATGTAGGGTCGTTTAGTTCGTCTTGTCCAGTGGGGCACCTCGCGGCGGAGAATCGTCGTTCGACTTGAGGGCAAGGCCTAAGCCGCAGTGCGATCGAGATGATAGCGTCTCTAAGGGTATTTTTCGGAAGTGGGCATGGTGGTAGCCGAACCCATAGTGGGTGAGAGGTCGCCGAAAGGACTCAGAGCCCCCTTGGGGTCTCAGCGTAAGACCCGTAACCTTGAGGGGGCGTGAGTTGCGCCAGAATGATTGGGGTCTCAGCGTAAGACCCGTAGCCTTGAGGGGGCGTGAGTTGCGCCAGAATGACAACGCAGAGCGGCGGAACCGTTCGGGGCTGTAGCGCTGCATCGGATAAGGCTTGCGGAGGAACGGCCATGTGGACGAGGTTGTGCGTGATTGCCCACTTATACTTTTAACCCTCTAATTGTATGTCTGTATTAAGGATATTAGAACGCTACTTTGTGTTTAGAGAAATGCATGAAGGGACAAGGGGTTCCTCTATCATTACGTTCAGATGGGATGAAATGCTACAACCTCAACAGCACGCTTTTTCAAAGCGCTCATAGATCCGAGAAAAGGAAAAATCAGAGGAGAATCGTCATCTTATACTCTTTTAGACGCTAGGAACGTGCCAAACTCTCCACGACTCCATACAGTACAATCTTACAGTTGCTTAAAACTACAATCGCCGCTACGTTATGATGGGTCTGACGATCTGAGGCTTGCATCCTCGGTGGAGCCGAGCAGTGACCTCTGACTCTCTGCAATATACAATCGATGCGACGGTCAATCAATAGGGCGATAACGCGAATGCTAATAAAAAAGGATTTTGCCATGGTTGCATGATTGCGACTAATAGTAGTCGCAACCATAGCAAAATCCTTTTTTGTAGTACGCGATTACGACTAACAACAATCACAGTATAATCACACGAAAAAGAGCGAAAAATCATTGAAAACTAAAAGAAAAACCATCAGAGCTCATCATTCTATTGATTATCGCACAATCAATCGACGGATGTACATGGAGGGGGAAGATGCGGCTCCGCCGAGGACGTAAAACGTCAGACCGACGCAATACGTTCGACTGCGACTGTATGTCACCTTCTATGCAGTATGTGTAAGTAATTAGTAAGTGAATAGCGGAAAGAGAAATAAAAACTGCAAATTTCAAATTTCGTTCTCAAAAACTCACCTCAATTCCAAATGGTATACGATTATTTCCGCAGAATTCGGCAAACACATTTGTCAACACAACCATCAAAAATGTCGATACATTTCGTAGTATCATCTAAAATTTGACAGTCTAGTATTTTGTAAGAAAGTTAACTGGCGGCCTTCTGAACGTGGAAATAAATGAAAGACGAAAAACGAAGTGGAAATGAAATAGCGTAAAAAAGAGCACACAATGTTGGAATTTCTTATATTCAGTATACGCACGAAAAGAACTAGAGTAAGGGATATAGCTAACGAATATGAGCACGAACACCTTTAATTCCCTCAATCGTCCTGAAAAAATAGCGTGGGAAACGGTCCTGGCGACCGAGTTTTCCTACAAAACACCTAACAACATGTTACGGTTGCGGGCGCAGGTGTACGTGTCGCGCTTGCCAGTGGCCCAGCAATGGCGCGCTGGTGCTGCTTCTTCCGCTCACTGGCAAACGCGACACAAAAACCTTTGCTCGCAACAACGTGACACGTCATCAGGTGTCTTGTAGGAAAATCCGATCGCCACGGCCGTTTCCCACGCAGTTTTTCAGGGCAATTAAGGGGCAGTTGGGCGTGATCGCACTCCTAGTCGTAATCTGCTGCCGTAACCATATTTTTTCCCTGGAGTTGTCCCAAATTTTTCAATTTTGTGGTTTGGCGGCTTTAAAGAACACGATTGTTAATACGGAACTACAGCTATTCAACTCAACTCATTTACACTGTAGCGCTTCCAAATAATTTCTGTCCTTAAAATCCAGAAGCTGTGTAGTCACACCAGCTGTTGATAAATTGAACCACTTTCGTATTTTTGCTTTCGGAAGAAGATTTAAAGGTACTCATAAAGATGTCAAGTAAAGTTGACTGCTAAAGTCGTAAAAGGAACGTTCGATACCGCGGTCGAACCACAAATCTGTAAATTATGACAATTTTTGATGGTGGTATGGATGGATTAAAGTTTTTATGTGATTCGCAACGCAAAGACGGGGAAAAAACCGCACACGGGTGCGTATTTGAACGATGATCCCGCCAATCTTTTGCGTTTAAAATGCGCATGTAAGGTCACTCCGTGTGTAGCGAATGTTTGAGAAGTGGGGACCGAAATTTTTCACATTTTTCACATTCGATCAATAACAATCAATAATAATGGCAAAGGTGAGCAATACATATTGTAGTGAAACAATACACAGACTGTCCTTGAGGAGGAGTCGTCTGTTTGTCTTCGAAAGAATTCGCATAAATACTGACTGCATCATAGGAAAAAGATAGTTAGGGCAACATTAAAGATGTTCATCGATTTTTTTTTAGAGAAATAAAAGGGAAGGAGGTTTCAAAACCGGAGAAACTGAAGTAGAACCAAGTGTAAAAAAGAAATCACAGCATAAGATATCAGGCGATAAAAAATTGTAGGGTATATAGTTGTTTGAAATCAATACCGGCAAGGGAACAACAACCAGGAAGAAAAGTTGGACTTCCTCCTTACTTCTGTTTAATGATTTAATGTTTGAACACCTATTGCTGCAAGAAAGTAAACAAAAGTTCTTCTTTGAAGAAGATGAAAAAAACAATGCCTAGGCGAAGAGCACGGAAATCACGTGCTCACCAAACCTGAGATCATCTTCAAGGCTGGTAGAAGGAATTATTTACTGTTACCTACTAAGTATTTTTTTAACGTTTTGGATCCATCGCTTTCTACGCTGCTGCTAGCGGGAAAAAAAGAGTTCTTTTCCAGAAAAGTGCGTAATACAAAGCCCTAAAATTCATTAGGAAAATTTGGTTCCATTTTTGCGGCAAGACTCATACTTTTTTGTTACCCTTTACGCCTTTTTTTGCTTGGCAGTGGTTTTCTAACGAGTTTTTTTTCTTTAAATTTTATAGAACAAGACATTATAACAAAAACAACTAAGCTAACCAATTTACTTATAGCGCTCACTTATTTCTAGGACTTATCTCGGATTTATCTCTGGGATTTTAGTGTGATATAGAACTTAAGGATACGTGTTGAGCAATCGGTAAGAGATTCGACTGTGAGTGAACGATTGATGGTTCGAAATCGCCCTATTCCTAACCAAATTCTTCACCCTTCCGCGATCGATAAATTTGTGCCAGACTTGTCTAGGAGAATAAAAACGCTGGGTTGACACATCGGGTAGTCACCGTAAGTCTTCGTAAGGCTGCGCACGAGTTCATAAACCTCAAACGATTCTGAATCGAAGTCGAACGCGTAGGCGTATCTCAAAAGGATTGAACTACACTTTACTGATTTATTTATTTGAAAACATACATAGGTGTGCCATAAAACAGAAACAAGAAAAAGAAATAGAAACAAACGCAACAAGCTACAATTTTGCCCAAGTTTTATACAGTAGGGTCAGTCCTTCATAGCATTGTGTGGTTGACAGGTCATTCTCCAGCTACAGAATCCAGAATGAGTGAGAAATTCTCAAGCATGCACCCTTTTTCCAAACCCAAAATCATTATCCTTATTTTTAGAGAGAACTAGTCGAATATACGGTGAGGTTTTTAGGAGTAAACAGTGAAAACGACGCCACAACACATGCGATTGACGAGCAAATCACACACACAAAGATTTGAACCGTTATCAATCATCGAATGCGGAGGAGCGAATCGTCACAAAGTACAGGTTTTCCGTAGTAGCTGGAGCGCGCTAATGGTTCCTTTTGAAATGAAACGAAGAACGAGTTTTCGCTAATGGTGCGTTTTGCGGGCGAGAAAAAAATGAGACAAACAAACAAAGTGAAGGAGATGACTGTTACAGTGTCCTTCATTGCAGATCTACGAGTCCATAAGTGTTCGGAGAACAAATTTTAGCGCTTCCATAAACATTGCATTGTTGTGCAGGTCCAGAAAAATCACCTGGAATACGTTCCTTCCACGAAAACCAATAGTAGTCGTAGGAAAAGCTGTCTCCAGTATAGATACTCGTTCAACTAGCACCACAACCACACACGTTGCCCCATCAAGTAGGCCATAATGACTTCTTTAGGGCTTGGAAAAACGCCGAACCGGTCCTTGAATGGAGGGAGGATCTTAGCAAACGTCATTTGATCCTAGCATACTACACACGTCTTCGAAACGATGCGGCGACGAAAAAAAAATCCCATTCGAACGAACAGCACCGGTTTTATCCGTCTACGCATGCGGAATTTCACTGATACCGTACCAACGGATGTACAGATGACGAGAAAATTTTTATTTGTCATTAAAAAAATAGAAAAAAAACGATGGGGTAGCGCATGAGACACCGGTGCGTCATGTATTTTTGGTTACTAATGACTCATCTAGCTCAGATTTTGGAACAAACGATCCACAAATAATAAAAGTATCTGTAATTTTTTCCTGCTGATTTCCTACCTAAGATTGATATATTACTACCAGTGGGTGAGCATACGATGAAAAAATCACATTAAGATTTTTCATGAGTTAAAAGAATCACACTAAAATTTTTTAGGTTCCTCTTAACCTTCACACATTAATGTGGATTGAATCACGAGATATTTCGTTGTCCTCTTCCTTATTATCGGATCAAATGAGGAACTGAAAGAAATCGTTGAAAAACGATGGAAAATCTGACTGTGGCGTCTAAAGGAGGAAAATCTGACTGTGCCGTCTAAAGAACGAAAATCCTCCTACGTACATAGAAGTGCAACCGTTTTTTTTTCTTTTTAGATCCCATTAAACGTTCCTTGAGATCTTAGACGACAACAAATAAATCAAGATTCAGCAGCAGCAGATCTAATTCCGGATAAGAGGAACGGTATTACAGAGGAGAACCAGAAATCCTGTCTTATAATTCCGTTCACAGCAGCCTTTTTCAAATGATAAAAGTAAAGATGAGGAGTGCGTTTAGCAAATTTTAATGTAATTCTGAAAAAGACTTACATACGGATGTTTCGAATTAATTAGACTAGTTAATTTAAATTTAATTTTAGAATTTTTAAGCGGATTTTTTGGTTTAATTTTAGAATTAGATTAATTAATTTAGATTGTAACACAAGAAACTTTAGGGAACTTAAAGAGAAAAGAAGGAAAAGAAGAAAATTTGGAACATGTATAAAACACAGGTTTGTAAAAATCCGCTCAGGGAACTGAATGAATCCGTTTAAAAAAACCTTTGGCTAACGGTGAATCAAGAAAAATGAAGGAAAAGCGCATATATTCAAAGAAAATCCAAGTTTTCGGAAGATCATGCAAGAAAGTGAATGCGTAAAATTGGGTGAGAAATGAAGAGGGCTAGAATTTCAGGAAAGGATGAATGGATGAATCAAGGAACTGCTAGGAAATAATCTAGGAAAGGGATGAAGAATAAAGGAAAGGAAAGGAAAGGAAAGGAAAGGAAAACAGAAAAATCTAACGGTTGAATGAGTGATTGAATGACTCGGTGAATGAATGAATGAGTTATCAAATGAACAAGCGAATAAATGTGTGTATGTATGAATGAATGAATGAAACACAAGACGCAGGCAGAAGAAGTATGTACGGTAGCGAAATCGGAATCCGATCAACGTATCGACCTGCGATCATGTACGAACGAATGCTTTTATTAGTAAATATGACGAAAAAAATTAGGAGGAAATATTAAAGGTAAGGAAACAGAGAAAAAATGAAAAAGGGTTGAGGAAATATCGAAAATCATCGATCGCAAATATCGTGGATAAGGAATCCATATTATCCTTTTAGTTATCGTGTAGTTTTTCTTTTATTTCTAATTTTGCGTCAACCTATTTTCTCGGAGAAACTGAGCATGAAGAAATTGGCTGAACAACCGACTGACAGAGTATTTAGTTCACCAGCAATTTTTATGGCGAACGTCCCCGTTCCCTCAATGGAATCCAGCATTAGATATGGATAGATGACCATCGTAAACGGGAAGTAAACAACACAGCCTTCGCTCTCTTTAGAGTTCCGAGAATAGTGGACCTCACAGAGGTGGAACTGCACTCACCAGCAACTATTTTGCTCTGGATTACACTAGCAAAACACCAATTAAGAAAAGTACCAATTAGGAGCATCTTTTTCCTGTTGGATCGAATCCAGAACGAGTTTTCGGTTTCAAGCGGGAAAAAGAGCGCTTTTTCTCGAACAGAGCAGCTCTTAAAAGCGATTGGAAACCTAAACGATTCATAGAAAAGAGGGGCGTAATCAAGAGTGAGTTTAATAGCTTCCATAATAATAGATGAATTATGGAGGGAAAGTAAGAACGTTGGAAAGTAAAAAAGAGAGAAATAAATGAAAAAATGAATTCGCAACGATGCCACGAAAAAAAAAATCCGTTGAGATGAGCACACCAATTTTATTTTCGAAAAGAAAGGAGAAAGAAAAAGGAAAGTTAAACAACCCCGTTGGAAAGCTCCGAAGCTCCGAAAGTTGGATGAAAAAAGAAAAATGATAAGTGAAAATTTTGGTAAGTTTGATTACAAAACATTTTCTTCACGGGAAAAATGATGAAGTAGCAGCACTCTCTCCTCTCAGAACAATCCCGACAAATTTCAGGCAGTTACGGATGAATGAACAAATTTATCCATAGCTGCCGGACGATTATCGCCGATGGACCAATGGATTGAGACTTATGCATCTGCCAGCTCACTTCACCTTTACTCGAGAGTCTGCTTTCCCAGCGCTTTGCTATGCGACGAGAAACGTGTGCCAATATTGTTACCACGTCTGAGACGTTGCTTAGCACCGATCTTTAGAGCGATACAGAGCGACCAGACTTCTCAATTTTAAATCGGCGCACTTCACATCGAGCCGAGTCCGCGAATTGCTGCCTTCGCCGTCATCGAAACGATTATTGAAAGCTAAACGGAGATGAGCCGGTTACGTTCTGAGGAGAAGGAGTGGGGGGTTGAACGACAGGGTTCTGGAACGACAAAAGGGCTAAAAGCATGTTGGGGAGCGTAACGAATTAAAGAAAAACCAACAAAACCATCAACGAAATGAACTGTTCAGCAGCAGTTCATAGCACGGATTTAACCAACTGGAAAGCATTGCTGGATTAGAGTCACGGATCTGGACCGCGTCAAGGTCATCGCACATCGCAAATTTTACCACCACCTTCTTAGCACACGGATGGAAAGGAACGAAATGAAACGAGACGGAACCGGCGGAATATGACATCAGGTCATCTAAAACCTCAGGTCGTAAGTGAATGGATATTCTTCCTTAAGATGAAAAGTTCCCAAATAGCAATTTTCACAGGAAATTCCTAGCGGAAGAACTATAAATGAATGAGCGAGAGTAATTCATCTCAAAAATATTTTGAATGCAAGAAAATGAGAGAAAAAAAAGGGCGAGAAGAAAGCTGCACTCGAAAGAACGATCAATGCTTCATGGAAGCGTTAAATTTCCTCTGCCAGCAAAAAAAAGTAGGTGTAGAGGCGAATGCAGGAGGTTGAGGAACACAATAACAAAACCACTCCAGTTCGACGTAATTACATCCAGGAGAGAACTCGTGCAATTATGGACGAGTTTCGTGCACTTGAAGAGGAGAACATGTCGAAGGCTGACGCGAAAAACAGCGGCGAAAAGCTTACGGAAAGTGAAGTGTGAAACTTAAGAGTGTGGATGAGGCTTCCAAGAAGTGCGTTCTACACAGCGGTGACGAGTTTTTCACTGAAAAAATCACCATTTCAAGCTCCTATGAGAACGGGGAGTCTCTCTAAATGAAAGCATGAAATGCGATGAGGTTTTTCCCTAAGTTATGGGCTAGAAAGGAAATGAGGCCAGAAATCTTTCAGGAATGGGAAGCATTGGTGAGTGGAGCTAAACAAACTCTATCAATTCTCATTACACAATCACATTATTTATAAAGAAAAAAACTTTAGGGGAAGTGTTGGACATTGTTTATTAGTAATAAAATTTTGAAGTATGAAAGAAAAAAGAAAGAAAGAAACGCGATGAATTTGGAGGAAGTTCAAATATTTGTCTGGTCGATCACATTTTGAGAAATAGAGAAGTCTGAAATACGATAGAGAAAATTAATTCGCTTCATTACTGGAATTATATGATTGTTTTGAATATAACTGAGTTAATTTGAGATGATGCTTAGGCCTTGGTGAAGAGTTTGGTCAGGAAAAAATTGCTTCAGTCAGAAAAGAAAGAAAATCCAGAAACCAGAAAAAAAAAACTTTTGCGCCCCTAGATGATGGACAACAAATTAAGATAAAATTTGAAAATTTCCGGATTTAAAAATAATAACAGCAGTATAGTAATAATAATACAATAATGATATAACAATAATAGGAAATTTAAATGTTTCAGGAAAAGATAGACAATGGTACCTTGAACATAAAAATTTTGCTTCCCTTACAATTTTTTAGAATACTCTAAGTCGGAAAGAAAAGGAATTTTCTGGCAAGCTGATCTGATTTCTGGAAGACGTAGGAAAATCACAAACACATTTTTTCCCCACAAGTAAACAACTTTCTCGTGGAGATTGGAACAGCATAGTAAAACGATGTTATTGTAACTTTAACGAAAAAATCCAGTAAAAAATAGAACTATATACTGCGAAAATGACAGACTGGTAAATCGATGTGTAGAGCACGAAAGAAAAAACATCGGTGAGTAAATGGAAGAACTGGTAAGGTCAAGTATATATGCAAGGAATTTGTATTCAGAGAATATTTCTGCGTTTATAAAAATGTGGGAAAAACAAATAAAAACAAAAAATTGGAATTAAACTTCAAAAAAAAAAATGCGACAGATTCGTATTATTGTAGTTCTAGCAAGCGATACGTGGAATCTGTTGAAAGTCACAAATAGAAAGGAAAATAGAAACAACATGTTCGCGCTAAATTTCAAGAGAAAACGGTGATTTTCACAGGATACTGTAGTTTCGAATGTGGGTGCGTGTGCGTCGTCGAATATTACAGACATGATCAATGCAATATTGAGTGAGGAATGAAAATTTTGATGGAATAATGTGGGATTCGCTGGCGTTGTTGGCTGTCAAAGGTAAACACGCTCACACAGACATACGTAAACCGTTCGTCACGGTAAATATACCGTACAAACCAGGCACACGACCGAATAATTGCGGCCATTCAAGGGTCAAACCGATAAACATACATATGCGGAGGATTTTCGGTTGGTAAACAGTAGCGCTGTGCGATGCACTATGCTATAAACCAAACGAATTCCCCGGGTGCAAAACTGTCATCCACAAATCCCTACCGTTTTTTCAAACTATGCCCAAAAACAAATTGAAATTATTTACAGATATGTACAATACAAGAAAAAACAATATAGTATAAGTTTATTATTCCTATTAGTACTTTGAAAATGTTAAATATTTGTATGTTAGTTGTTTCACGTAAAGGTTTAGATGTTAAACCTTCTTAGCAGTGTCGGGCCGCATGTGTGGTTGAATAGTCCGCAAATGCGGACTACTGTAATTTGCGAAAATGCGCCCTAAATTACATGTGTCTGACCCAATATTTTACGACGAGCCAATTGAAAACTATTCGGAAACAGAACTGCCGAGCGCAGTTACTCCTATGAAGGGCTGCGGTGTATATTTTTGCATGGATGCACTATTGGTCGGGAAAAAAGTAAAATTAAAAGGATAAAGTCACTGGCGTATCAATCCACTTGGGATGCGCCAACGCGTTTTACTGGAATTCGTGATCGTTGAGGTTTTGGAACGCGTGTTGGCCTATACAATGACTTGCGGGGACCAGCCGGTGATCAAGTCAGTGTTTTTATCCTCCCAGACAAGTCTGGTACCAATTTATCGATCCCGGAGTGATGAAAGGCTTTGTTTGCACTAGGGCGGTTTCGAACCCTCGACCGTGTGGCCACAACGGACCTCTAACCGACTGCGCCATACCCGCCCTCAACCCGACTATACCCGAAGAAAATTCCTGATAAAACGGGGATGTTCAGAAAATACTGTAGTTTTGAATGTGTGTCGTCACAGAAACCACTGAAATACAGCTAGCTAGGGAAAAGGAAAAATCATGGGAGGATAAAGCAGGCAGGGTGAAAGCGTTGAAAAAAATGAGCCCTGTAAAAAGAGCGAGAGCTCTGGAGATGCAGATAGCGAGGGAAAAGAACCTCGGCTACAAGTATTGATTGGTCCACTTTAGAGGATGTGGTAAAGTTCTGCCGCGTAAACCTGTTCGAGCAAGTTCAGACAGGTCTCATCCTATCGAATCCCTCTCGTATAGTCGCTCCCAGACTTGTTCAACTAACGGAACCCGTGCGCGACGCGACTGACGCGACGCTCTCTGCTTTTTGCTTTTTCATTCGCCCTCTTTTCTCTACGCCGACCCAATCGATAACGCATCGTGGTCATTCGGTTCAATCGATTTGGGACTCACTATGTTTTCGTTTGCGTTGCACTTATTATTTTAATTTTCTAATATTTATACCACTTCAACTATAGTTGTGAATAGATGGTCCTTTTTTTGCTATGGAACAGTGCGCAGTGAAAATCCCTCAAAGGTAGCTATCCAACAATGTGGAGGAGGAAACATTTAGAAAAAAAACGATCCTGAATTCCAGTATTTGGTTCTGTTGAGGACGCATGCAGTAGGGGGATTTCCAGGTTCTGAATCTTAATCTTAACATTTTTTGTGAAATCGAGAATAGAATTCAAACTCGAAGAGTTCGTTTCAGACCATTTTCAGGATAAAATCATTGAATCCTAAAGACAATAAGGTTAGAGGAGATGTCCATAAGAGCAAATTATTATTATTTTTTCAATTGTGTAGCAAGATAAACGAGGATTTCTAAGAGGAAAAAGCACTAGAATAAACAGCGGTCATCTTGAAAATAAAAGAAGATTATTGGATTGATTATGAAAAATAAAAGTGATTATAAATATTATTTTACGCAATTTTAGTATTTTTTTAGCTCAATTCAAATTGAACTTCTGAACCCTAATACATATCAGAGGGAAAGTGAACTTGGAGGGGGGAACTCAATCACGCGCTTATTTCTGGAAGCCCTATCTTCCTTTTTCCAGAAATAAGAGCGCGGTTGAGTGCTCTCTCCATTTCCCAACTATGCTTCATCCCATATCTAATACATGCCTCATGCGTCGAGGGAAACACCAAAACAAACGAGATCATTAATCAATTCAAAAAAAAATCCAAAAATCAAAAACCAATAACGTTTTCTGCTAAACACTCCATGGATTTTACAGAGATGCCATGGTTGTGAGAATGGAAACTTTGAAAAAAAAATTCGAAAAATGAAGAAAACCAAAAAATGAATAAGTTTCAAGACGAATCATGGATAAAATTAGGAAGTTGTGGATTTCCGCGGTAAAATAATCGAAACGAGAACGAATAAGATGTCGCTTCGAACAATGGTTCATCCAGGGCGGGCTCTACCGATGAAAACACGAAAGAGAATGACGAATTGCTGATTCAGAGTGACCAAAAAAAAAAGAGAAAAGCGCACAGAACTCAGCGGTCCCCGTCAATGGATCATCCGGAATGCTGCTTCCCAAATAATCGAAAAAAAACTCAAGTGTTTTCTCCTTTCGAAAAATCAGTTAAACAAATTAGTAATAAATAAAATAAAAAATCAGAAATTATGCCAGCACCCACCTCATTTTACCGCTTCGCGGCGCCTACGCGCCAATTCTACGCCGTGGGACCCGTGCCAGACATTCTATAGATTTATGGTCCCAACGCACCAGTTCAACGTCGAGGGACCAATCCCACCCATTTTGTAGCCAAGCTTCCGAGCGCTGACGCACTAAGCGGACGCCGTGGGACCCGTCCCACACCATTTTAGAGCTTTGCGGCGCCTGCGCACCAATTCGACGCTGTGGGACCCATTCCATTCTGGAATTGCACTTCACAACATACACACGTGACAGACTAAGCCCGTTATTATATAGCATGATAATTTTAAAAAAATATTTTGTAGAATAATAAAACAGAGAAAAGTCCTCGATATACAATGTATTCCGCATTTATACAGTGTAGATAAATAAAATATGTAATATAACATAATATAATAATAATAAAATACAGAAGAAGCTTCGATTTCCAGTACCTGCTGCATGTGAGTACGATATACAGTGTATTTACACTACTAATCTAACGTGTGGTGTCGATAATCCTAAAATTGATCCTTGATATCGATTGAAAAAGACCGCATCGCAGACATTGTGCCAATGATAAATGACAATTTCTCGTAGTTGTTTGGCGCAATTACCGTTCACAACCTGTTTCAGGCTCATAAATAAAACAAGACGAAGTTGATTAAGGATTCGAATTTGTCAAGGACACTTTTTTGCCTCTTTAATTTTCTTCACGATAATCACAATGCAACTGAAAAATAAATATGGCAAAAATAACAGTTTATTAGAAATCAATATGACATCTTACCATCCTCGGTTCATTAAAGGTTGAAAATTTCGATAATTGGGTTCTAATAACATTAAAATATTCACTGATTGTTAGGAAGAAAAGAAAATTGCTAGAAATGACTATAATCTCGACTTTGGACAAGACAGATAGAAGAAAAATAGAAAAAAAAAGTTAAAAAGACAGAAAAACGAGAGACAGAGAGCTCCAGCTCCGAAAATCCGGAGAAAAAAATGGAAAAAATGTGTAAAAGCGAGAAAAAACAGTGAAACTCGGGAAGAAAGTACAGGAAAAGAAAGAAAGCGCACGAGGAAGGACCGGAGCCTGGCAGTGCTCCTATGAGGAACTATATGTGATAGAAAAACGTGTTCGAATCTTTTCGACGCAACCAACGCGGGGAGGTGACTGACGCCTGAAGACAAACAGAAAACACGTGATATGAACGCGATCAATCGATTCCTATCGCTATCACTATCGCCGCGTCGTTCTTGTTTTGTCTGCTTTGTTTTGTACTGGGCGGGTCGAGCAGACGAACAGCGGAGGATGTTGCCGCCTAATGTCAATCTCAAAAAAAAATCACTTATTGACAATAGAGGTCGCTCAGGTCTACAAAGGAATAAGTGTGCAGGTGATTGAATGAATGATGAATGAATGAATGAATGAATGGACGAACGAAGGAACGGATTCCACCTAATCACACCAGAGGTCGATCAGGAGAACGAAGTGGATGAATGAATGAATGAATGAATGAATGAACGAATGAATGAATGAATGAATGCATGCATGAATGAATGAATGAATGAATGAATGAATGAATGAACGAATGAACGAATGAATGACTGAATGAAGAAACAGATTTCACCTAATCACATCAGAGGTCGATCAGGACTACAAAGGAATGAGTGAGCATATGAATAAGAATGAATGAACGAACGAATCCATGAAAGAAAGAAAGAATGAATGAATTAGTTAATTAGAGTGGGTGAACGAATGAATGAATGAATGAATCCGCGATATATGAACATTTTGTTCATCAATTAATCCAAAGAGGATTCGTAGCGAATTTTGCATGATTTCATCTTCGATGAGTTGAGAAAAAAACGAAACAAGCCAAAACGAACAAACATTGAACGAAAAAAAAAACATTCGATTGACTTTCGAACACAACGTTCATTGTGAAGGACGAAGTTTTTACGCGCTATTGGCATGCTGACTCCACGGTCGACGTTCTCTTTTTATTGAACAACGATCATGATCGACTGATCGCATTGCAAAATCTACTTTGCACATTTTTTATCGGTTTATCTGTTGTATTTCTTCTGTAAAAAGAAATTTTTTTAGAGATTTTTGAGGTTTCAACAAAAATGAAGGACAACAAAAACACGTTATCCCTATATGATACTGGGACAAGGCTAGAGAGATCAAAAATGATTCTCAAAGATCAAAAAAATAATAAAAATAATAAAAATAATTTTAAAAAATAAATAATTCAAAAATAAACAAATCAAAAATAAAAAAAATGCAATGGCTGCGTTAGAGAAGAATATTGATAGCTTCCATGTACTGATGGATGTCACAATCATTAAAAATAATCCTCTATAAGAAATTAATTTTGTAACAATGAAAATTGTTGTTATAACAGGGAAATACTATTGTAAATGCGAAAATTACTACATAGCACACCAAATATTACATATTTCCAAGCATTTACTCTAGAATTGAGGGAAATCGGAACTGATTTCCTCGCCGCTATATGAAGAAAATGAAATAAAGAAGGAAAAAAGCTTAGCTTATAAGCACTTTAACTAAATTTTACGCTATGGTGAAACATTACGCATTTCAGGACCACTTACTTTATATAGGTGTGTGGGCGGTGCTAGTGAAAGAACAGCCAATAACAGAATGATCGCCGCTGATGATCGTTTTCTCGTACTTTTTTTTTACAGGAGACACTTTTTTAGACATTTATGAAACTTTTAGAATTTTAATTAAAATTATAAAATTCTATTTTTATTTTTTGAACTTATGTCTGTCTAAATAAGTTGGATTTCGAAAAAAAAAAGCTTTTTAAAAAGGAGTAATTGAAATCAGGTCCAAAAATGTTCATATGTGAATGAGGAACTCCTGAAAAGAATAGCGTTTATTTTTTATTTTTTATTTTTTATTCCCCATATTTTAAGTCGCATTTTCTCTCCTCTCTTTATCGACAGCATATTTCTTCCCTGGAAACCTGGAAACTAATAATAAATAAATAATAATGAATAGATAAAAATAATAATCAACAAATTAAATAAGTAATCTGTTAATTTGTAAGAAGCGCGTTAAAGAAAAGTGAGAAGAAATAAATAAATCAACAAAAAATTTTCTGTCCTATTTTGAGCGTCCTATTTATTTTTTGAATAAATGCAGTGAGAGAAGGCAATGCATAATAAATGCAATACAAGTGAAAATGATTAATATAACGCTCGAAAATACATACGTCTTATATGACCGGGGTTGTATTTAGGGAATATTTATAAGCTTTTTGAAAAAAAACATATTCGTGGAGCGGTTGTGGCTGAGAAATGCAAAATAAACTGAGAGACTCCACTTACTCACGAAAATGAAGCAAAATAGACTTTTTTCATCGATGGAATTCTATCCAAGTTGAGACTCATTGGAGAAAAAAACCTCCTTCATTAAAACAATTAAATCGCTCTACCCAGCATTAATGCAAACAATGAGTTCGAATCAATAATGGATGCTAGAATGTGGATTTCTATCCATCTGGTTCATATGGGGTTCGTTGACGTTGGATGCGATGAGTTACGGCGTCCTATGAGGAATGAAAAAGAGGTAGAAAACACGCAGATGCACAAAATTACCATAAACACAACACATTTGTCCAGAAAATTAAAAATAAACAAAGAAAACTATGTAACGAATGTAACGTCAGGTGGAAAATGAATAATTTTTCATGACTCATTTAGGAAAGATGTGATATGTTCCTAAATGATGACATTTTTTAGCTTATGCGTTCTTAGAAGAATGAAAATAAAAATCAAAGTTCTAAAATCAAAGTTCACCGAGTACAGTACATTGACGATATACAGACGGTATAGTCTAATGAAAATTACGAGTAGAAAAAGGAGAAAAAAAACGAAATAAACGAATATGGATCAGAAAAAAAACCGGTGGATACCAGTGGAACAACCTCCATTTGAATCCATCGCTTTCGGCGTGTTCAGGACCCGGACGATTTTTCGCTGTAATAAGCTGCACTGGACCTCGTAAACAATTGTCGTAATGAATCAATTCATCGTTCAACGTCTAATATCAACTATGAGTTCAAACTGTTGCAATTTCGGACGAGATTTCAGGGAATGTTTATGTTATTGGTGCATAATCCGTAAAAAAATGGCTTTGAAAACAGCAATTATTGACACTTTCGCAAAAATTTCTAACATTATATGAGGAAGTTTTCGTTTATAAGGAAGACAAAGAAGTTTTCTTCCATGATTTTCGCACGGTAAAACGTAGCGAGTTGCTCCATACTGCTAAATAAACAACAAAAAATAAACAAAAAATAAAAACAATTTCATGTTTAATATTTGGAAATTGCTTTCCAAAGAGACTTTTTGATAGAAGGAGGACTTGCAGTGACCAAATATGTAAACTTCCCAAAGAGCATGATTCATAGAGATTCATATTTATTTCATTTTCATTTTATTTCCAGATTTCAGAGTAGATGGGATTCATTTTTTTAGCTTAAAATAAAAATTTCACCACGCTTTCAGTATTTACATCTTCTAAATGGCAAAGAACTCTCATGAGATTCACAGAAATTTGGACGAGTTCACTTAAAAGCTGTAGCATCGCATAAATTGGTCCTTAGTTCATGTTAAAAACTCGCCTAGGACCAGTTCCAGAGAGTCCTTAATATGAACTAGACGTGCTAATTCCAGTGAGTTATATAGCTCCGCTTTTTCTACAATTTCATAAACTTCCTGAATCTACATACTGTTTATGGTTTTAACTTGGAGAGTATTTTGTGAAATGAAAGAGAAATCTAACATAATTCTTAGAAGAAGGAACCAATCTAGCATAAATAGGCGAATAACGGTTGCTTATTCGAAACTTTTGGTCTGCTACGTGGACACGATACGCTGAGAAGGAACAGTTGTCGCATGATTGTTGTGGTCAGCGATCATAGCGTAACACTAACGGTAACAAATGTATTTTACTTTTTTTTCCTCTTGAAAAAAATCCAAATTTCTATAATTCAGTATTTAATTTTGACTTATTCAGTTTCTACAATTTCTATAAATTAGAAAAAAATTCACTGCTCCGTGGAATTTCAAAGGGAAACGTGGACAAATCGATAGCTAGAGTTCACATGGGATTTTTCGCTCGCAGTAAGGATTTAATTCCCGGTGAGCTGGAGAATTCAAGTTTTCAACTAGGCATATGTCAACTCGCCGCAATTATTTTCTGGCGGACAGCAGTTGTTTCGTGATGTCAGTTTGGAACGCCTAAAAAGCATGTTTAGGAATTTTTCTTCTGGAATAGTCCCTACAAAAATTACTGTAACTACTTGGAACCAAACAGGATGATATAACCTCATGAATACACTTATAAAAGGGGAAAAATTAAAATCTCAAACTTCTTAAATAGCGACACAGAAGAACAAAAGAGCTAAAAACGAGAAGATGTTGCAAAGGAAATTCTATAAAAAGCACTTGAAATGGGGAAAAAAATCCTCCGATTGAGGAAATGTTCATGTGAGTTCGCTCGCTGAATTGAGGCACTACAGCAGTATTTCATGCGGCGCCATCGACTCGACAGTCATCCATCAATCCGATCCTCTTATTCTACCACGAAATGAGGACACACGGCCGCATATATACGAATACGAATCCACAGACTTCAACAGGTGATTTGCTTCAAAAAATAGCAGCTCTCCGGACACGACGATGAGGATTTTAGAATCCACGTGGATGGATGGTTAGTAAACAATGCATTTATGATGCGGTGTTCATGCATTTTTCTTTAGCGATCGCCTTTAAAAAATGGTGGAACTCTTCCTCATAAATCGGGAAATAGAACAGCTAGAAATGAAGACGATACGTTACGTCAGACTGAAATATTAGAAAGAAAAAGTTTCTAATGGTCATAAAGGCAAAATGTATCAATATATAAATTAAAAGATATAAATTAAATAATTTAAAATTGCTAATTTATTTGATGATAATTTAATTAAATAATTTAATGTTATTAATTTATTGATGAATAAAATAAATTAATATTAATAATAATTAAGACCTTAAGAAGTCTAAGAAGATTACAATATTTCATGTTACCCTCACTTAACTTAAACTTAAAAGCAAAACTTTTTTATTTTCTACTAAAAAGATTTTCCTGCTTTTTAACTGAAATTTTCTGAAATTTCTCAAAAATTCCAATTCTTACGTTATTATTTAGGCATCAGTTCACGATCTTACAAATCAAATACGCAAAAAAAACCTATTTTTCGAAAAAAGGAGACAAAGGAGGAATTCAGTAGGAAGAAGCACTCGAACCTACAAATGTTCCCTGTGCTCAGATATATGTGTACATAAAACCAGAAAAAACTCAGACAGAAGGGAAGTCGCAGTGAAAATGAAGGGGTCAAATCAAGGAAAGGCAGAGGACGGACGGGGAAAACTTCCATAACAGCTGGCTCGAGGAATTGAGGTGTTACAAAAGTTTAACGATTTTACATAAACACATACGGGTGCCGCATCATAATGGTTAAATTTGCCGCTAAACGTCGAGCAACGCTCGAACATCTGCGCTGCGCGTTTAGAATTTTTTACGGATGGCTCTGTGATTGGGATGTTCTTAAAATTGAAAAAGTGGAAGCCTAATGAACAGCATTATTTTTACAGAAAATTATTTATTGAAATTTTATGCCTTCTTCGAAAGATATTCTTGAAATTTAATTTCAAAAAAAAATTGTTTTAGCTTCAACCAAAAGATATTCGTAAAATTTGAATAAAAGAGTTAGTTTTAGATGATGCATATGTCACCCGACAATATTTTCCTACGCGAACGACAAATAATCCATTGTTATGGCGATCGTCGGGAAAACATCGATCAGATTGAATGTTACACAAAAGGCAGAAATTTCACAATAGGAAAGTTCGAAGAAATCGATGCAGGTGAACAATTTTATTAATTGTTATATAATTATGTTAAAGTTAATGGTTAATTAATATGAATTGTTTAGTTAATGTAAACAATAATATACGTATTTTTTAAAATATTTTCTTGGCTATAGCTCAAGAAAATCAATTAGAAATAATATAATTATTTGAAAATAACATTTATTAACAATAATATAATTATATTATTCATTATATAATTACATAACTTATTTTTACTTCATTTTTATCTCTTCAGTCAGCCGGATGAGAAGTTAAATAAATAGACGATCAGACAGAACAACGTGTAATGTTTTGTTTACTCGAGGTTCCGTTTCTTAAGCTGCAAAAATAAATACGAAACGTTCATTGAACTAAGAAACATAAAAGAAAACCGATAGAAAAATATTAAGGATTAGGCAATCAAGTCCTACCGAAAAAATATGATGTTACCGTAATTTTCCTGCGAAAACCAAGGAAAAAATATTTGGAACTATATTCCTCTTTATTTTTTTATGAATATTCGCTTATCTGTGTTGGTGTTTATGGATTTAATACAATTTTGAAAACTTAGCAATTCGATTGAGGAAAATTCAGTCAAAAGAATTCTATTTTTTTAAATTTTTAACCTTAATTTTATTTTTAAGTTTAATTGTTATATTTATTTATATTTATTTTATATTTTATTTTTGGTATATATTTACATTTATAAATTTTTTATTTCTATATTTATTATATTACATTATACATTCTAAATTATATTATATATATTATATATTCTATTATATTTCTCATTATATAAATAGTTCTTCTTGAGCACTGTAGAGGTTCTCAGTTTTTTTCAGTATTTTTCATCCGCTAGAGATTTCCTCACGTGAATTTCCTCACGAAAACCGAAATTAGTTATAAAATTATTAACCAGGGTTTTATTCCAGATCAAGCTGGCGATTCAAAAAAAAGGTAACAGTCCGCTCGAGAACGCAACAAAAAGGAGGGGGGACGGTGCGGGGAAAAAGACAATAACACTGTGCGACACAATTGTAACCGTCAAGGTAGGCTAAGAATTAATTGGTTAAATAATTAATTGTAATAACAATAACATGTGTTAATTAACTGATTCATTTTCTGAAGAATCCCTGTTTGTTCACGAAAACCTCATACATATGCGTTGAGAAGAAAGAAATATCACATACATAACATTAGTTCCACTAAATATGAATCACTTTAGGTCACACGAGAAAAATTCCTGAATTCCCTGTTTTCCTGTGCCCGACAAGGTAGAGTTTCACCTGCAAATCTCTTTTTTTTTTGTTTTTTTTTCAACCCTAAATTACAGTAACAAGAATTAAACGAACTTTGTGCGACACGGCACGACTACAGCTCTAATTATGTATGTGCCGGTTTGCACGCGCGAGACGAATGAGATGAGCAATTCCAGAAATTCCACAGTCAAGGGACATCAGTTCTCCAAGGAAATAGTTGAAAAATTCACATAAAAACTTATAATTAAAGGAGAGGAAATTGAAGACGATGCTTTAAATGTAATAATTGTAATAAGTGGAAAAATTGTAATAATTTGCTTTGAATTATTAAAAAGAAGACGGTTAGGGGGCAACAGAGTAAAAAAAAAATCGATAAAGGACACTAGCGGAAGGAAATACTGGAATGGAACGAGGAAATCGTTATTTTTCTATCATATATAAATTGGATAAAAAACATGGAATAATAAATAATAAAATAAATAATTGAAATGAATACATAAATAGATTCGGAGACATAAATAGACATAAATAGATCCAACAAAACTAAAGAATAAATAAATAAATAAATAATGAATAAAAAAATCAATAATATAACAACTAATAAAAATGAATACACAAGTGGATTTAGATTAGATAAATTCAAATTTTATCATCAATGAAGATTTTCGAAAATCCTCCACTCACTCCACAGTCAAAACGCCGGAATTCCGGATTTCACTGCGTAAATATTTGTGGATACGGGGGTGGGGGATATAGGAGATAAACAAGTTCTGTACTGACGTACGTACATACGTAGCCGTATGTATGTCTGATTAAAAGTCAAACAATAGGAGAGTCAATCAGTGTTGCTGCGTTCGTCAATCTTCATTCAGAATCTAGAATAATACAGAAATGTCTCGTGGATGAACGGGAGTGTAAGGAAACCGGTCCACGCAACGAAAACCATGCCATCAATCATCAACAGAGATTATTATTAATACGGATGAAAATGAAAGTGAGAATAGAGAAGAGAGAAATCATACACATACGTTAACGAATATGTAGAATGAATCAATTAATTGAGAAAAATACTCAAAATAATAATATAATAAAAAATAATACAATGTAAATAGAGTGATAAAAAATGAAAAAATATAAATACATATAATATAATATATAAAAAATAGGATGAATCAATTAATTGAGAAAAATACTCAAAATAATAGTATAATAAATAATAATATAATATAAATAGAATGATAAAAATAAAAAAATATAAATATACATAATATAATATATAAAAAATAGGATGAATCAATTAATTGAGAAAAATACTCAAAATAATAGTATATTAAATAATAATATAATATAAATAGAATGATAAAAATAAAAAAAGTATAAATATATAATATAATATATGAAAATAAAAAATGTAGTATAATATAATATAAATAAAATAATATATAATATAACATAAATGATAAAATACTTTATAAATAAAAATTATAAAAACGATAAGATTTACATGGAAATATAATTGAAAATCAATACACCCAGTACAAGTACAACAGAAATGGATCCCAACGTTTAAGTACACTAGCGAAAAGTCTAAATAAATACGTAGTACTCTCGTGGATAGGTGTACATACTTGTCATCAAAAAAGCAGCACCCGTACACCAGCACCGTGAAAAAAGAATCTGTTAGAAGTTTTCTTGGAAGAAAAAAAAGACATAAAACAAGGATATTATGTGGTTGAGGGAAACATTCTAATGTTATTTGTCGTTCAAATTCTCGTTCAAATTAATTACTTACTGAGACCTGGGCAGAAATTTCCACCTGCAGCATTCTCACGTTGATTAGGTAGGTAGTTCTGTTTTTTTTTCTGGAGAAAAAATCACAAAATTTGAATTGTAATCCAAAATTTAATTGAGTCAATTTGAATTTAAATTGTATACAAAGTTGTAAATCTCCAGGCGAATTCCCTGATTCATATTACTTGTAGCGGTAGAGAACTACATAGTGATGACTTTTCTACGTATATGTTTAAAAATAATTTTTTCTTTGAAAATGCGAACTAATCCGGCTTTCAAATATTTTTTGAATTCAAACCGAATGAAATTTATGGCACACAAATGTGCCGCCTAACTTAAATGTTCAACAAGAATATGGAATAAATAACGTTTTGCCTCTCCAATAAATCCTGAATGGCGAACAAAAATAATTCACTTGTGGAACGGCAGCAATATGTTCCAATAGCCTTTGATAACGCGCTCCAAACGTTTCGTATTAAAAGAAAATAATAGGAAAATAAAAGAAATTTTCATTCTAACTCTCTTATTCCCATCACTCAGAACCGTTTTGAAAATATATTTATTAACTGACTATTTATTTCGGTAGGAATATGGATCCTATCCGAAAAAACACTCGCCAAAGATTTTGAACAAATCCAACAGGGTCCCAAAACGTTTGATCTCTCTCTCTCTATCTATCTATCTCTCTATGTTCCTCTCTCTCTGTACACAGGAAATAAAAAATACCTTCTTCATTTTATTATTTATTCATTATTTTATTATTTTGATTATTTGATTTTATTTGAGTCGATAACGGGACAACAGCTTCTGCTTCTGCTTATTTCCAACGGTGGAGGGGGGGGGGGGGGGAAGTGGGTCGGGAAAGGGGTGGGTGGATGGATGCATATTTTTCAGACAATTTAGAAACAGTACCTGCTTTCTTGGAATTATTCCATTAAAGTAAGACGTTGATTGTTCTGTGAGGTGAAGATGTGGTAAAATTTGTAAATTTATAAACCCTATTAATTAATAAAGTTCCTATGATATGACACCACAAAAATGGACTAATTATATTTTTCCAAAAATTATTATTATTATATTTATTTTTCATCTATTATCTTCCAAAACATATGAACAAAGGGGGAAAAAGTGAGGATGGTCATTGACGTGAAAATGTTACAAGTATTTTCCACTCCCAAAAAAACCCTGAATGTAGAAATTCTGGAAAATAACAACTGTTTCTTAGCGCCAAAGCGATCGTAAGTATTCGCGGTGAATTCAACATAAGAAGAAGTTACGAAGGACACGTAAGAACGACGATTGCGTAGACGCTGAGAATTTGCTTACAGAAGAGAATGGCGGTTAGTTTGGCCGAATGTTAGTTCAACGACAACAGACCAAACATTACATTCGACACACTCAACGATGAGAGAAGCGTGAAGCGACAGACACAGCAAGCAAAAGTGGTTTAAGTGTCGAAATCCCCCATAAGAATACAATGCTTTGCAGAGATGTTGTGTAAAAAGCGAAAAAAAAGTAGGATAGAAAAAAGAGGAAAAGAGAAGCGTGAAGGAGATCGCAACATACGTAGGTATCCGTTAAAACATAGGATAGTCTTGAAATAACGTCCATTCATTATACACACATTGAGCTCATACATTTGACTACATATGTACATTAGATACATATTGATTCATCGTCATTAAAACGTCCGCACTGTTCCACTGTCTCATTTTGGAACCTGTATAATGTATGTAGAAACAAAAAAAAATCGAGAAAAAAACTAAATAAATAAATATAATATAAAAATAAGATATAATATAGTATAAATTTATATATATATAAACAAAAGTAAATATAATATAATAAGTATATATATATATATATAAATACTAAATAATTAAATAATTCATGTAATAATAATAAATTAATTTAAAACTAATTCAAAATCGTAGAGAATTTTTACAACTATCGCAAGGACTCAAAATTTAAATCCATTTCCCATTTTTCACTCATTCACCTTCGATTTACTACTCGAATGTGTTCTTAAAAATGTACCAAGTCGTTCTCATCGCTTCCCAAAAGAAGCATAGCGGGCTCTCCTCAGTCGACTCAAGGATAACGGAATAGCTAAGGTACAGAAAGTACCCACCACCCTTCCTCCTCCCCTCCACCCTTCCCAAAAAACCCTAATTCATTCAACTTGACCATTTTGAAAGTTGATCAAGGCATTATTGCATGCATCTTCTTTCGTTTGCGTTATACTGGATGCTGTTACCGTATCTGTCTAAGAGCCTTTAGCGGATAGTGATCACATATTACTGCTTTTTAAGGTTTTCACACATTTTTCTACTTGTCGAAAACTCTTTAACGGCCGGAATACTCTTTCTATGTTGTCAATTTGGAATGCGGGACCGAACGGCTCCGAAATTGTCCTTTAACTTTGAAGAACCACTGGTGTAGTGAAAAAATGTAAACAGTTCCTCTACTCGCTTCTCTTGTACTTTAGGACTACCTTAGCTTTTTTTAAAGCAGTGTTTGAATGTAAGATCGTGCAAAACCCTTCTCTAAACCATGTTTCCTTGTATGGCTTTCTTTTTGCTGATGTTTTTTTTTCCCAACCTTATTTAGAGCCTTGGACGAGTGTAGCGTAGTCGGTTAGAGGTTCCGCTTCCTGCACGATTGATCGGAGGTTCGAACCCGTCCTAGTGCTCGCCAGGCCTTTCATCCCTCCGGGGTCGATAAATTGGTGCCAGACTTGTCTGGAAGGATAAAAACACTGACTTGACACATCGGCTAGCCACCGCATGTCATTGTCTGGGCCAGTTCGTGGACCTCAAACAACTCAAACGATTCTGAATTGATTTGAACGTGGTGGAGGGTCCCAAGCGGATTGATTAACGCCAGACACTTTATCCTTTATTTATTTATTTAGGGCAATTCTTTCAAAGAGCTTCTATATGACAGATTACTTCTATGAGAGATAAGCAGACTGAGCGAGAGTTGCCGATTTTGCGTAGATCCCAGCTGCACGTGCTAACCGCACGATCTTGCTTTTCCTCTATTAATAAGAAAGGTTGCATTCAGACAGATAACGTCTCGCTAGGGTTAATGTTGAAGAAAACTGGTTGTAGTTTCTTCAGATGTTAGATCTGATTCTCTCCGATTTGAGTTGAGTACGTCTTTTCACCGTCGATTTGGCAGAATTCAGAAGGGAAGGCCTCTCGGATGACATATCAGTCTCCCCTCAGATGAACAGAAGACAAATGGAGGTAGCTGTATTGGTATCGGAGTAGAAATGGTTAACGCGCCATCTCCATTCTATTTTTCTCGATGCTGTATTCGTTTCATGTAGTTCTGGAGGGTGTGGGGATCTTTGTAATCTTAGGAGGTCGTATAGAAAGAAGTTTCCTTTTTCATTTCCAACCTGTTCATAATTAAAATGACTTCAACTTCACCACACCGTATTTATAAGAAAGCCACAGTCTCACATCAGATCAGGTACATAGCTATGTAACTGATGTGTACGAAGTTGTTTGTGTTTATACGATCATAGTTCCAGAAAAAAAAAATCCTCTATCGTTTGGAATGAACGTAGGTAGAGTAAAAACATGAATAAAACATAAAAAGAACATGATAAATGAATTTAGGTGGATGCCATTCCAGCATTACAGATGGAGTCGCCAAAACAGTGAAATCATTTTAATGTCTTATACATCTTTTTCTTTTCTCCTTTTCTTTTTTTTTCTTTCTCCTTTCTTTTTTCTTTTTTCTTCTGACGTACTGTGTCGCCTTTCATCTTTCTGAGATCGATGTGCCCATCCATTGACAGCTCCTAAATTTTTATGGCAACAATCCAGCGTTCTCATTACGTTGGACTCGTCTCTCTCTTCTTTTTCCGGCACCACCGATTTGACCTCGGTGGCAGCAGCTGCGTGAATTTTGTGTTTCATAGGAAATAAAAAAAACAATTCCACTCAACACGTACAGTCTTCTTGTATCCTGAAATTCGATCAAAATACTATTTCCTTCCAAATTTAGCATGTGTAAACGTTAAAAAATTCCTTTTCCTTGCACTCAACCCCGTATTTGGTAAGTTCTTTATCGTTTTGTTAACCATTTTGAGCTACATATATTAAACTATTCACAATAAAAATGTTATTTTTTCTTATTATTGTCACTTAGTTTTGTGAAGAATCACTGCGTATTTGACGTTTTGTTGGGTTTCAAATTTTATTTGAAAGTAATTCAAACGATGACAACAATTATTTTTGTTTGTGAATATTCGGATACGATAGCCCGGAGCGTTCTCAATCCCAGAAACATCTCACCGATGTGACGAAACTGCAAAGAAAAAAAAAGAGAAAGTCTTTTAAACAAAATTATTCAAACGTAAGATCGAAATTTTCAATAGAAGGACTCACAAAGATCTCGTATTTTTAATAATATGCCATTTTTTGTCTCGTTTACATTCAAGTAATACTGTAGCGTTTATGTTCGCGTAGGGACCATCAAAACTTCCGTTGAACTAAACAATATTCAGGTATTCATGATTAACAGCAGTTTATATATATATATATATAAATATATAAATATATATAAATATAAGCTTGGATGTTCACTAACTGTCATGAAGGACATCCTGGCGTTCGGAGGGGTTGTGCAAATAATGCTCATCCGTCTACAACCAGCTACCGAATTAGGTCTCATTCTAAAACATTATATAAAAAGCAATCAATAATAAATAATTATTTTAATAAATAAAGTTACAAATAGATTGTAGTTTCCTTCTGAACGATGTGATTGTTATATTAATAAATCGATCAATAGTAATCAAATCGTTAAGATAGTTTAAAAAAATATAGATAATTAGTAAACCAATATGACAATCACTGGTTAGAAAGGAAACTACGAGCTCACAGCGACATTCCACGCTTTTTTCAGATGAAGAAAGTATATAGTTTTTTTCTACAGTATATAGTTACATACATCTCCATTTATAGCAAATTAATAAATATTTGAATTTTCCCTTACTTGACTGCTATCTCTCTTAGGTATTTTTCAAAACAAGACTATCGTGTGACCAATCAAAAAATACGGAATTTCTCTTTAAAAATATTCGCTTCAACAGCTGAAAACTACTTCAGTTTAGGCTTTAGTGCAAATTTCGCTGTTAATCTATCGGGACACATTCGAGAAATCCTTCTTCTGTTTAGCTTTAGCTCGAAATTCCTACGGAAGCGGCACCGTGCTACTCAAATTAAGATGTTTCCTTTTCAAATTCCTCTTAAAAGGCATCACACAACGAAACTCGTCGTAGAAAATAGCGCGCTGGAACGCTCGAAGCCGTGTCCTTCGGGCCATTTTTTACGGGAATTAGGAAGAAATGTACGGAATCATCCTTCTCTCTATAATCTACGATCCCGTACGAATACTGCACCTGAAATCCGTACCATCTCAGATTCGTGGAGTGATGCCTTTAAGGTGGATTATTGTTGAAATTACGTGTAAATACAGCTCCTTAAACTCCTGAAACTGATGAAATCAATCCCTTCGGCTTTCTTTTTGTCACTCCGGTACGTAAGCAGACGAGAACACTGTGGTATCTGATTTGTTTCATATTTTTCCCCTGCTACACCGACAAACTACATCCCTAGCACTAGCATGCATGAAAAATCCTTTAAAATCCAAGCTTACACTTTGACAGGAGTTATGTTGGTAAGAGAACCGGGCGATTTGTAGTACGTAACCCATCTTGGCAGGCACTGACCGCAGACTGAGTTGAAATTTTTTTTGTTGCACGGAGAAAAAAGTTGTAAAATAATAGAAAATTAACCTAAAGGTGTTTTTTAACCTGAAAATCGGAATCAAAAGAAACTCACTTGGGACAGCTGCCTGAAAATAGAAACTGTGAGCATGGACGGTGAAGGTCATTCAAATAATGAAGTGATTTATAATTTGAATTCCTGATCTTTAAACTTAATTCAGTAGTTTCCCAAAGGCGAAAAAGCATCTCTCTTCGAGAATGTGACGCAAATTGTTCCAAAAATTTCTGTACGTGAACTTTTCAAGTATTTTTGGCCTACCTTCAGTTCCCTGTTTTGACATTTCAAAAGGTTTTTTATTTAGAGATTTATTTCTAATTCTATTGAATGACTTTTTCATCGTCGTGTCTCTTTTCCAAAAGACGTCCCCGCCCAGAAAGCTATCATTTATCATCAGCTGAAGTTTTCAAACCGTTAAAAGTTCACCTCACTCCAAGAGTGCAGGTTTAAAATGAGTGCAATGCTGAGGAACTTGGGTAACATCTGTAAGTCACAATATTATCTAAGATCTACAAATATCATCTACACTTTGTCCATATATTAATATAAAACATGCAATACATCAAAGAAAATTGAAATAAAATGGAAAAAGGGTCAACTGGTACTCGGTTACGTCAAGTTTACGAAAATTGTGGAAGCTACAGCGTAGTAGATGGGTTACGATTGCATGGATTTCTCTTATCTTGAAAATTTGCTCGATGCAACTGCTGCTACGTACTCTTACGCCAACTTTAATACATCTTTAAAAGCATCACTCCACGAATCTGAGGTGGTGCAGATTTGAGGTGGAGTATTCGTATACGGATGGGAGACTGTGGAGACAGGGGTGATTCCGTCCATTTCTTCCTAATTGCCGTAAAAAACGGCCCGGAAGATGCGGCGCCGCCCAAGGCTGGAGCGCTCCAATCGAACTCCTTGTAGAAAATAGTGCGCCACAACGCCTGAAGCTGTATCTTCCGGGCCGTTTTTTACGGGAATTAGGAAGAAATGGGCGGAATCACCCCCCTCTCCATAGTCTCCCATCCTGTACACGAATACTCCACCTGAAATCCATACCACCTCAGCTTCGTGGAGTGATGCCTTTAAAGGACAGCAAATGTGTGGGAACGTGAGTAGCAAAGGGTACACTATCGCAGAGAGGTCTTTTTAAACGTTGCTCTTTGTTGGTTTTCCAATCCAAATTTATTTCGGTATCGGATTACGCGGCGCTAATCTGTTGTTGTTCACCTTTTCCGTCAGGATTTTTTTTGCAAATTAGCTTTGCAAGAAAGCATTTCAAAGCCTTTTTATGAGAAATTGTCCATAAATCTTCTAGTGAGTGGTGTAGCGCAGTAGCGATAAGAGGTTCAACTGTGGCTGCAAAATCGATCGGTGGTTCGAAATCGCCTTAGTGCCAACCAAACCTTTCGGTCAAAAAATTGGTACCAGACTTGTTTGTGAGAATAAAAACACCGACCCGACACATCGGCTAACCCTCGCAAGTCGTTCTATAGGCTAGACATGTGTTCGTAAATCTCGACTATCCTGAACTACAGTGAAAATGCGTTGGCGCATCCCAAGCGGATTGATTAATGTCAGACACTTCACCGCTTATCCTTTAAGTCCTCTATTCAGCTCGGTTAAGGATCATTAGTAAAGCAGAGATCTCTTTTAAAAATCTCAGCGCTCTAGCTTCTGTTTATTTGTTGATGTGACGCAAACTCCCCTAAACTAAACTTTTTTTGTGAAATATGGATTTGGTAAGAAATTTGTCATTGACATGGTTTAATCGTGAAAATGATTCTTCAGGCTTCCAATAAAGCCTTTTAGAGAAAAAAAAATCTCGTGAGGAAATCATTGTAAAGAAATATCCATACATCCATACGTTTGTTTACAGAACTGGTGTGCAACTTTTATATAAACAACACCAAAGGCCATCAGATTAGAGCCGTATTTGATGAATCCGATTATCGTTTATGCGAGTGATCAACAGAGGCCAACAGTTGAAAGAATCGCTGTGATCGAACCTATGACTTGCTTCTATTTATGTTACAGAATGGTCATAGTCTTCGAAGTATTAATTCTCAATACGAGTTTCATGGATGCAGCTCCTGGATCGACATAGGAATCATCCTAAATTGTTGGAGAAATTTTGTCGGAAAAAAGTCAGGTTTTTATCTCGAAAATTATTCCTTTGATCTAATCTTTTTTTCCAACTTCCTTATCCTGAATTGCGACTTACAAATGCTACTAAGGATCCTCGTTAATAAATTAGATCCTCGTTAATAAATTTCTTTCACATATGCATACCCTCTACAGCTTCGTAGTTTCTCAAAGGCAGTGTATTTTGACGATTTTGATGCGCGTTCCGCACCACCAGAGCATAGACCACGGATAGTGGATTTACGAAGCTAATGTGGTTCCGCTTATCTTTCACTGGTCGTCGTAAAAACGTCGGTGTGGGAACCGCTTTAGTTCCTACGAGGCACGTCAGAACACGCATGCGTGTACACTCCCACTCAGCAGAATATTCATTGGTTTCATTTTTGTTGAGAAGGCATCACTGATCCTCGACTGATTTGGATGCGGCGCGTGTACAAGGATTAGGAGAAGATGAGCGGAACCCCGCTGGGTTCCACAATCTAATACTACCCGAACTCTACGCTGTGGATTCTGCACCACGTCAAAATCATGGTACACTGCCTTCAAACACAGCATACCGCGAATCTGACGTGGTGAGGGAATCGGAAAACTGGAGATGGGGTTGTAGATTGCAGGATCAGAGGTGGTTCAGCTCATCTCTCCCTGATGTCTCCTCACTAACCTATTCAGGTAAAACCAATGAATAGGCTGTTAAGGGGAGCGGAACGTGTGCATAGAGGATCGTCCAAACGCACCTCGTAGTAACCAAAGTGGTTCCCACGGCGTTTCTAACGACAATCGGGGAGGGGTGAACGGAACCACCACTGATCCCGTATGGTGAATATACTGGCGTATGAGTGTCGGATTAAGAAACAATGAAATTGTGAAGGGTGTGGGGGGGAAAAAGTACTCAACCTAACACATATCCCAGAGGCACTGCCATGGGATGAAATGAGTACAAAATATTATTGTACAAACTGCAGCTTTCTACTGTATACCCAACCCGACATTTCTTTTCAGGCAGCTATCCGCGGTTAGTGATTTTTTCTAAGCTTTTTGAACCAGAGTATGTGGTTTCGCTCTGTGAAACTAAGTTTGCGGTCAGTGCATGGCGAAATGAGTGAAATTTTTCCGGACATCTACCACCAACACTGTTAAAGGCTAAAAAGTGAGTATTGCCCAGTTCGACTGTCTTTATTTAACAACGGCTAACGCCAAAACGTTAGCCGTTGTTAAATAAAGACGATCAATACCAATCTTGGCTACAGCTCAAAGAAATCAATTAAAAGCTAAAAAGTGAGTTTGGTGGAATTTCGGGAGTCATAAACTTAGAGGAGAAAGCTCATTGACGTCCAGAACAAATCAGAAAATAGTTATCTAAGGAAATTGTACGAGGCACAAGAAAAGCTCGTAATAAATCACTAGACATATCATCAATATCACGAAGTGATATCAATTATTTTCATTTTCATTCAAATAAATAGAACGCTCATCGAAAGAATGGTTCATTTTACTATTACCAAATTACTCGACTATTAGCTAACTGCAATGGCTGTGACTTGTGAACTGATACAACTCAAAGGTAGGGTAGCATAACGCTCGAGGTTCTAATGTTAAATTATAACTTTTATTTAGACGGTCAGAATGTCGGTGATTGGACGATCACGAAGAAGCTTGGCGAAGGTGGATTTGGAGCTGTATACCTATGCAAAAATAAGGAAGGGGAACTGAACGCACTTAAAGTAACATACCTGTCCATTAGTTGCTACTAGCCGGATTCGTAGTGACTTAGTGTTTCAGGTAGAAGCTGAGAATGATCCCTTGGGGTTGCTTAAAATGGAAGTCTATGTGCTAATGGAGCTTAAAAAGACTAAATTCCAAGGTGGGTAGGAATTCCGTTCATTGGAAATGTCAAAAGAATTTTCAGCACGTTTTCAGCTCGTCATTTCCTGGGTCTTAAGGATAGAGGGCACGTTCCAGGGAAGTTCAATTATGTGGTGATGACACTTGTTGGGAAAAGTTTGCAGGTTATTATATTTGTTTATGACGTTAATATTAGAAATTTTCTGAATAAAGTTTTATCAGGAATTACGAAATGAGGCACCAATGAAGAAATTCTCTATGGGCACAGCGATTTCCGTTGGTAGACAGTGTTTGGAAGCACTTGAAGATCTGCATAACGTCGGAATCCTACATAGGGATATCAAACCAGGGAACTATACCATTGGTAGAAAGGAAATGAATGAACTTAGGAAGGTACAAACAAAAAGATTCCCATTTCCACTCGATAGGTTACCAACAAAGCTGGATAGACGATTCTAACCCTACACCACAATAATGGAAATAGATGACGTAGGAGCCTCGAAAGCTTTTTGGTTTCCGGGATAAAAATTTATTTGCCAGAGTAAGAAGCAGCAGTTGCCTCCCTATAAAATCATCACCCACAATCCTAGCGTGGAAATCTTCCCAGGATACCGCATGTATGTAGCTCCAAAACGAAGCAGGGTCAGATTTTAAGAAATGAAAAAACCTCCTCCTGCATGAGGTTACGTAACCATCGAGAACTGGACCTACTGATCGCCGTTGATGAGAATGAAGACAAACAACCTTGATAGTACCTTCATTTTCAGTATGACTTGATTATTGGCGGGGGAGTCGTAATCCAACGTGATGAGGGCGGTAACATAACAGACCACAACTTCGCATCATAACTGCGAATCACAGATTTTTTATACGGGGCCTAGCGGCCCGTCCCGTACATCAAAAACCTCCAGAGTATAGGGCTCGTTCATTGTGATCTCAATGCACTCATCCTCTCTGTTCCTTTTATGACTTTTAGCACTTATCCATGAGTATCTGATTTTCTGCACGCTATGATCTTGAATCCAAAGAACAGCATCCTCGATCTTCGAGAAGGAAGACGCGCTCATCGGATGCAGAGGATAAGAAGGGCATGAGATTGCTACTTTCTGCCCCATGTCAATCATCAATTGCTATCCTGGCTACAGCTTAAAGGCATCACTCGACGAATCTGAGGTGATACGGATTTCAGGTGGAGTATTCGTATACGGGATGGGAGACTATCGAGAGAAGGGTGATTCTGTCTATTTCTTCCTAACTGCCGTAAGAAACGGCCTGGAAGATACGGCTTCAGGCGTTCTGGCGCACTATTTTCTACAGGGAATTCGACTGGAGCGCGCCAGCCTTGTGCGGCGCCGCATCTTCCGGGCCGTTTTTTTACCGTAATTTGGAAGAAATAGACGGAATCACCCCCCTCTCCATAGTCTCCCATCCCGTATACGAATACTCCACCTGAAATCCGTACCACTTCAGATTCGTGGGGTGATGCCTTTGAGCAATTTAGCAAGAGATGATAAAATAGCGTCAGTGATAATTATCAGCGATTCCTCATGTAACTTACAACGTTACAATTCATTCGAAACGTTACGTTAAAATCCATTCGAATACCAGACAGAACGTTCGCATCACGGGACACTTCCAGGCTACAAGACACGCTCGTAAATTGGCGCGCTCTTGCTACAAGGAACGAAATTAAAAAGATTTGCATATTATTGTAGCCTTCCAACTCGTTCAATCATTTTGTGAGTCCCCTGTCGCAAATTCCTGCTACAAATGTTAGGCACCATACGCCGTGACCATGTCACGCGAATTTAGGAGAAATCGTGGAACAATAAGCCAGGCATTATCGGCTCATCACTCAAATCCATGATGTGCATCACACTTCAGAATCATTGCACTTTCACGTGCTTCACTGAAAAAAGGTCGTTCCATCCTTTGAAATTCACTCCGAGAATAGGGTCCACTGGAAATGCGTGGTACTACTCTGTAACCGTTCTCGTGACGTTGACTTTTTCCCTACTTACAAGCTTCTCATCATGATATTCTATCAGTTTGAAGTCAATTTGCATTCTGGAAATTTCGTGAGTGCGATGGTGACGTTCGAATCGGTAACTCCAGTATGTACTCGCCATCTTGACTCCAGCCGAAACCTCCACGACGTTTGTCACTACCTCAACATGCCCGTTCCGGACTTCATACAAGGATAATCGTGCTTCCGGCGCTATTTCTGCGGCTTTCTCATCGAGCAACCCTCAGAACTCGCAGCAATTCATGAGCGGCAAAGGTTCCTTCTGTAAGACGGTCGTTGAAGCGCTCTACAATTGGGATTACTTCCCTGAGATGCTGAGAATTCGTTACTCTACTCTGTTGCTGGTGTTTGCGCTACCGTCGTAGATGACTTGGAAGCGAGGCACAATGTCCTTTGCCTTTTCACCAAACCATTCTGTCATCTGCACCGCGTCGTTGTGATTCATGTGTCGTTCCAGCTTCTGGCGCGCACGAGCGTCCCGAGAACGTGCCGACGTTCCACGTTGTGATGATGATCATGACAACGTTGAGGATGACAGGACACACATGATTGCTTCCGACGTCACTTTGTCCAAAACCTAAGACACTTCTGCCCACTTTTCACGCTCGCCGAGCCCTGAAGTGAGCGCTGACTCAGACGGAGGCGCCAGCACTTATTACTCTTTCTTTTACCTTGATCAAACTATTCCTCTTCTTCCTCAGTCACCCTGTAATACGGGACTGACAGAAGAAGATAAAGCTAAAATCATTAGTGGAAAAAAAATACACCTCAGGTCTACATGCTCGACTTTGGGATGGCTCGCAAGTTTATCAAAGAGGACGGGACGCTACGCAATCCACGGTACTGGCAAATGTATTGATTCCATCTTTATTGATTAACACTTCAGTATCGTTTAGAGCTCGTGCAGGTTTTCGTGGTACTGTGAAATATGCGCCTTTGGCGTGTCATGTGCATCGAGAACAGTGTCGTAAGGATGACATTGAAAGTTGGATGTATATGCTTGTGGAGATCACGTGCGGTAGACTCCCATGGAGAAATTTAACGGTAATTTTACTTCGATTTAAGCATATCGAAAGGACATATTTTAATAAGCGTGATGCAAATGGTAGTGTCGGAGCTACCGTAATGTTTCAGCGTTTCTAGAGAAGACGATTTCAATTTTGATGAGTATAGTTTGAAATTTAATTAGTTAGTTTTATTTATTAGTTATTAGTTCAATGGGCCGGGCGTGGCGGAGTCGGTTAGAGGTCCGCTGTAGCCACACGGTTGAGGGTTCGAAACCGCTCCGGTGCAAACCGAGCCCTTTATCCCCTCGGAGTCGACAAATTGGTACTAGACTTGTCTGGGAGGATAAAAACACTAACTTAACCCATCGGCTAGCCACCGCAAGTCATTGTATAGGCCTACACACGTTCCGAAAACCTCAACGATTACGAATTCCGGTAAAAAAAAGCGTTGGCGCATCCCGAGTGGATTGATACGCCAGTGACTTTATCTTTTATCTTTTAAAATCTGTAATCACCGCCACCATGCAGATTTAGGTTTAAATCGGGACTTTTCACCGTAATGACAGCCTTATGCGGGCTTCAAGCACGAAAACAAGGGAGGGATTATCCTGACATACGGTGCTATCCTTAATAGCCCAGTTAAAGTTTATTTTGGTAGCGAATGAGTTGTTGAATCCCAACGTCAAAGTCTCAGCAGATCATCTTCCCATTGCAGGTTCTGGGAAAGCAAGCGTCAAACTCGAGAGAAAAAAAAAACAAAATTTTGAAAACGAGTCTTACAACCGTTAATTCGCTAGAGTTTCTTTCGACCAAATTTGAAAGGTAGACAAAATTTCAAAAATAAGAAATTAAAGTAAACTGTTGCAATGGGAAAACCCTCGACGCAGAGTCGATCAAGGAACGCATACCTGTCGGGAAAACATTTGCTCCCACATCCATAAAACTTACTTCTCTCAGGAATCAAACGACGTCGGTATGTTCAAGAAGGATTGCAAAGGAGAGCGATACCGATGTTTATTCGGCGGCTGCCCACGAGAATACACAGAGATTTTTCCCATTTTGGATAAGGTGAGTAAGGGTAGAATCCTAGATCAGATCCATTCAATTCACATACTTTTTCAAGATAGATAATGGTGTTCTGTTGAGAGCCATACTAATTATATATCGTGAAAAGAGTGGTGGCCGCATAAATTCAATTTTTTTTCTCACTCGAAAATGTCGTTTTCAAAAATTACCAGTTAGAAGAGTTCGGAGAATTTGAAATCTCGTCGCCAATATCTTTTTCACCATATAAAACAAGTTTTACCAGTAAACCTGATTTCAAACCTCATACCTATGCACTATACATATAAACGGATCAATGTCATTAGTTGAGGATTCTTCAGAAAAAAATTCGAAAAGAAATATGTGGTCAGAAAAAAAAAAACTAAAATCTGGTGTCACAGATAATTACAATGTTTTTTCTTTGAATAATGTTTTTCTTCTCGTTCTAATCGAAACATGAGAAATTTCTTCTACCTACTAAGCTCTAAATAGTGTTAAAACTTTGAACACACTATGAAAGTTATATTAAAGGCATCAGCCCACGAATCTGAGGTGGTACGGATTTCAGGTGGAGTATTCTTATACAGGGTCGTAGAGTATGGGGAGGAGGGGTCATTTCTTTCTAAATACCGTAGAAAACGGGCCGGAAGATACGGCTTCGAGCGTTCCAGCGCACTATTTTCTACAAGGATTTCGACTGGAGCGCGCCAGCCTTGTGCGGCGCCGCATCTTCCGGGCCGTTTTTTTACGGCAATTAGGAGGAAATGGACGGAACCACATCCCTCTCCATAATCTACTATCCCGTATACGAATATTCCACCTGAAATCACTACCTCAGATTCGTGATATATTGCCTTTAAAGACTTTTCAATGTGTCGCATTATGAATTACTTGTATTAGGTGAAATAAAAAGTTCTGAGAGTTCTTGCTAGGTGTCTTTAATGAGCCATGTCTGGCGATGTAAACATCACATTGGGACATATTATAGGGCGATTTCAAGATGAAATTACGCTTCAAGAAAGTTCTTTACCAGTTTTTTGTGTGGTGGGGGAAGTTGGGTGTTGCAGCGTTCCAAAACGGAAGTAGAAAAAAAGAGAAGATTCCATGCATTCTTCAGTACCACTATGATCAAATCGCAAAAACCAAAGCAAGCAGAAAAAAAACAATTCCGCAGCTGTTTATGGATCTAATACAGTTTCAAATGCAACAAGAAAACGGAGGTTTCAATTATTCCCTCCCGATAATATAGACGTCGAAGATGAGACCTGCCTCATCTTGAGGACCAATCGTCCAAAATGTCGATAAAATCATATAAATCGACAAGCAGGACCGCCTTGTGACGTACACGTATTCTATCGTGCAGGAACTGAAGATTATCCAGAAAATTATTTGGAAGCACCTGTATAGGGTGGTCTCGAAAAGAAGTTAGATGTTTTGAAAGAACCACAAAAAAACTTTCAGAACTTTTTCAACTCATCAAATATTTTGTCTTCATTTTCTGACCCAAATCAATCTCAATCTCAACCAATTATTTTGAAGCACTATGGTTTGTGTTCGGATGGATAGCTGGATTTAAACAAACACACTATGGTTTGTGTTCGAATGGATAGCTGGATTTAAACAAACATTGCTTTTTTTGTATGAATCTTTGATTTTAATAATTTTGAACTGTTGATATTTGCGCCAAATGGTTGAATTTCGTGGAAACCACTGGTTTTTTTTTTCACATATTCTCTGCAAACATTCAAGGATTACGAAATGATTGCTCCAAACTGTAGAGTTGTACATAATTGTCCTCTGTTCTGCTCCGTTTTTTATTGGGATCCTTGGATTATATTGATTAGAAACGCTCATCTGATCGATCATTTACGAAGTATCCAAAGCCGCCAATTTTTTTTACTGTACACTCGAGAAGTTGAATAGTCGAGAAATTTCCAGAAGTTTCCAAGTAAGCAACGCATCATTATCCTAATATTTGCAGCATTACAAAACATCTTTTATTTGAAATTTGCTTAGATATACATAGATACATATTTCTATAATTTTTCTACACTGAGCTACACCAACAGATACTCATTCTACTCATATCACCCTTTTCTCAAGCACTAACCTGTCCACTAATTCGCGATAGATTCAAATTTCTCCCCAGTATCACACATATATCCAGAAGACCCCCTTCCTATTCAAACTATGGTAGAAGTATTGAGTTGGGTTGAGTTTTTTTGACTTAACCACAATGTAATGCACAAAAAGAGAATTCATTCCTTTGGTTCAAAATCGCAAAAACCATTTGTTCACCTCTCCGGAGTTGATAAATTGGAACCAGACTTGCTTGAGACGATAAAACACAATCTTGAGATATCGACTAGCACCCACCCGACTGGTTCATGTATGGGTTGTGTAAACTGTACGAATTCATAAAACTCAAGCAACTCTGTATTAAATTCGAACTCATTTGCACCCCCAAAACTTCCAAAATGATCCATCACGCAGGAAACACTTCGCTCTTTTAATTTATATTTCGTAAAAGCTACAAGTACTGAAGCTTACTAGTGAGAGGACGATAGCACCTAGTAAAAAAAGCTGCTGTTGTCAAAATAAACAAAATTTGTGACCTTTTGCTTAATCATACGCACTTCAAAAGAACATTTTTTTCAAAATTATTCATTAATTAACTATAAATTAATTAAATAGCAAAAAAGCTCAATTTCAAAGTTATTTATTTGGATTTGTTTGAATAATTGTTTTTCTTCTTTAAAATATCCCAAAATCGAGTACATGAATCCCACTTGGGGACTATTTCCCATATTTCTTTTTCCTTATATGTTTCTTGTTATAATTGGGTATTAGTTTTTTTTTTAAGAAGAGTGCCTTTTCCTACGAAGTAAATCGTATGTTTGGCTTAACAGTGAAGAGGTAAGGAAACTTTACTTGTGAATTCATTCACAGTCGCCTCCAGTGGCGTTCAACCGGGCAGACGCGACGCATACCCCTCGCATGCGCGTGACTTGCACTCCTTTTTTCTCTGTCCAACACGAAATTTGCCAAAATCCCCTAACAATAATACAATCTATGCTTATATCCATACATTTTTATTTATTCAATTGTTTACTCATCTATTTTATTTATAAGCATGTGAAAAGCTTCACAACTACAAAATATTTTGCTGCGCTGCTCAGAACAATTTGACAATTCAACATCGAGTATTATTATTTTCAGGGGAAATTCTTTGACGCGCCGGACTATCCAGCAATCTATAAGTTACTGGAATCAGCTCTTCACAGTACTCGAGCACAAGAATTCCCCTATGACTGGGAAATGTAATAAAATAAAGTTGTACTCTGAAATTTTATTACCAAATGTTTGGAGCACAGATGAGAGTCGTTCGATTAGTTTTTTGAAGAAAAAAAATCCTCTGAAATACTGTCACAATGCATTTCGTAGAATTACATTCTTTGTAATAGAAGTACAGAATAACTAATCAATTTTTTTTATTGTGAAATATTTGCTTCAGTCTACGTAGTTCAGAGAGTGAATGCATAAAGACGTGTTTTATATGGTAATGCATATTACAGCACGTGCCCTTGACTTTTCTCAGAATTAAATTCAAACGTTTTTTTTTCCAAACCATTGTAAAATGACGAACAATCAACCAACTGACGAAGATTGACGTAATCGCATGCTGTTTCATTTCCGATCCAGGTGTTAATTCGACGATTGCAACAAAGAAAATTCCCGATGTGTATGTGGAGGCGTATTGAATTCAAAAAAAAAATTCGACTTGTTTGATAGCGATCGAAGTGGATACCCTGTTGAATTTGATAATAATGCTTTAAAATTTCTGATTTGAAATGAGAAAAACTGATCCCAAACTCAGTAATGAGGAAATATCAAACAATTTTCTGGTTACTTGGTCAACAATCCAAGGACATCATCAAGAAATTGGCAAGGTTTACAGGATTGGACAATGAAAAGGGGTAATATTGTACCATGACAACGAGGCCTGCAGAAAGCAGCAAGATCAACCCGGAAAAAAAAAATAGGCGAGCTAATCTGGGAGGTTTTACCACATCCCACCATATTCTCCAGACCTAGCGCCATCTGATTTTCATTTATTCCAATCAATGGGACATTTCCCAAGGAACAAAAATTCCAGAAATATCGATGAAGTGTGAGATCACATAGAATCCTTCTTTTTCTTCAAAGAAAACAAATTTTTATCAGCAGCGGATTGAAATTCTACCGATAAGATGTGAAAAGGTCGTGGATAACGGAGTAGGTTACATGATCGAATAAAGATGAAATTAAGTGCGGAAAATAAAAATGAATAAATAAAAATAATAATAAATAAAAATAAATTGCTGAAATAACTGATCAGCTATCGGCACCCCTAATATTTCCGCACGGTAAACTCGAACAATCAATCGACGACCCCCGATAAATAAACGTTTAACGTTTTGAAACAGAAAAAAAATTATACGATCAGGGCAGATACCAGAAGTCGAAGGTTTGTTGGTAGAACTGAAAAGATGATGACTTTAAGTTGATTTCTCATCAATTCCATTCCCCAAATTCGTGACTTCTTCTCGTTTCAAAACATGAAAAATTGGCCCCGCAGCAAGAAACTTTCTCCGAATGACAATTAAACGCCTGGAAATCACGACAATTGACGAAATATTCAAGGAAAAAAGTGGGGAAATTGATGGACGTGGTGATAAATGCTCTGTTCAGAAACAAAAACGTCGAAAAGAAACGAACAGACGGAACGTTGCTTTTTTCTAGAAGAAAAAGAAACGGTCCGTCTGTTCCTTTCTTGATTGATTGTGTGGTTGATTGTGATTGTGTGGAAGAGAGTGATACCGTCCATTTCTTCCTAATCGCCGTAAAAAAACGGTCCAAAAAATGCAGCGCGTGCACAATGCTGGCACGCTCCAATCGAAGTCGTTGTGGAAGATAGCGCTCCGGAACGCTCGAAGTCGCATCTTCTGGGGCGTTTTTCATGGAAATTAGGAAGAAATGGACGGAATCATCCTTCTCCTCATGATCTACGATCCCGCACACGAAAACTCCACCTGAAATCCGTACCACCTTAGATTCGTGGTATGCTGTCTTTAACTCAAAGACGAGTTCTGAGGGTTGCTCGATGAGAAAGCCGCAGAAATAGCGCCGGAAGCACGACTAACCTTGGATGAAGACCAGAACGGGCATGTTGAGCTAATGACAAACGATAGCACACGTCGTGATGGTTTCGGCTGGAGTCAAGATGGCGAGTACATACTGGAGTTACCGATTCGAACGTCACCATTGCATTTACGAGATTTCCAGAATGCAAATTGACTTCAAACTGATATCCTGATCCTGATATCTTGATGAGAAGCTTGTAAGTAGGGAAAAAGTCAACGTCACGAGAACGGTTACAGAGTAGTACCGCGCGTTTCCAGTGGACCCTATTCTCGGAGTGAATTTCAGAGGATTGAACGAACTTTTTCAGTGAAGCACGTGAAAGTGCAATGATTCTGAAGTGTGATGCGCATCATGGATTTTTGTGATGAGCCGATAATGCCTGGCTTATTGTTCCACGATTTCTCCTAAATTCGCGTGGCATCGTCACAGCGAATGGTGCCTAACATTTGTAGTAGGAATTTGCGACAGAAAACTCACAAAATGATCGAACGAGTTGGAAGGCTACGACAATATGCAAAACTTCTTTGCTTCGCTGCTTGCAGCAAGAGGCGGCGAAGCGAGCGAGCGTGACAAGTAGCCCAAAAACTGACCTGATACGGACGTTCGTTCTGATATTCGAATGTACTGCAGCATTTTATCTGACATTAGAAATCGCTGATGATCATCATCGAGGCTTTTTTTTGTCATCTGTTAGTAAAATGCTTAAGCTGTAGCCAGGATTGTAATTAATATTCGACATGGCCAACGGAGTAGCAATCTCTATTCCTGTTCTGTGCTTCCCGATGAAGCACGACTTCCTTCTTTAAAGATTCAAGATCCGGTCGTATGGGTCTGAAAACATAGTATGCAGAACACTATAGATACGTTGTGAATAATTGCTTAAAGTGATAAAAAGAACAGAGAGGATGAGTGCATTCCGATCATCGGAAGCATCAGAAATCAATATCACGCCAGATTCCTGTGATGATCCCTTTAAAGGCATCACCCCACGAATCTGAGGTGGTGCAGATTTCAGGTGGAGTATTCGTATACGGGATGGGAGACTACGGAGAGGGGGGTGATTCCGTCCATTTCTTGCTAATTGCCGTAAAAAACGGCCCGGAAGATGCGGCGCCGCACAAGACTGGCGCGCTCCAATCGAACTTCATGTACAAAATGGTGCGCCAAAACGAATGAAGCCGTATCTTCCGGGCCGTTTTTTACGGCAATTAGGAAGAAATTGACGGAATCACCCCGCTCTCCGTAGTCTCCCATCCTGTATACGAGTACTCCACCCGAAATCTGCACCACCTCAGATTCATGGGGTGATGCCTTTAAAGATGTGTGAATCAAGCCACAGTGAATAAATTATTTTAAAAATTTTCAAACTCTCATCCTATTCTCAAAAATGAAAGTTTAAGAGTTTTAAAGAAAATGTAAAGTGTGAAAGTAAAAGTAAATTAAAGTAGGAGTGAATGGAAATCTCAGGCAGCAACCACTGAAATAGAGATCTCCTCTGAAATTTCCAGAGATTCTCGGGGAGATTTTTGTAATAGTTGGAAAATTTACTTTTTCTCAAAAAAAAAGAAAGGAATTATAGGTGATGTGGATAAGTGAAAATTGGGTGTATTAAAATATGTGAACCAGTTTACAGCCTCGCTTATTACTTGTACACGTGTATATCAGCACATATACATCTACATACATGACTATATCACGTGAATATATCGTGAACAATTAGTGCCAAAAACTCGTACATTGAGTGAGTCTAATTTGTACTTCTCTGCGAACTTTAACGAAATATAAAGGAATATAGGGGGTAGCAGGCTAGGGCCTTATTTTACATTTTTATTTTATTTTATTTTATTTTTTTTTGCTCTACACGTCTTAATTGGCCCAACTCCATAATAAGAGACTTGAGATCGAGGAGGATGCCATTGAGAAGAAAAAGGTAGTCTTCGAATAAAAAAGAAATTAACTCTTTGGGAGAAAAAAGTAAGTAAAAGCAGGATATCGGTTATTAGACATTGTAGGATATTACATATATAACAGAAAATAAATTAAATATGAGATCTCCATAAGAAGAGACTTGAAATCGTGAAAGATGCCTTTGCATAGGAAAAGGCATAGTCTTCGAACGAAAAAAAAATCAAGCAATCCAGAAAAAAAAACTAAGTAGAATCAGATAATTAGATATACATTAGGGAATATCATGTACATAATAGACAATTAATTAAATATGAGATCTCCATAAAAAGGGACTTGAAGTCGTGAAGGATGCCTTTGCGAGAAAAAAAAAGGATGATCTTCAAACGAAGAAAAAAACCAAGTGTTCCAGAAAAAAAACTGAGAAAAATGAGTAGAATCATATAATTAGATATATTTTAGGGAATATTTTAGGAAATTTAAGAATATGTATATAATAGACAATTAATTAAATATGAGATTTCCATAAGAAGGAACTTGAAATCGTGAACGATGCCTTTGCGGTGAAAAGGATAGTCTTCGAATGAAAAAAAGAAGAATATCTTCATTTCATGAAGATCTCAAATTTAATTTAGTTTCTATAATATAGGTAATATTCTGCAATATATATCTAATATTCTGATGCGGACACATACTCGATCAATTTCAAATATTTCAAGGTTAGGGCCAAGAGAACGAAAAAAAAACTAAAACTGAAAATATGCTCGAGATATCCTAGCAGACAGGAGCACATGAGTTACGTAGCAAAAATTTCCTGAAAAAAAAAGATCTCACAACGAACGCATCGCATACGTGAAACTTTTCTCAGTTGCTGCCCAGCTGACGTCGTTTCAAAATGAAGTTGCCCATCGATGAAAAAGAACTAGACAAATGTTTAAGAAGATGTACAGAGCATTACATAAAGAACAGAAGCGAAAAAAGGATGTCATCTGTACAGTTCTGGAGTATTTGGTCATGATTTAAGTAAATCCCTGATACATAGTTCTTCGAAAGTAAATCCCTAATACTTAGTTCTTCGACCTCTTCAATATATCCAGATTCTGCAGCATCAGTGTCCAAATTAGAAAAGGCGAATCTACGCGGCGCAGAGCAGCTGAAATGTCAAAATCAAGGCTTTTCCCGGTCTTCAACCCTTTTCTAACTCCGGAGAAATACATGAAGAATGGAAAAACGAACAGAAACAAAAAAATAACGGATATAAAGAGCTTCTAGAAGTGAAATTGTGGTCAGATCAAACCAGAACGCAGCAAAACTTTGAGTTATTCGGTTGGAATAATTATCATTTATAATGGTGATCATATTAGTTCGGAATTAATTGTAAGAGAAAATCTAGGCGTTCCGCACGTTTTCAAACTGCAAATGCAGAAAAATTGAAATTTAGGACCAAATCCAAAAAAAAAAAGCTTAATAACCGGTAAGCAACTCAGCTGTTGCTGCGTCTGCTGACGGTCCACCTTAAATCACGGCTCGCTTCTCCAAATACCTGTTTTCTACCATAATCAGATTTTTTCATGGATCTTCTAAAGCATCTTTTTCTTCTCCTTTTCTCTGCGCATCACTTGGAGAAAACAATGGATGCGAATTGGTAAGGAATGGATGAGCAGGAAACGAGAAATTTTCAGTTCGCTTCAAAGTTCCGCATGAGAGTAAACCAATTTTTTTTTTAATTTTCCTCATACTTGCTCAAATCGATCATTTCCTTTAAATTATATGTAAAAAAAAGCGTAGCGCATGAAATCCGAGAGCATATCTTCGAAGAGATGAAAAAGTATGTGGACGCGTTCTACAGTATCCTCGTGCAATAACACATCTCATCTAATATATAAATTAGTTTACTTTCAAAGAAAGCATATTATTGGATTTCTAGTCTATTTTCACATAATATTCCAACATTTTTCAGTGCACGAAAAAGTATTCACTTCAAAGGCAAAATTCCTACGCAAAAAAATTTAACGCAGCAAAAAATCGCTGAAAAATTGCAATTGCCCACTGCACAAAAAAATACCGTAAGAGGATTACTGTAGGTTTTTTTTTCAAAAATATACTCATTATATCATTCAACGGGATGTTTTTCTTTATTTGTATTTTCGCGATTCGACATGACGTCATGCGGGCGTGCGTGCGTGCGTGCGAACGTCGCGCGACGACCACGACGACGGGCCACGTTCCCCGCCCATATCGCTAAGGCGCTATTGATCGCGCCGCACCGCCGCCACCCACCGCTAGTCATGCGCTCAGTGTGCGTATGTGTGAAACGCTGTTCGTTCGTTCTTCGCCTTTCTTTCATATCGACTGTGCGTGATCTATTTCAATCAATACGCATACTTACTATGATGGCTATGGTTCCATTTCAGCTCATCATTGACGCAAAATCCTCATCGTTTTCTGCCGAAAATTCCTCTCGGGAATTTTATAATTCACATTTATCTTCTCTGGCATTTTGTAAACTTTCCTGAATTCTAAAAAAAAATAGAAGGATTCTCCGTTAAACACGAATGACGTGCCTGTTGTATACATAACAAAATGTGGGTAACTGTAAGTTCATAAAAATTGGACTGATGATGACATTAATTTAAAAAAATCATCTGCACGTAATTAATCTTTCTGTAAAATAAATTTAAAAAAATATTTCAAGTTTCCCTAAAATAAATAATAACAAAGTGTGCATAGCTGCAAGTTCATAAAAATTGAACTGATGACGACATTAACGAAAAATTCTCTAAACGTCAATATGATGTATGCATCTTTCGGTAAAATAAATAATAAAAATGTTTAAATAACCGTAAAACAAATAAATAATAAATACCATGAAATATTTTAAATTTTGCACAAATTCTCGCCGAAAACGTACTCGAGCATGTTGTCATGGATGGAGTTTCGTCCCTTTCCTCTTTTTTCCCAAGTAATAAACCTCCTTGAAACTTTTAGAATCAACAATCCAATTATTAGACGGTTGGAATCTTTTGCTTCAAAAATAAATTGGTGTGCTATGAACTCGTCCGCACTACTTGAACAGTTTTTTTTTCTTAATATTTGATAGAAACATTAAAGTGTTAGTCAAATAATTGCTTGAGGAAGAGACTGAAACAAAAAACTAAAGCAAACAATAAAAATGTCTCTTCCTCAAGCAATTATTTGACAAACATTACGGATTTCGTAGGGTGGATTTAACATTTGGAAGGGAAATTAAAGTGTTACATGTTTCTGAAAAACGGTACTACTCCTGCCTAAATTCACATCCCATAATGTTACAATTCTAAAAATATTGACTGTATCATAAATCATTTCACATCACGGAAAACTCGTCCAGTCTCTTTGCAGAATTTTTTTATTCTAGAATTTTATCACCAAGCACGCCTCTTCACAATTATCTTCAACTGCGAAAAATGCTAGTTCTAACAGTTTAGGACAAAACATGAGTTGTGCCCTTCAAAAGAAAAAAAATAAAAAAAAAAAAGAAAATTCCTTCTCTTTTCACTCAGTTCACTTTTTTCTGCTCACTTTCTCACTACTATCCGAACTCGCCTGTCAGAGTTTTAAAAATTAATTTTAGTCACTTCTCTTTCAGGTGTTATATTATGTTTAACGTTATCCCTAGCCCATTTTCCGCTCTATATGCTTCCTTTCTATGTAGATTTTCTCATTCCATTTTTTTTTCGTTGATTGTAGACATTTCAAAATTCACGTACACGTAATTTTTTGTAACCAATTTTTCGTCGAAATTATCTCCATTAAATGGAAGTTTCAAGCAGGTTTATTACTTGGGAAAAAAGAGAAAAGAGACGAAACTCCATCCATGACAACATGCTCGAGTACGTTTTCAGCGAGAATTTGTGCAAAATTTAAAATATTTCGCGGCATTTATTATTTATTTGTCTTACGGTTATTTAAACATTTTTATTATTTATTTTACTGAAAGATACATACGTCATATTGACGTTTAGAGAATTTTTCGGAATATAATGTGTGTGTGTGTGTGCATGTATCACATGCTGATTGCTTTATTCGTATAGTTTATTTTTTTTAAACTAGAGCCATCTAGCACTCTAAATTCCTATTTCCGCTAATATGAAACAGCATATAGCTTACTTTCGATGCGAAACACTGCAGAAATGTGAAACTCCACATGCCATGGTATCTGCATGAATGAGGAGCAGGGGAGGATCTCTTCGCAGGATCATTTGACAGTTCTTCGAAGTCTTTGTGACATCAACGCTGAGAACCATACAGTAATAATGGTTGTCTTTGGCATTGTTAAATTTTTCTACATGTTTCTTATTTTTCTCGAGGACTCGGAATATGCACAAAACCTTCTCGTCGCCTTATAGTCATTCCTGGCATCCATTATTTCAAAAGTGAATAAATGTTCATGGATTACATATCTATAGGAAATAAAACTTCTAAAGAAGTAGAAATTGATCAAGAAACAAAAAAAGGTGTGTCTTTTAATCATAGTTCATTTCTCATGAGGAGACGAGTTCTTCTCCTACACTCCCTATTTTCCCTCTTTTTATTTTCCTACGACTTTCCAAATTTAATACTACTTCGACTGTACTTTACAGTTTCTTGCTTCTTACCCAGGAACTGCTGTCCTAACATCGAAATCTCATACATAGTCATTTATACTTAACTTTCACAAAAAAATTCCTCTTTCTTTTTCTTCCTTCTTTTTCTTCTTTCTCTTTTTTTTTCTTCTTCTCGAATCTGATCCGTGTTTTCAACCGACTTCCTTCTTTTTTTTTATTCTCCAATGCTGTCGCTGTGGAATCACTTCTATGATAACAGATACTCAGCTACGATTATGGATTTTTTAAAAAGCACGTTCTCGAGGTCCCTATCAGTTCAGAGTTGAAAACGACATGAAACTGTGAGAATTTCGTGACACGACGTTAAATCTAATGGCTTGGTCTTTGAGTAATACGTTTTCTTTATCAATCACATGACTTTCTACGGTTTCAATAGGTATTCAAAATGTGTTTGGCACGACTTAGAGAATCACTTTACAAATAATTTTCCATTTTTGCATTTTTTTTTGCATTTTCCTCTGCTCTTCAGGTATTTTTCTACTCACAGAAACTATTGGAAAAGAAAACTAGGATTGACAAACTTTTTGCGACCTAGTACTTATTCTCCATTATTTATTTACTATTTTATCATTCACAATGTTATGACAATAAACAATTAATACTGACAACACAAACAATTTTGCAAAACCACACTCTTCACGGTATGACGTAGTATTTTTAAACAGCAAAAAAATGATTCTGTTAAACTTACATTTTTTTCACGTTTTTAACGCATATATGATGTAGTGAATATATTAATGAACAGGTTTTTAGATATATACATAGATAGATATTTAGACATGTGGTAAAAAACGCATCATTAGCGTCAATAGGGCCTGGATTTGGAAAGAAAATTGACGTAGGCTGGCTAATCATGAGACTTTTTTTAACCGAAGAAAATTTCCCGATGATTTTCTTGGAAGCCATGTAGAGATTTTTTTGAGTAGCATTGGAATAAACAAAAGCTATCTCAAGCTAAGATCTAGGCTAACTAGAAAATTTTAGGAAACTCTTAAATGTTGGAACTCTTACCTATTACCATTCCCGTGGCAGTGCTGCTCACTCTAATTACAGCACTTAAGCTGTTAATGTCATTTATGAATATACGGGAGGAGTGTGAAGTTTCCCCGTCTTAATTACCGTTTGAACACTTTTTTTTTATTAGGTTCACTCTATTATTCAGTTTTTATTTACCGATTTTATTTTTATTTTCCAACTTCATTACTTCCTTGAGGATTTCAACGGAGCCTCTACTCACTCTAAGCAGCTTTTTTCCGCTAGCAAAAAAAAAAATAAGGCATGTTTTTCTTGATTCACATATTGTTTTATTATTACCATTACTTTGTTGTATACTTATTTATTATTTATATTTATATTCTATGATGTTATATTTTATTTTTATTTATTATTCTTTCATATTACTAATAGTGTAGCGGTTAGAGGTTCTGCTTCCTGCACGATCGATCGAAGGTTCGAATCCGCTGTGGTGCTCCTCAAGTCTTTCATCCCTCTGGGGCCGATAAATTGGTACCAAACTTGCCTGGGAGGAAAAAGCAAACAAAAAATAATAATAAAAAAAAATAAAATAAAAAATAATGTAATATAAAAATAATATAATATAATATAAAAATAAATAGAAACACTGACCTCACACATCGGCTGGCCCCCGAACGCCATTGTTTAGGCCAATTACACGTCCGTAAACCTCAAACGATTCTGAATTGAAGGGAATGTGGTGGCGCATCCCAGGCGGATTGATTGAAGCCAGAAACTTTATCCTTTATTTTCTCATATCATTAGTAGTAGCGTTTAAGTATAGAGCAGATGGATAAAGGATAAAGGATAAAGTTTCTGGCGTTAATCAATCCGCTTAGGATGCGTCCCCACGTTCACTTCAATTCAGAATCGTTTGAGATTTACGAACGTGTATCTGGCCTATACAATGACTTGCGGTGGCTAGCCGATGTGTCAAGTCAGTTGTTTTATCCTTCCAGACAAGTCTGGTACCGCCCATGTTCGACTGTCTTTGAATCTCGGCATGTTGAAACGTAGTTTTAACTGATTTCCTTGAGCTGTAGCCAAGATTGGTATCGATCTTTATTAAACAGCGGCTAACGTCTGGTACCAATTTATCGACCCCGGAGGGATGAAAGGCTTGGTGAGCACTAGGGCGGATTCGAACCTCCGATCGATCGTGCAGGAAGCGGAACCTCTAACCGCTACACCACCACCGGGACCAGGACCCACTGACCCGTAACAATCAGTGATCCGAGGAACGATGATCGCGTTTCCCAGTTCGCCACCAACAAATAAACATGGATAGTATGAGAGGAGGACGAATCCCCTACTTACTGCACTCGACCCATTCTGAACGTATAGGCCTTTCGCAAATGTTTTTGCGTGGAGGAGTGCGTTAACATTAACAACAACAATGTTTTGGACGAGTTTACACGTCATAGATGTCTGATACAATTTTCATCTTTGACGATAAACACGAAAACATTAACGAATGATTTCATACGTTAATATTTGCTTTCAATTCCACTTTCCAGTTGTGGATTTGTGTTGTTGTTGTTGATATTGCTGAATATTGGAAACCGTAGGTATCGCAGAGTTACGTTTTGTTGGTCGTGGAGACGCGTAGCGTGCTATGTTTGCGTTCCTGTCAGTGCGCGTTGCCTTTGAATACACAAGTAGGGTGGGTGGGTGGCACCCATACCACCAAAGTAGACGCCTCGTCATCCTACCAGCGGCCACACCACTCGATCCAGCAACCTAATTCTTTTGTGGATAGGACCTAGGACGGTATATTTGATTCGTATACACTATGCCTGATTCCATCCACTCGCGCCAGTACTGTTATGTTATGGATTCGTTCTCTAGGACGCATCTAAAAGTTATCACTCTATTTTCGAGTTTTCGTCAACACCTCACTGCCTATGATCCCTCAACCTAGGATATTAAAAAAACGTGGAACAGAATTTTTTTTTGTTTTTGTTCTCTTTTCAGGAAAATTACGTGGATAAAATGATAGTATATGAATACAATAATAAGTAAATAATAATATGAATAATAATAAATAATAATGAAAAGTAGTCGAATATAAACGAAAATAAAAAATAAAATAAAATAGAAATAATAAAAAATAATAAAAATAAGATAGAAAAATAATAAAAGAAAGAAAAATAATGAAATAGAAAGAATAAATATATAAATATATATGATAAATGCTAAAACATTACTGCTGCAACTTCCTTTTTTTTAGAAGATTTTTAAATCGTAAAATTAATCTCAAACAATTTTCTTAAGCGTTTGCACCTTCTTTTCAAATTATGGACTATGATTCGCAAAAGTCTTTGCGAAACCTAGTAATTTAACTAAACCTTACGAAGTTATAAAGAAAAAAAAATTCATTCACATTGAGTCATTATAGTGTACGAAAAATAATCCTATTTATTTAGATGCAATCCTAAACGAATCCTAGACGGTTTTAGTCGACTAGCAGAGCTACGTTGACTAATCAGATGATCTTGTAGAAAAACATTCACGACGTGCGCAGTTAAGCCGCAAAATAATGTTCACATGACAATATTACCATTTATTTAGAAAAATCCCTATGCAAACATCATCAACACGATTCCGTTAGCGTTCTTAAATGTCACAGTAACGGAGTAGGAGAGAACGAAAATGTAGGGATATCCGAATATCTCTTTCTTATCTTAGGATTATAGTTTTTTTATCACTGTAAAATCTTACTTCTTTTCTCGAATTTTTTTTTTTGAGATTCTCAGTTTCTTATTTTCTTCTTGCTGTCGGTCACTATACAAGGTAGATTATCGGAATTATTTCAGGAACGAATCTTGTGAACGTTTTATCCTTTAATTTCTTAGGATTTTTCTACTTTTTCCCAATCTTTTTCTTCTGTTCTTCGCTCGCTACCAGAAACAATTTGACGTGTTTTTCGTTTTCATTTGCGGATAGCCCTACTTTAAGGTTATTTAATTGCAAGTCAGTCTTCAGAAATCATTACAATACAGTATTACGGTCCGTTTTTCGTTGTTGACTATCGCACACGTTTGCAAAAGCGTCGAGAAAGCACGTTCATGTCATTGCGACGGCAATGAAAAAGTTGATTCTTTGAGATAATTCGCGTGCGCATTTTTCCGCTTACGTGCCGCACACAATATCATTGCTATACCTAATATTTTCTTTTTTTTTTCTTTCATATTTCAACGCCAGTATTACTATTTCATGATTAATAGAGCCCTCGCTATAATTTCACCTATTCTATTCAATTTTGAATGCAAGAAATCATATCGAATCTCGAACAAACCTTGATTCCTTGATCCCAATCCGTTTCGAATTTCTGTTGCGATGTTGTTATTCTCACGATAACGTTTCGTAGAAACACAGCAGAAATTCGTTTTCTCCCGGAAAAACTGGTTTTGTTGTCGGTGTGTATACACCGTTGATTCCATCCGAATCTTCTGTAATACACGAATATTATCCTACTATCATCTGTTCACACTGAACAAAATATTTTTTCCGCGTTAAATTTCATCAATGGGACTTTTCCTCGAACTCCGTGAGGCTCTCTCTTCAAGCTTTACGCAGCCATTCTACCCTGACTTCATTCTTTCCATATATTTTGAGATTTAAGAAAAAGAAAAAGAATTGATGTGGAGTCAATCTTTTGGAGAAAATTTCTTGTTTTTTTTGTTATGAGAGGAAATCTTGCTGGCTCATATGAATGGATCCCATTAATATCGGGACACTGATCCCTACTCGTTGTATTATTTTTGCTGTCTTGCTATTATGTATTTACTGTATCCGTTCGTAATCGTTCTTTCCACATCTTTCTGGGAAGAAGTTAAGCAAAGAAATAAATGTACAGCTATTTTATTGCCCCGACAGTGCATTTTACGATCTTTGTTGATCACGGCTACACTGCAATACCGTGCATGGACATAGAAAAACCATGCGACAGTGCGGCACCGTCGTTCGCTCTTATCTTTTCAGGAAATGAAAATTTTCGAACAATTCACGTATCATCAGATTTTTCTCTTTGAAATCTATCCAAAATAGCCATATCAGTGAGAAAAGAGCAAAGTGTCGCGTTAACTATTTATTAGAAAAAGAATCTAGCACAGCCTACGGTCATAGTTATAATAATTGTGAAATTAAACGAAAATATGTCGCACCTTTTGGTCAGCGATCGTACACAACCATCGAATATACTGTAGTCATCAGCCAAAATCACGGAACGGCAAAAAAATCATCCAAAGAATTCAAAAATCGCACGCAAACTGAATCAATTGTCTTTTTCTTTGTAATTTCGTTCATCTGTAGTGCCATTTGTATCAGGCACGAAATGGTTTCAAGGTAAGGTTTGCTTTGAATGGATTTTTTGTTACCGTTTCGTGATTTTCCTCGGCCTACATCTTATACAATGGGCCCTTTCATTCCATTCTGTTTTTTTTTTCGTCCTTTTGAGGTTAGCGCTGAAGGGAATGATGAAAAGTTTAAAATCACCTATTTTTTTGGCCTCGTCTACTAATTCAAAAAATACAACGACCATGGCGTTGAGTTTGTCAAAATTAAGCAAAATTTGTCCCTCACTGACTCCAAAGGCTCCAGAAACTAGACGACTCGAAAGTTTCCAGTGAACTTTTGGGTCGTCTAGTCTCTGGAGCCTTAGGGAGTGAACTTTGCACTCGTATGTGCAGACAACGGAAGGAAGTAGTCTACTGCTCCAGAAGACGACATTAAACCACACCATCATCTCGTAACTCAAAATCCCTCGGTTCCTTGATCATTATAGTTGCGATTTCCGGGATTCTTAGTGTCAAAAAGATACGCGTAGCGGCAACAAAACGTTCACTATTATACAGAATGAAGAAGAGCACTAAAGAATGAATAACTTATTAACACATACTTCAGAATACCCTAGCGGAGGAATCGAAAGATCATACGACGAAAGCCCAAAGAATATTCCGTGTTTCTGTAGGTTGCAGAGCATCCTGCACCATCATATCATTAATGCGAGCGAGTCATCCATGAATATTCATGCGAATATTCACAGAGGTGGATTCATTTTCATGTGAAAATAAGTCTGATTAAGCGAAAATTAGCTGCTTAGAAGGAATTGTATGTAGTTAAGCATTGAAGTAAATAAAAAGCTAAGCTGTATTTAACCTTCACGACAACTATTAAACTCAAAGAGGATCCATTAAGAATATGAAGGCAAAAATCAAGTCTCATCAACTAAACTATATGTTTTTATGCACTCAAAAGAGAATTAATAACTTCTCTGGACGGGTAGGTTCTATCTAAGTCATTTACTGATCTCAGATCGTTCCACAAGTTTTTATCCATGATCGTCAGCTTTATTAATTCACAATAACTTGAGATCTAAGCCAAATAAATAACCAATTTACCAGTTTGATGATGAAATTGATCATTTTTGTGAACAAACTGAAGTGACCTTATTGTTGAATAAACATTAAATATACCGAAAAAAAAATGAAAAGAAACTTATAAGACAACTTAGTGCCGATAAAGCATCTTCCACCCTCAAATAAGCTCGACGTGTACTGCAAATTCTAATTCTAATTTTTTTTCTAATTCTCTTTATTCTACTTTTACTTATTGACATTCATCAAGCTGTGATGCGTCTCACTGTTCATCGTTTCTGTCATTGATGAAGAACTATGGATACAGTGAATTCATTTTCACAGCTATTCGCATTCACATCGCATTATACATTCATTAATTGAATCATTACAGTAATCCTTTAATGCTCCTAACAGACTTTAGACGAATGTTAATAGATGGGTTGCTTGGAGGAACCTGTGGAGAGTTGGGAACTCAAAGTCGAAATGGTAAAAACCACTAGCTTGTAGCATACGGTATCTTTTTTGTTTGCAATATTTCTTTACATAACTGGATTTTTTCTTGCATTATTTCGTTTTTTTTTTCTTGACTAGTAGTGATAACAAGCAGTAGTATCGCTGTTAAACATCATTATGTTAAATGCATCCTCGCAGAAGAATAGTATCGTACTTCGTTGCGCTTTAAAAAAAGTTTTTTTAATGTAGTGCTTATAGGCATCACTTCACGAATGGTACGGATTTCACGTGGAGTATTCGTATACGGGATCATAGATTATGGACAGGTGGGTGATTCCATTTCTTGCTAATTGTCGTAAAAAACGGCCCGGAAGATGCGGCGCATGCACACGGCTGGCGCGCTCCAATCGAACTCCTCGTGGAAAATAGCACGCCGGAACGCTCGAAGCCGTATCTTCCAGGCCGTTTTTTTACGGCAATTAGGAAGAAAAAGATGGAATCACCCTTCCCTCCATAATCTACCATCCCGTGTACAAATACTCCACCTGAAATCCGTGGCACCTCAGATTCGTGGGATGATGTCTTTAAAGAGTCTCTGCAAGGGTGTGTTCTACACAATGACGTTAACAGCAAATTCATTTATTTATTCACATACACCGAGGGTGCAACAAAAAGAAAAAGATAGAAAAAACATCTTGTCTGAGTCGGAAACTTTTTTTTTCTTCAAAAATCGGCAGTATGATTGTCAGTGGAGCGGCATTTTTGGATAACACGTCAAACATTCCAAAAGTAGCTGCGTAAGATAACAGATATAGCTCGTCTAGACTATTCGAAGCCGATTTTTCTCCTACGGGTTTTGTACGATTAGCGTGTCTACAACACTGAGGTGTCAAGCAAAACCGATATTTACGTCAGCTGCTCATCATTCGTGACTCGTAGCGCATCGTAAAGAAAGATTCTGGCGCCGTCAATGCTGTTCCCGTCACATAGGATTCGTAATTCTAAAAATCGTAAAGTCGTACAGCGAAAGGTCCCTGAAGGATGCCTATTTCCCCATAATGAGAACCACTGGAAGAGGTTAGGGAGGCCGAGCGCTTACAGGATTACGAAGCTGATGAGTACGCCGTCGAGTATCCTTCTCTATTTTTGCATACATAGTCAGATGCCTTCAAGAATTCCTTTTTTTTTCACTTCGAGGACTTTTTTTTCACATTCTTCCCAATTCCGCTATATACTAATATGTACCTCTAGAAGATTGGTGTTCTATCGTGGGTTACGGTTCACTCATCGGAAATTTCACCTGCATATCTGGATCTTATCTCACTAGGATCCACTATTTCAACCAAACACCATGAGAATACAATACGACATGTGTGTTGCTGCCATTTCCGTCGATACTATAAATAGACAGGAAACTATTGTTGTTGCTCATCTAACCAACTGGTTTTCTCCGCTCCACTTTAATTTTCTCGAGACACTGACAAACAGACACCGATTAGACGTTCATGTTGGCGAAGTTCCTAGAGCACCTCTTGACCAGACGTTCTCTCACAGCAGAACACCGCACATGATTTCGGGCCTCGTTATCGTTGCTGTTATATTTCTTTTAAAAAAAAAACATAGACGCACCAGCTGTGGCATGTCTGCGCCTGTTTTCTTTGTCCACGTAGTGTAATTGTTCAAGAAAACAAATTTTTTGGTGTTCCGTGGAAATTTTTCAATCGTTATTGAGCCGTAACCGTTCTTCCATTCGATTTTCTTCATCCATATTTCTTTTATTTCTGTCGCTGAGAAGAAGAAAAAGCAAGTGAAGAACTTTCCAGAAAAAAAATGGACAGGTTAGCCTAATAAGAAACACAATGATGAACATTACAGTACATATATACAGTATCACACGTGTTATCCAGAGTGGCTACTGTTAATAACTTTAAGGGGATCTGCTTTCTGAGGAAAAGTTCTTCTATTCCACGATCTCGATACAAGTGGTCTTTTGCGCTGGAAAGGAAAAAAACTGTTTCCCACTGGCCGCATTTTTATGTTCATAACAAAAAAACGGCTCAGTTAGATCGACACTTCTTTTGAAGCTTAAATCTATTTTTATATTTTTATTATATTATTTGGGATTTTATAGGGGTTTGTGTAAACTTTTTCACTTGTATTTACCCAAATATTTCAAATTTTTCGAATTCACATAGCCTTTTATGAGTATGTACTGCTTGTTGATTGTCTATTACAACTGTTTGCCACGCTTGTCAAATGGGTCCCTGTCGTTTTATGAAATCCCGAGTATTTGTGCATCAAATTTTCTATGACATACATGAATGTTACACGTCATAAAGCGGAAACGAATCGCTGTCGTTTTTTTCCCCACCCACTCATTTTTATGACCTTTATGGGCATACTTATTGTACTTTTAAATCGGAGCCATATGAACGAAAAAGCCAACCAATATGTTCTGGTGAATACAAGGCGAAAGCAGGGCCGCCCTGTTTTTCTTCAATGAAAGACGGGATTTGACGTCAAAATCGCCTCCATTTAGCTAGAACTTTCTGAAATTTTTCTGTAAGCTTGTAAGATTTGCTTCTTATGTCGACCTCAACTCAGAGTTCATCTGCTCATTAACAGAGATACATTCACTCTGAATGTATTTGCTATTGTTATCAAATCCATTAAAGAAGATTTAATCTTTTGGTCACTTGTGCATTCTCCTGCAAGACCTTTTTCCTGTACGAATCCATTTTCCCATATTAGGCTAGCGTACTTCTCATCCAATGAGTGACTGATCAGCACTTAGAAAGAAGAACTCTTTAGAAAGAGAAGTTCTTGAGCGAGCCTGGGCGATGGAGGAATTAGAGGAGCTCAACGAACGGAGTTCCCCTACCTTTGTTTTCTCGAACGGCTAGTCATCCTATGTGAAAATTAATTATGTCGATAAGCAGGAAGAAATTAACAGAAAATCACGTGTTTCGAAGTCTACATGCCTCCAGGATAGTATGACTCAAATCAGAATAGGACCCATTGCATCAAGGAGACGACTTGTTTGTCTAACTTTCACAGTTCCATCCACTCGGTCCTGCGATTTTATGAGCGTTTTACGGGGGTTTCAGAGCGATGTTAGGATTTAGTTTCGACGTGCGTGTCTATTTCACACTAAATACGTGAACCCAGACCAAATTCTGACTTTTCTATTGACATTACATGGATGACAATCAATACCGAAAGTCAACAATGCACCTGTGCATTGTGCTTGGTGACGAAAATGGCGACGAAGCCGCGTTGCTGGTATGCTTCATTCACTCATATACGTCATACGTTAACCATTTATACAGCGGTGTGGTCACATATTTCGGTCCACGTTCGTGACGCGCATGTCACTAGGTTGAGGAGACCAGCAGCCATCAGCTGCGTCTCCATCAGCTGTGCATGCAGTGCGTGTTCTATGGATTAGTTGTGTCGGCATTCCAACCTCCCCATTTCCCCTCGCCAGCACGCACCCATCCTAGCGGTCAATCGATTTGTGCCGAATCTATACTCTTTTTTTACTTAGGAGTAAGTATCTTTTGGCATCAATTATATACAACACGGTCCTCGATCTGTTTCATTTTGTTTGGCAAAAAATAGGTTGTGATTCGGGTGTAGCGCACTCGGTAAGAGGTTCCGCTGTGACTGCACCATCGATCGGTGGTTTGAAACCACCCTAGTGCCAATCAAGCCTTTCATCACCTCGGGTCGATAAATTGCTATCAGACTTGTCTGGGAGGATAAAACATTGCGTTGATACATCGCCAGCCCCCGCGAGTCACTGTATAGGCTAGACACAAGTTCGTAAACCTCAAATCCTAAAGATTCTGAATTGAAGTGAACCCCGCGGCGCATTTTAAGCGGATTGATCAACGCCAGACACTTTATCTTTTACACTTTTCTTTTCAAACACTGGAAATCTGGCACTATACATATATATGAAGGAATTTGCACACTTTCGCCTCTCTGTGTGGCATTCGCAGTTCTGCTTTCATTCTTTTCTTCGTCTTCTTTTTCTATTTTTGCACCTTAGCTGATTCAAGAAATGAACTCATGCGTTCATGCATTAGAACTCAAATGAATGCAGAGAAACGCCGCTTTGGCGATAACTGCAAGCAAATTTCAGCGGGTTTATAAATTAGGAGAATTTCCGTGTATTTAGCTGCAACACTGGAATGTGGATGTCAGTGATCAGTTGCTTCAAATAAGATTTTAGCCCGTGCGGTCACGAAATAAAAATTAAGGAACCGGAATCTTCTTCTTCTTCTTTCAAAGAGTCCAAAAAATCAGAAGTCAACTGTATCAATAAACACCTGCGTAAAATCCAACAATGCGGATTTCTATCACAAAATGTATTATTCGCTTTCTTGAAAGAACCAATTCTTATTGCATTGTACGTCGAATTCCATTTTTAGATTCCCAAGAATTTTGCTGCTCTTTCTTCCATCTCTTATCTTTTGATGGTTTATTCCTTTCCTCACTTTTTTCCACCATATCTTATGTCGTAGTTGGAAGAACGAAGTCGTAACAATGCTAACGATATCCAGATCATTTTCCTCGAAGCAAGTTTTTCTTAAAAGAACAAGTTTTTCTCACTTCTTTTTTTCTTGTCTGAATTGCTATTGGGTACAGCAACAATTCTTTCTTTATTCGCTGTCTTTCTTAACTTATGGGTAATCGTATTACCATATTTCGATATGGTAGTACGATTTCCCAATAAGTTCGCAAAGTATGTAGCATCCCGAGTACGCCACGCTATCTTTCAAAGATCAATTCAGGTCTTGACAGCGACGCAGTTTTCGTCCGAAATGACCCTGAACTTGATTCATTTTTTAAACTCTGATTGATTTTTAGTTGGGAACTTGCAATTTAAATAAATGTTGTCTCCGTAACATTTTTCCACTCATATGCATTCGGAATACATCGTGATAGCACGCCAGAATATCCATAGATTTCCGGATATTTTAAGCGTCCATGCATTCCAGCTGTTGAATAGATATGTCCACAAACCACACATGTTGGCAAGAAGTTCTTATCCTGAATTTGTGACTTTGCGCGCTTACCATCAAGTTATGAAGCATCCAAAAAGGAGTCCTGCAGGAGTTCAGAAATTCCATACATATAATCCACATCTCGACGAAGAAAGTCTTTTTAGAAATTATTATTTCCTTTTTCCCATTGTACATTTGTTGTCATCTGCAGCTGCGTGTAACTCTCGTTCCATTTTTTTCATTTGTTCCCTTGTTCTTCAAAATGTTCTTCAAACGCTGAATTATGTACGTGTCGTTTGTTACGGTAATATCAACAGTGTAAAGAAGTCGTTTTGAAAGAGTGATACCCGTTCCAAAATGCCGAATTGTCAGTCGCATCATTTAAAGAACGAAAGATTTCTAAGACCGAAGATCGACTTAAATTTGTCAAATGTCTGTCTATTTAAATTCGGATTTGAGCGGTTAATTTGTATTCAAACGCTGTTTTGTATTTGTTGGATCAAAGATCAAAGCATTCCGTTGTTTTTGGCTACTCGACTACCATTATCGACGGTCGATTGATCAGCGGTGAACTGTGATGGAAAGATTTCAGTTATTGGACGACAAAATCATCCCTCATGTGTGTATAATGTCATCTAGCTGCATTCGCAGTAGGTCGAAGGAATCTGGTTCATTCTTTCTGTTTTTCTTTCTTTTTCTGTAATGTTAAGCTTTGCAATCATCTGTACTTACTGTGTTTCGAACGAATGTCTCGACCAGGTTCCGGGGAAAAAAACAGGAATATCACTGAAGTAGAAATATTTATCGAGCAGATTCTATGCTATTTTAAATAGCGCTGCTTTGCTCACTCAAATCTTCATTCGATTCAGAATCATCCATCACATCATGAAACTGGCAGTGTTTTTAGTGTTTTTCCAATGTTTCTCGCTGCAATCTTTAATGTTTAGAATGTGTGTATGGATTTGTGGCAGTCTTTAATTATATGACTCCGGGTAATCCTATTCACAGTTCTGTACTTCTATGATACATCCTTCTCTTTTAGTGTCTCATGAATGCTTTCGGTAATTTTTCTTCTACACCCGGAAGTTCCATTTCCTCCAAAAATTCTCCTTCCTTCTCTTATTTTGTAGATAACCATAAGTATTTTGTGCAACTTCGCGACAATTTTCAATGTCGTCTATATACTTTTTCATTCATACTCGACGTAGCGCTTTTTATATTCATCTCTCCTCTTCACATTCCAAGGTCAGCTTCCTTTCAACACATGTGTTTTCTCTTCTTGGGGCGATTGCTAAGAGTGGAACGCTTACAATTAGTTGTACTTCTCGGCTCTCTTTCCTTTTACGCTTCCATAACAGTCTCATTTGCACTTCTGCTGCCACATCATGACATTCTTTTTTTTTGCTATCGCTCTATTCATTCTGTATTCCCCACAATATTTCTTTGAGTATTCATTAATAATGCAGTTTTATTTAATCGATTATCGATGGTGTCATATGAATGAGGCGTTGATCCAGCATTAATACATTCTTATTGAAGATAATTTCCAAGAAATGCTGGTCAGATGATCGCCATAGTACTACAACTTTTGTTGGGCTTCATCGCTGCAAGTGATGACGCTAATGAGACATTGTCGTCAAGTACAATTACTACGACTCTTACTACTTCAATACTCGTTACTACTACTGTTTCACCTGGGAAGTACAGCGATTCCAACGTTACCGACTTGTACAGCTCGACTGCTCCTCGAACACCAAGTAATGGATCCAACTTCCAATCGGACTGCTCCGATCCGCACAACAAAGAGATCGCATGCTCGGTTCATGTCGGTAAGTCACATCTCTCTCCGTATACCAGTCTTTTTCTTCTTTTTTCTCCGATTTTTTTGTGATGTTAGCTGTTATCGAGCATGAGCAACCGCTCAGTTCGTTTGTTTTTGCTTCGAAGCAGCTCTCGTTTTTCATTTCTGCCAATAGATTTTCGGCTCCAGCATCTTTTCTGACGTCCGAATTGCGTCGAACATGCCGGTTTTAAGGTGCTAATAAAAACTTGCTGCATTCACTTCGCCCACCTTTTTGTGCATTTAGAAATCTTCGTTCCTCTGAAACAAAAACAAAACAAACAGTACGGGCTTCGTTAGTAAACAAAACACAACGAACATAGAACAAACACGTAAACCCATCAAATCTTTAAAATTGATACTCGAAGCCATTACTTAGCAGGTTCACTCACTCTAAGAACTACCACCATAGTGACACCATCTGACTTCTACATGTACGTAAAAGAGTTACCTATTTACGCCGCCTACTACTATTTCAGAAAAGACTCGTCGAAAGGAATTTTTCTGGAAAAATCTTTAATAATCAAGATTTTTCTTAACACTCTTCCAACGCTTCCCCTGCTCCATAGTTTTAATTCATTCGAATTCAAATTTGACACTTAAAAAGGTGTGAGGCAAAAACTGACTTTAAAAAATTCTGAAAAAAATGAAAAAAAACCTCCACCTCCACATTTGCTGTAGAATAGGAGACTAGACAAATCACACTCTTCAAATAACCGCTCTCCGTATCACTGAAGTCGCTGATAGCAAAAGACCCATAAGCAAATTAATAATTTGATTAATTATAAATAAATTGACAATTTCGAGTAGATTTAGATCAGTGCGAGACCTCAAATGTCTACAAGCTCTATCTCTGTCCGAAATCACCTCAAAACAGATCTTAACATAGAGCGGAGGATCATTTCCCCAACAACATAAGAAAATTTCCTCATAGCTTTCGCTCCAGTAAATTGTTTTAAACAATATTTTAAATATGGTTAGATTAACATTTATGACATATGAACGATGTTTTATATCAGGTTTTGTTTTTTGTTTTATATTATATAAAATAAAAACAATTTTTACGGGCGAATTATGATCATTACACATAATATCGAAGATATTTTTTGTAGCTCCGTATTGTTTATTGTTTGACAAATCCCCCATGAGATCAATAACGCAGAGAATAGAAGTAACGCTTTTAAAAAATCGTTGTTTTTGTTAATGCCCTGTCAATTGTCAGTTGCTAGACATTATCAATTAACGTGTGACCTGTGCACTTTTGTTTTCTTGCTGTGCTGAGTTGTTTTCAATCATGATGAACAGTTTTTCCTGCTAGTGGATCACTGATCGCCCACAACAACTGGGTGGTTCACTAAAGGTGGTTTAAATCACCTATAATACTGCTATTTTTTTTCTTCTAACAAAGAGAGGAAAACAGTTGCTGAAAGAGACTTACTCCCATCTTAGAATATACAGATATCTATTGAATAATAATAATAATAATAATAATAATAATAATAATAATAATAATAATAATAATAACAATAACAATAATAATAATAATAATAACAATAATAATAATAATAATAATAATAATAATAATAATAATAATATAACGATTATAAAATTCGTTTTTTTATGACTGGACATATGTCATGTTGAAGTAATGAAAAACCAGTGAGTGAAGCATGCTTTCAAACACTGTTTATACCACCACGGTATCGATTTCCAGAAAATGATGGAGAAAAATCCAAAAGAAAATCAGGGAAAAACTTCATATTTTCGAAAATTTCAACAAAACGAGATTTCTTGTAGAAACTTATCTTTTTCCCAGCAAAATTAGCACTCTGTTTCCTGGTTTTTTTTTCGGGTCGACGCGCTTTACACTTAGTGGAGAGCGAGAAACTTTTAAAAATGTTGCGAGACTTCAAAACTGGCGATAAAAGCAAGAAAAAAAGGCGGCTAATTTACTCACATCTAAAGGCACCACTTTGTTGCAAAACTCAGTCTTTCTATGATCATACAGTGAAAGATTTGAAAAATGCAATGAAGTACTATAGTTTGAGCTTCGGTCACTTACTCAATCTTGGTTTTCTCAGCATACGATTGAGGATTACGACGATTACGACTGAGGCGTTTCCCTATTCAGAAACTGATACTCTTCACTGCATATGGGATCCCTAAATTTCCAGATATTACTTCTTTTGAACCAAAGCTGTTTTTTTTTTATTTACACACTTAATGTATTTTTTCCACATTGAGTTCCTAAAGAATTGACGAGAACAGATTATATCGATCGATCGATCTACTAGAGGCCTTCATTTCAATTTCAAAAAAATAACAAATTTAAAAAAAAGACATGGGAATCCAAAGCGATTTAATATATTGCAGGAAAGGTAATTTGGCGAGATAGCAAGTAAGCCAGCAGTGAATGCAGCAGACAGCAGTGAATGTGTTCAACCTTCTAAACGCGACGCATCTGCAGCAATTTACACTATTCCGTTACTTCACATCACTTTCTTTTTCGAAATGAAGAAAATATTATATAATTATAACATTCGCGTCATTTTTGTTTGGCCCAATGGAATTATCTGGGAGGATAAAAACACTGATTCTACACATTGGCTAGCCCCCGCAAGCCATTGTGTAGGCTAGGCACTCCTCCTTTATCCTTTATTCAGCCCAACTGATCCGGATCAAATTTTGTTGACTCTTGCCAGCACTCAATTTTCATATGTTTCTAAATAGTGTGTCTGTAACAGGCAAATCTATGCTTCCGGTTACAGATCAGTTTCAGGCCTAAATAATCCTTTTGATTTTTCAATCATCTGATCATACGTTCGAGCCGTAAAAAACAGAATAGCGAAACGAACTGCATGCAAACGAAAAACATCCGATCAACATTATAAAATCATAAGTAATCCGCTCTTCTCTGAAAATCAACTAACAAAATAGTAAGGAATTTGGATGTGACTGTAATTATCAATCATTACCCATCTGAAGCAAATCCATAGAAACTAATTCTAAATGTTTTCAGTAAGCTGCAATGATCATCTCTTTGATCCAGTACAAAATGGAAGAGAGCCGCCAGAAGCTCATGATTTACGAGTTGAAGCATTTGCCAAGGCAATGGCTAGGCAAGAAGGTCATCAACTACATGTTGATATCTCTTGGCAGATGCCGCCAACCAGTAAGGAACATTTTCTTTGGTGAGAGTGCTTTGTTTACAGTTCATATATCAATAAATATTCCAGATAAGTCAGTATTATTGCGCGCATTCAAACTGCAAATCAATAGCAGTGACGGTGACAGATGTTTTGTCTTTAACGTCACCGATTTTGGATGGACACAGGATTTTGCATCGGTTAGTAATTTCCTCTTTTCTTATTCCATCTACTATTATTAGTTCTACTTCTTATTGTGCTTTTATTAAAAGTGAAATATGAGCGGTATAGGAGGAATGTACGCACTTTTGGGGTTTTTTTTGCTAAAAGGTGGCCGCATATGTGGATATTTGGGAATTGGGACCTCTTCAGCCCTTATTAATAGTTTTAATAGGTTACTAACCACAAAACGATGTGGCATCGTTTGAAAATCTTCCCCATAATATATCAACAACAGAACGCTGTATATTGCTATAAAAAGGAGGGTTTCTGGAACAAAGTTATATTCACTTCAAAAAAAAAAACCCCTCAAATTTTCTGAAGAGTTGCGCAATAGCACGTTCTTGACATTTATAGTATGTGTTGCACGTTTCTTACATTGTTTCCTCACGTCATCTGTGAATTAAGACATAGATGCGATAGTCGGAACCGGAGCTATGACCCTCTTCACTTTTGGACGATTGGCTATGAAATTCTTTTCACTTTGGACATTTGGCGAAGGGATCCTCATCACTTAAAGGCATCACCCCACGAATCTGAGGTGGTACGGATTTCAGGTGGAGTATTCGTATACGGGATGGGAGACTATGGAGAGGGGGGTGATTCCGTCCATTTCTTCCTAATTGCTGTAAAAAAACGGCCCGGAAGATTCGGCGCCGCACAAGGCTGGCGCGCTCCAGTCAAACTCCCTGTAGAAAATTGTGCGCCAGAACGCCCGAAGCCGTATCTTCTGGGCCGTTTTTTACGGCAATTAGGAAGAAATGGACGGAATCACTCCCTCTCCCTAATCTACAATCCCGTATACGAATACTCCACCTGAAATCCGTACCACCTCAGATTCGTGGAGTGATGCCTTTAAGCTGCACCCCATCAGATAGACCCTCTTCACCTGAGGAGGGTCCGGCTCCTTTCTATCGCACCCATGGTCTTAGCGCTTCTCTTCGGCTTCGGCTCGTTAATTCTTTGTCCCTCTTCAGCCACGCTTCCATTTCACGTCCGAAAGCTTGTTCGAATTTTCTGAAGCTTACCGTATCGTCCTCTACAGTTTGCCACAGTCTATCTCTAGAACTCCAATGGTCATTAAAGAGTCTCGAATGCCTGAGGATCCTGGTAAGTTAAGGGGAAACTCTGCTAAGAATCAATGTTTGCAAAATAACGAATTTTGCAGAATTGACATACAACGACGATCGCAGCAACATTTCGCAGTATTGCAAGACACACAGTAAGTTCATTAATCATTCTGCATTCATTAATTTTCATTATACGAAATTTCTTTCAGAAGAAATTGTCTCTATTTTTGCTAATAACAAATTAAAATAATAAATAAATAAGTTCCATTTTTGCAGCTTAATTCAAAAAACGATGGAAAATGATCATTTTGATTGAAAAAACTGAAATTTCGAGCAGAAAGCTGTACTTTCCTCTTTCTGTTTTTTCTTCATTTCCTCAACTTTTTGGAACTACCACATTCAAAACACGACTTCAGATAATTCGAAAAAAAAAACATACCTATGAAATCTATCATATTTTCTGATCGTGTAGTTAGAATCGGGCCGGAATCGGAGTTCCATACTTTCTACATTCACGTTTTCTTTACTTCCTACAAAGGGATGCTTAGCTGGGTGAAGGTGAAGGAAATTCAGGATACTGGGGTCTTACAAAACGCACTCTACTTGTTACTTTTTAAAGAGGGTCCCATCTGAACGTTTTTTTTTTCTTTATAAACTAAAGACATCCTTGTTTTTGAGTGTCCGCTGAGTGTATTTTTGGCCGCTGATGATCATCCATAATATGATAATGCAATATATAATCGTCTACGGTAAGGGAGCAGTAAATCCGAGTAGTAGGAACTCTTATAAGATCTGATATATCTTCTACAATCTTATACATCCTTTAATCTTATTATACAGGGGTATTGCACATACAAATACAGTATGTTTGCTACATAGATCATGTTTGCTGGGGGATGTCAGATAAATTACGGTAGAACAGTTGGCGGTGCTAGCTACTTTCTCTTCATCCCTGACCGAAAAACTTCCACAGCTTTAGCTTCAGTGTCACTAGCGCATGATTGCTATGTATGGCCACATGCTGATTAAATCCTGCAGTGAAAACGCTTCGAGTTTCAATGCGACCATTCCACTTAATATTGAATTTTACCAGCGTTCAGCGTTCGTCTGCTTTTTTCCCGTTTCGAAGAATTTGAAATCTAAAAAATTACACAGTTTATGAAGAAACCCATACATCCCGAGCACTTTGCAACAACGAGCACCTATAATTACTTTATGTGGCTAAATAAATAAGTCCTAGATTCCATGACAACCGTAGACCTTTTGTTGAAAGCAAAATTCCGTGTGCAAAGTAATGCCGAGCACGTATTCGCACACACATACACACACATTAACTGCGTGACTGCAGCCGTTTGCTTTGCAAATTCAAAACGGGTGAAAAAACTCCCGTGCATCATGCATATTAGGTTTCAAAGGGACTCTATGGGTTTTGTGAGGTGTTTTGTTATCGCCGACAACTGTTCTGTTGTGATTGGTGGATGTTGGTGTTCTTTTCACCTCCTGTGCTGTTTATCTACACGTTCGACAACGTGCAACGTCGTCATCGAGCTGCAAAAACCACGTGCACACTACGATCGATTCATCTCAATGAGCCCGCAGGCGGCGGAGGTCCGCTGCAGTGTCGGGATGAAAGTGAGGGATGTGGGGAAAAATTGCTTGCGGAATAAGAAGAAGAAGAAGAAGGAGAAGAAGGATAATTGAATGCAGTTGGGAACTTGTTCATATCGATTGAGGGATGTTTCACTCACTGTTTCGCAGCACAGGCAATCCTTCTCCACAACACTATAACTTCCTAATTAGCAACTTTAAAAACCAAAAAAATGAGGAAATTCTGTAATGACCAAACAATTAGGAAAGGTCCAGTCCGTTCCTACACAGTGACAAAGGTAGAACTAATATTAGAGCACATAAAAACGCAACTGTATGGTACTTATTCCACAACTTTGAACGCCGCAAAAGCGCATTAGAACAAAGCAGAACGTCTAAGATAATACGGATTATTGCGATGGATGAGTGCCACAAAAAAAGCCTGATTGTGAGGCCTGGGAAGATGGAATCTGTGATTCATCAAAAACACAAGGAACAGTACTTTTGAGACGTTTTCTGCAAAGATGAGCAACTTTTCGAGCGCATAGACCACAATTTCTCAGATACTGCTTTTATCTCAGTTCTAGGAAGAATATTCCATACATACCTTCCTAGAAGTCATGTACGAGAGAGGTGAAAGAGAGTGTAAGGCGTAGGAAATGCAAGATTCTGTTTTTCGACCTTTCAGTACCGTTGCACGAGATTCAGGAGTCAACGGAATCGCAGCCTGCCGCGCTACTCCTCTTCCCTTTATCGCCTGCGTCTCCAGAACAAATAGCGATTTCCTTACAGTATCCAAGCAATTCACATAGTATCTCCTCACAATTGCCGTTACATGGCTGGGGAACTAATCTCACCTAATCCTGCTCTTCAGTATTAATAGCAATACATGTTGGCCAATGTGGTACACTGCTTGTTTACGCCCACCCGCGCAAAATCTACAACAACATTCCGCTCGCTGAAAGTGTTTATGCATAACACTTTTCTTCCAATCTTCGACAGTTCCCAAGTCACTGTTTGCATTTGATTACAGTTCTTTAATAATTATGTACATAGCGTACAGCAGAAGTCAAAAGGAAAAAAAGAGGGACGAAGTAGAAATGAGGGAATAGGAGGATCATATGAGAAACCCAAAACGCAGCCCTAGTCCAGTGAATAATAGACATACAAAGATAAATATGCACAAACATCTGGGATACAAAAATAAATAAATAATAATAAATAGTATCGTAGCATTAGTATCAATAGAGTAAGGATACTGGTAGTAAATACATTCCGATACAGTACATTACGGTATGTCGGATCGGGGTCATATTTTAATCCAATGGATTCCCGGCAAGACCACGCCATTCACAGCCGGGCCCTCGACATTACATTTAATTCATCTCTGATGGAAAATATTGTTAGTGGCGTTCGATTTTTTCTTTTTGCAGGGAATGCAAATTGCAATTGCGCTGCAAATTTGCTACGACGTTGACAGTGGCTTTCATTTGCGCTTTTTTTTCACCGTAATTCTAGAGATCTATATTTGAAGAAACGTAGACGCAATTAGCAGTTCTCACTTTTGAAATTCTAAACATACAGTACCCTCATTAATCCCAAATACACCCACGCTTATATGGATTGTAATTTGAGCAAGGCTTGGACAAAAAAAATCGCTATTATTCATGTAACAGTGGATAAAAGGCTATAATATCTTATTGTCGGTGTGGCACATAGTGTCCAGATTATATTTGCGACTAATCCCATTTCATGCATTTATAACAAAATTAAAAGTTTTTTTTTTTCTGAAAGTGATCCTTTTATTGATCTTTGAAGTGTTTGGTGTTAAAAGGCGAAACAAAATCTGTTTATTTCGCCTCTTGGATCACCAACGACTTCTTTTTCCCTTAGTGTTGAATAAGAATACCACGATTAAAGCTAGGATTCATATCTGTTTAACCAGACATAGCAAAGTATGGAAGTAAACTTCAGGATCCTTCATCTTATTTATTCGAATAACTCATCGGATTAACAGCTATGTACAATAACCGTAATAGTTTACATGGTAAGAATTTCACAAATCTCTGTCTGGACATTGTTTATTCCCCACTCCTGAAAGGGCAAGCAGAATTCGTTGACCACCAGCGAGACCTACATACTTCTGCGAGGAAAAAGCAGAAATGAATCCAAAAGATACTCAGTCTTTCCTCCGCGTCCACCTTTTATCGGCTTGAATAGCGCAATTCCCGGTCGGAGTTCAATCTGTTTGACTGCTCTTTGATGAAATACCGTAGGCACTTTAATGTCTTCCCATTGATGTAGTCGAACAATGAGGTTGCAAGATCAAAGTTCGAGGCCAACGAAGGGTTGCAAAAAGGTTTTGCAGCCATCAACCGCATTCTAATTGCGTGACTCGCCCTTACCTTGCAGGGCAAATTTCCGGCAGAAAAAAAAACGGTGGAATGTAAAAGAATATCGAAAGGATTCAACTATTTGACTATTTTCGTAGAAATTTATGTGAACTAAGAATAAAATTCGTGGCTTTAACGAAGCTTTGGAAGCAGCAATCACGCCAAACTTTATCCGCAACTTCCACCTTCCCTGGTTTCAGATGGCTTAAATTTTTTACTTAACGAAATACATCGCAGAAATTCGAAACTGACGCGGAGGCTTCTTGAATTTCCAACAGAATCATTGCTAGGGGAGGAAATTCCGAGAAAATTTACATCTTAGCTCGCCAAAACAGTGACTTTTTAATCGAAACATGATCCCCGTTCTTTTCAAAGCGGAATACAAAAAAGAAAAGTTTATAAGTCAACGTATAAACTATGTGTGTCGTTAGAAACGCTTCTCCTAGAGAGAATCTTCAAGATGTTTCCTGAATTTCTAATACATCATAGAAAGGGCAATGAAGGGGAGGAAAACAATATTTCAGAACATAAATATAGATTATATATTTACATATTTACATACACTTAGTATAATATCTCGCTAACCTTCTTGGGATTCTTCGAAAAAAGTTAGATGCGACTCAAAAGTTCCCTAGAGGACCACAAACATAGCAGTAAACACTGCAGAATTTACTGTATACCGTAATGGAAAATGTGTTACTGTGAAAATATCTCATAATCACATGTATGCAATTGAAAACAGTGTAAATAGTCATCGTTTCAGCAAATACTGAAGCCTCGAAATGGACAGCAGCGTTCCGACGGATTTTTCTACAATCGATCACCCGCACTATACAAGTTGAATTCGTCGGCGCACCACCACATTTCTGCTTCGAAGAATATGAGGCATGTTATATTTCCAGTGGGAAAAAAAACCAACTACAGTTTCATTGATTTATGATTTGTCTTCTACAGGTGCGACTACTTGATGAAACCGGTATTGAACTTCTACATCACACCACAATCAAGGCCAAAGATATGAAGAAAGAAATTATTGACGGAAAAGTGGTGTACTTTGGAGAGCATAATTTTACGGGATTGGAGGTAAGTCGATTCGGAATGGAAAGTGAAACAATGCGAAGTCTTAATCCTCCAGATAATTTGAGTTGGAATGCCGTTAAAATTGGGAGTGTTGGTATCTCTCCACGAACAGATAGAGCTAGGGGTGTAGTTAGCCCCTCTCGCAGACTTGGCACGCAATTAGGTGCTTCATGGTGTGGTTCGGTGCGGGAAGCCCGTGTCCCACGCTGTCTTCCTGGCGTGGTTAGAGTAGATTCAGCGTGATTCCTAATCCTATCTATTCATGGAGAGGTCGCAATACCCTCAATTCCATGCTGTGGTGTCATTGAATAGAGGCAAACGGTAACTTCTAATGCTACGACTACATTCAGGTAGTGTGCAATCCTTCAGAGAGTACCCAGGTTTTTTGTGGTTTTATGTGCTTTTTGACGTTAACTACAACTTGTGAACATCACAGTACAACCTAGTATGTAACTTTTTGTCAGCGCGACTTCCTTGCATTATCTAGGATAGAAAAAGACGCATTCAACTTCATTACAACACTCTTTGGATATTTTTCATGTGACTGTTATAAGCACGCCCTCGTACAATATATACTTCAATATAGAACTTATTCAACCTCGATATCTGTATTTACAATCTCAACCTAGACTCGCACCTCTTCGTTTAAGCGAATACTAACTAAGGTATTGAAGGAAATGGTCGCAAAAAAAAAAAGTTCCGAAGCCTCCACTAAACAAATCCGAGCCGAAAGGAGAAATTTGTCATAATGCTGAGAACGAAAATTGGAGGAGGATCGGAAATTACAAAAGAGATTTGAGAAAATTGCAGCTGAATAGTGCTAGCGAAAAGAAAAAAAAACAAGGTCTGGAGAAATCTAATATGGCCTTTCTATAATGACCTGCTTCCTTTCCAAGTTCTTCACTCATTCGTGATCATGTTGAAGCAAAAGAGGAAACCTCTAGAACACGCATAGGTGCGTTTCTGGGGTCTCAGCTGCTTAGTGAGTCAGTGACGTGCGCCAACCCAGTTTTGGATACAAAACATAAGATTCGTAGTCATTTCTGGAAAATTCTACAAGACGTAAACATGCATAGGACAGCTTCATAGATCCAAACATGTGAATTTTGACATCTAATTCCTAAACTGAGAAACCTAAGAACATTTCAGTACGGCGTCGATTATATCCCATCTGTGATTCCTGTGGAAATGTCATCGGACGGCCGATGCTTGTGCCCTACTAGCGAACAACATGGCGCCTGCAGTTGCATAGCGGCTGATTGGAAACGAGTCCGACTTCAACGTAAGTCACTATCTACACTGTCAGCATAAACTGGCAACACTTTTCTGTATAAAAGTACATGTTCTCCTCCAATGCACTATTAGAGCAAACACGTGTCTTTGAATTTCACATTGACACTCCGACAACGAGATAACGCAGCAGTCTCCGAAGCTAGTGTTCAGATAGCGGCGGCGTCCGAGCGGGTCGGTTCAGTGGGGATCCACAAAATTTAGGAATAGCAATGTAAAAACTAATATAGGGCATACATAATGATGAGGTTGTTCATAAAACAACGAAACGTTTCTATGAGTTGTTTTTATAAGTTGCGTACTAATTTGTAGAATGTTCAGAACTGTACAAAAGTGCATAGCAGATCACGCCCTACAAAAATAAACAATTAAAACTTTAAATGTGAGCGCAAGGAATGTTTGAAAAATGTCTACCAGGTGAAGGCACCCGGAGTAAAAACCTCAAATAAAGGCTACAATCCTTTAAACCGGGAGCATTCTTGAGTAGAGCATCAAGATAAACTCACCGATCAAGATTTCGACAATCGCAGTACGAGTTAAGTTCATGATATTTCGATAGTCTCAGGATAGATCAATGTTTCTTTTTGGTTGGAACTTTTGCCAGCTAATTACTTGAACTGCGGATCGAACTAAAGGTTTTGCGGAGACTTTTTGCCTACCACATAATTGATGCAGGCAAATCTAAATCTAGACGACTTTTACAACTCGAATTCGAGTGAAACGGGAAATAGAAATCTTTTCCGCTAATTGCGAACGTGAGCAATTCTGGTGACTGTAATGGGTAGTAGTTTCAACTTATACAACATGAGGAGCACAAAGCAGCTTGCTTTATTCTTCAACTAGAAAGAAGTGCACTATAATCTAACCAAGTCAGGTTTTAGGTATCGAAAAGCCCGCGCCGGTTATCAACGCCACTATTCCCACCATAGCACGAACAACAGATGAGAACAAATATTGGTATGCTTCTTAGAATTAATTTCTGCCCTTTATTTTTCTTCTCTGCACCACTAACCCTACTCAATTATAGGCCAATTTATGCTTCACTCATCGCATTATGTCTTCTTTTCTCGCTATGTTTCATCATCACTGTGTTGGTGATGTTCTACAGAAAGTACAGTAAACGCGGGAAGGTGGGTTCCATTTCGTTCATCCATTTGGTTACTAATGATTATTTGTATCCTTTATCTAAAAATAGAATACTATCTGACTATGAGATTTCATTTTCAGTCTGTAAGAATTCGTTTCATATCGGATCATATGAACAGCAATGGAATGGTGGCAGCTGAACCTCGTGCCCCACTAATTTATAGCTGTGAGTGTTCTCGTAGCATACCTCTATAATGCCATTGAAAACTGCTGTACAGCTGAATAATCAAAAAAAAGTATGCTGGAAATTTGTGCGGAATAACAAAGGTAATGGAAGTTGTTCTCGGACTAGGGCATTGGCTTACCATATTCGCGGTGCTTTCGCTTTAAAGGACAAAAAAGAACAAGTGAAAAAACAAGAGAAGTGAGAAGAGACGTGTAGCAGTGGATTTGCAAAAAAGTGACAAGTTACAGTGTTTACGATACTGAGTCATTTCTTGACACAAGGGAAAGTGGAAGGATTTCTATAACAGACTTAGCGACCTCAGCATCTCAATAAGGTCTTCTCGTTGATATTTCACATACTTGCGCAGCATCTGTGCGCACAACGGTTTACCTTTGTAGTGCATTGCTTAAGTGAGACCATAGGTGCGATAATGAGAAGCCGGAGCCTCCTCAGGTGAAAGGGGTTTAGCTCATTGGGTGCAGCTCAAGTGAAGGGGGTCCTTTCGCCAACCGCCCAAAAGTGAAGGGGGTAATTTCGCCAACAGTTCAAAAATGAAGGAGGTCCCTTCCCCAATCGTTCAAAAGTGAAGGGGGTCGGAGCACCAGCTCCGACTATCGCATCTATGTGTGAGACATGGCCGGTGCCAAAGACGAAACCGTATAAATTGAGATGAATAGTAGAGTAGAATAGAATACCAGAAGTAAAGGACTAGAGAACAGTTTAGAATTCTGTTTTGCGTCTGCGCTTGCACGAAATAGGGAGAAGGGGCTACAGCGAATAGATAGAAATAATAACTCACTCCCGAGACACATCAGTATAGGTGCGATAGAGAGGAGTCAGACAGCCCTCAGGCGAAGGGGTCCAGCTCATGAGGTGCAGCTCAAATGATGAAGATCCCTTCGCCAACCGTCCAAAAGTGAAGGGGTCCCTTCGAAAACCGTCCCAAAAGTAGAGGGGTCGGAGCATCGACTCCGATTATGGCATCTATGCGCACAAGTAAGGAGAAGTTATAGGATAAGGAATCAATGTAGAGCCAGATATTTAGAGCAAACTAGGGCGCCAATAAAAAAAATCGATACATGTCCATTTAGTAGATGAAACAGGTAGACAGGTCAAAGAGATCACAGACAGACTAGATACTAACATATTAGAAAATTTCTTAAAATTCTGTTTTTCATATAATTCAAGATATTTAGGAATGATATATTTATTACTAATTACCACTTGAAAATAGTGTGGATAATAATACTACTCTTAATTACTAATTTAATGAGACCAAAAGCTTTACCATAATGTTTAGTATATCTACAAAATCAGAATAAAAACTACAGCTTCTGGATATTCGAATAGTTTCAATATATATAATAGCAGTCTTAAGAGTACTAGAGATGGAGGAATTACCGTAACAAAATCTGGAAACTGAAAAAAAAAAATAAAAAGTCTGCCCTGTTGTATTGTTTAATGTACAAATGATTGCTATAAATATAAACATGTAATTCTAAAAAATAACATTCGTAATTTGTACTATTAGTTTTCTCCAATGTCAAGGCCTTCAGGTAAGTATCATCTGGAATGCTGGTAAGCATTTCCTCTTTAGTATTATGAATAATTGATGGATCATCCATATATCTAAATAGATGAAAAATGAACATAGATTTTTGAACATTAGAAGCACAAATGTACTCATAATATGAGAGGATAAGATCTGCAGGTAATGGACTGATATTACTACCTTGTGGAACACCTATGATTTGTTTAAATAATCTGTAACCTACTTGACAGAAGCTATTATGTCTTTCATCCAATGTTACAAAAAAACGCAAAATGAATTTCACTAATAAAGGAAAATATGGATAAGAATTACCTCATTCATTCTTTGCTCACGACTCCATTCTCTTCAGCACCGACATCAGTACTGCTCATCTACACTCATGATTGTCCTGAACACGAAGCTGCAGTGATGGCGCTTGGCGAATTACTTCGTGACACCTTCAAAATGGACGTTCATGTATGTAACGACTTTTGATCAATACAACAATAAGACTGATCAAATTAATTAATTGAGCACTTTTAGTTTGATATATGGGACGAGACTGAAATCGAGAAGAACCTCTATGACTACATTAACTCAAGCATAGTGAAGGCCGATAAGGTAGGATAAAATTCTCCCTAACTATAAGTCGAGAGAGCTTATTTTCTCAGAAGAAAAAAAAAACTCAAAAGTGAAAGTAGAGTTAATAAGAACTGTAAAAAAATAGGCTTAGTATAGCACGGAAGTACAGGAACGAACTTAAAGAACCTTCCAGCAATCAGTATTTCTACTTCGAAGAATATATGAAACATGCCAGTTAATTTGTTAGTGTAGTGTTAATTAGTCCCTGACTTTGCTGCAGAATAGCACGCACAAAATAAATAACAATATTATTGAACAAAAAAGCGAGAATGGAAGAAAGAGAAGTAGTGCTTACGGTAGAACTAAAATGCGCGATGTTCCTCAAATTTAATTGTGTTATCTGTAAATGCAGAAAAATATCTTATTTGCAGGTGCTCTCCACCACAATAAAGTTCCTGTTACAGATTGTTGTCATTAATTCGGTGGGCGCTTACCACCGAGTCCGAGCTCGATATCTTAGAGAAGAGACGATCGAACGTTTCCATAAAAGTCCCCTCGACGGACTTTTCCTAAGCCAAATTGACCTAGTCCTACAGTATGTATATTCGCTTCTATGTTAATACGAACACAGAGTAATCTGAACGATTCCAGGCACGCCCGTGTTGTTTCCGCTCGCTTCAGTTATACGCCGTCCAATTACACATTATTCGCCCTAACTCCTTTGCTTCAATACACAATCCCGGAAAATCTGGGACTTTTCGTCGCCTCACTGAATGACACACAACTACGTAATGATCCTCGTCTTGCCGGTTTCAATCCTCAGCAGGTTCGTCTACAAGCTGCAATCGCCAGTATGATGCAACGCATGGAAAACGATCCGAAATGGTTCGAAAATTCGCATTGTCGCATCAAACAGCCAGCAACTGTCGCGAAGCCAATTCCTCGATCGCTTGACACTGGGATTGGCGGGTCGATCACGTCTACATCAACTACAACAGTGCCCATCGCACAGTCGCTGACGCTTCACTGTGGCCAACCAGGCGACGTCGCGCCAATGTCGTCGCCAACCGGTGTTGTAGTCGCTAATTCTCCCCTAGAAGAAGACGCTAGACCTCTACTCGAAGAGGAACAGGATGAAGTGAGTTAACATTTTTGTCGTATTTCTTTCAGTTATTTACTATTGATCATGTCTTTCTGCGAACAATTTCTATGTTTGTCATTCTGTCATCAGTCATAATACAGTTGGGTCAAAACGACATGAAGCACGGACCGTTGCGCAAGCTTCCGCGCTCGGGAGCGGTGCGGTGGAGATAGCGGTTGGAATCGAGGTGGGACCATGGCGAACTGCAGAGGTGTGTGGCGGTAGCGTGGATCCTTACACGATCTCAACCGCTACGCTCCACCGCTCCGCTTTGAGCGCAGCCGCTTGCGCAAATGTCCGTGTTTCATGTCGTTTTGACCCGACCATATCTACTAATTTTTCTGAGACAGTTTTGACATCTTTAGAATGTATTTCGAGTCCACTTGCTTTACTGAAATCGAGTGGATTTTGCATCTTGGGGTTTTTAAGGTTTATTGTGTCAGCAGTCAATGATTACCTTTGATTGAATTATTTCCAAAAACAGAAAACTGCAAAAAGCTCGCGGGTGGAGTACTGTGCGCCAGCAGTCGGGTCACATCTATGTGTAGTTCTAAAAATTACTCTCGTTAAAGTAAGTCGCCTGAAAATTCGTGACATTCTTGCTAAGCTGTAGGTTGTGTCGTAACTACTCGTGAATATGATGGATTTGCAGATGGAACCCTTGGAGGAAGAACATACTAACGACAACTCCTCTGCCGACTCTGCATTCCATAGTGCGGTTGTTGTCGACAAAATACCACCGGAGTGCGAGGTACGTACATGCACCGATATCTATCTTCCCTCGGATGACGAGGATCTACGACCTCGATCTTGATTGAGGCGGTGCAAAAGTAATGCAGAATTAATGTGTATGCATGTCGGACACATGCAACAGAGGCGTCACGATCATCCCGGCAATGATGACTACCGGCCAGTATATATGTTTAAAAAAAAGAAAAAAAAGATGACATCTAACTTTTGTGGGCGATAGCGCCAAGATTGAACGTATTCTTCAGTTTCGTAGTATGACCAGAAATGTGGTACTGAGTTCAACAGAATCATTTTCAGCGAATGAAACTGGTTATAGCTGGGGTTCTGAAAATGAGTAAGACCTCCTCACGTAGCTACGTTGCTGATTCGGGTTATTGACTTCACTGACACATACCTTTTGTGGAAATGACAATATATTTTGTTTAGGAATGCCCGTGATGATGTATTATTTGCAAATTTCACACCCTTATTGTCATTCGAGTTCTATTAAGGTTCTCGACAAGCCGCGATTACCGGCTATGCATGAACCGCTGCACCTCGTCGGTGATGAGGCCAGCATCGAGCCAGCGCCGCTGAAGCGCCGACCGAAAGTGGACCACAACGATTCGGGCATGGTCAGCGATCTTAACAGCGGCCAACTGTCCGTTTAAACGCGTCAAGACTTCACATCTGCAACTGTTGTGTTTCCCATCACCAGATAGCATTACAAAATACCATGGTGTAACTGCTGCATCCAGTGCTTTCATACATTTTCTACCCTCTATCAATATCGTACTTCTCAACGAAAACGATCATATGCTTCGCCGGTTAGTGGGTAGAACTTCTTCTGGATGTATCATTATTTGCACAGGCTGTACACATATATAATTGTAATTTCCGAAGTCTGCGCTTTTATCGCGTTGTGTTTTGTTTCTAAAGTTCAACGCAATGGTCATATTATTCACGTGTTCAAGTTGGGATCTCTTCCTCATGCTCAACACACCTGTGCACGGTGCTGCGCACGCAGAACGAAGTCCATCTTAAGTTCGTGAGCTGACCGGAATCGAGTAGTGTACGATGCATCTGCTGATATTATAAGATTCGCATAAGTACCGTCACTGATAACTGTTTGATCTCAGCACCTGGTGTTTGTTTGTTATTTTGTGTGTATTTCTCTGCTTCGGTTTTTCTTTTTCTTTATAAGAAATGTCGTTTGCCATAATCAGGAAAAGTAAGACCGAATTGTAAAATGCGAACGACATTTAGTAGGGTCAACTCGACATCAAGCACAGTTGCGCAAGCGGCTGCGCTAGAAGCGGCGCGGTGGAGAATGCGGTCGGAATCGAGGTGGGATCATCCCGAACTGCAGCGATGAAAGGTGCTCCCCCTTGATTCTAACTGCTACCATAATTTGATTTCACCATAATTTGTCCGTCTGCCACTCCGTGCTATAAATGGCTGTAGTTACGGACATCGTGTGTACTATCACATCATCTGTAGCTTCATATTCGCCTGTAGTTAGTTTTTATTTGGTTCTCCTTAGAAAGACATGCATTATAGTTGGACATGCGTATTTGCTTTTGTGTTTATTGTTCTTGCATCAAAAACTATACTGATCCTTCATCTTACCATGATTTACCCACTTTTCTTTGTTCTGCGGGCTTTTCACGGGTTCACATACGGCACCGCAGTTTGCTAGTTATATTCGTAAGCACCAAATGAATTGATAATGATATTTATGTTGTTCTTTTTTTGTATAAACATATAACTGGATGTAGTTTGCGTTGTATTTGTGAAAATTACTGCCTTGTTTCCCCGAAAAAAAAAACAGAAAGGAAAGGAAACCGAAGCACTTATAAGTTTATGTAAGAGAATTCACAAAAATATTTTTAAGGGTAGGGCAAAACAGCGTTTAAGATATACTAGCCCCTTTATCGTTTCCTAAACGTGTTACATTTGAAGAACCAAGATATTTTGAATACAAACTTGATTACGTGATAAGAGATTTCTCCAATTTTTTGCTCATCTCTTAGAGGGGGAAAGGTTTCTTCGGGCTGCTTATTCTCTTTTTTCACCAGAAAAATCACTTTTAGACCGATAAGCATAATCTAGTCGTAAGAAGACGAAGTGGGCAAACGATTTAGATCAATATTTATGTTATTTCAGGTGAACGAACAGAATTCTGCTGAGCCATAGAACTGCGAAAATGGATTCGAAATTCCGATCCATCAAATTTTTCCCCATTGACAAATAAAATGAACTTCTTGCGATCTTCTTATATAGCGTCTAATGCAACCATTACCAATATTGCGTTCCATCCTCTCACAATATTTGAATACTGGGTTCCTTTAGCGATTGAAATATAGGAACACAAACGACTTACAACAGTATTTCTTTCGATCTTCAAGGGAGAAGAAATGCACTAACCGCTGGATCTATGAATATCTTCACAGGATGTTCTCTTGAATATTTAAAGTAAAGCTGCGAAGAAACATCTTAATTTCTTTAATAACCATTTATTTTCATTGATAAATCGACGATTCCTAGTTTTCAGAGATAGGAACATTTATTTCGTTCTTCATGCGTATCGTACAATTCTAATATTATATGCTCGTTATGTTCCCCATATAACCTGAGAGACCAAACGGCGTTGTCACTTAAAATTATGTCTGTACTATCAAAGAAATCCTCGTTACTGAAACCGATAAGGGTCATCAGCCCTTTGTGGTTATTGAAATCAGTGAAAAGAATGGAAGTATGTTCCTCGAACACAAAGACATCAGATATTAACTAGAATTGAACCATTTCTGAACCAACTTCCACAAGTTCCACTCGCAAACAACTTTACATTTAGTTCTCTGTACAATAAGCAACCCTATCACAACACAATAAATCAAAATGACTCAAATCAGATCACTTTCTGAGAAAAACAACATAATAGAAACAGAAAGCAATCGCTGGGTAGTCATCAACTATCGTTTCTGGAGCATTGCTTCTATACCTTCTGCAATGAATCGTGCGCGATCTTTTTGAAGAAAGTGCCCGTCCCTTTTGAAATATACAGACACCTGAAATTGCATAGTACTGGTGAAAAAGTAATTATGTTCAAGACAATACTTAAAGAATCCATGACGATGAATCTGATGTGAGCACGAAAGAAACTCAGCAAATGGGTGCAGAAACATCCCAAAAATTACTTTTAGTTCCCAATTCTTATCAGTATGCTCGAGTCTTCTGTTGTTTCAAAAAGATGGAAGACATATAAATCACAATTAATAGGAAAAAACCGTTATAATATTGATTAGTATTAAATTTCTACCGTTCTAACTCCGGAAAAGAAGAGATTTCGCGTTTGTTGGATAACGTCTTGTTCTGTGTCGTCAGATTTCTCCTCACACGCCTACAGAAAGCAAGTGAGACATGTAGGTGAACAATCATAACGTGTCATCATAAGTGAACATAATAAAATAATGGAACTAACTTCACTGCAGCAAATACACAAAAGAAGAAAAACTGCAAATATAGTCGGACCAACGCGACATGAAACTCGGTGTAGATGTGCTCGAAACGGTGCGGTGGAGCCTAGTTGTTTGGATCAAGTGAGGATTGTAGTTAGCACTACTCATTGCTGCAGTTCGAGTGGAGCTACCGATGGTGCCACCTCGATCCTCAACCTCTGGCTCGAACGCGACGCTCCGCACACACAGCCGTTTAAACTGGACTGAGTTTCAGACGTTTTGACTCGAATGTAACAAAGTAGGGAGTCTCACCACTGTCTTCTGATCGTGAAACGCGTTCGCAAACTCCTGTGAGATGCTTGGCTCAATGAGGGGATCTTTTCCAGAGTAGACAATAAATACTTTTACCTAGATCAGCACAAAATCAATAATTATTATTCATATTTCAAAAGAGTTGAATAATCTTTACATTCTCCTTCTCGTTGATAGTGTTTATACATGGTTTCAACGCTTTCTCATATTCCAAGTTATACATCGTACGTACGCACATCATAGCTCTCTCTCCAGTGTCTAATCGAAGGCCCAGGATGTTGTTGTAAACTGAAAATTACGGAAGAAATAGAAATGCAGCGTCACATTTTAAAAAGGCAGGAAATTAGAAATCCTACTTACAATACTTCATAAATGGATGCATGATCTTCTTAGCAAATGGTCCCAACGAATACAGCCATATTACGAAGGTGGCTGCCCAAGATGGTCGCATCGCCCTGTGACGATGGAGACCTGTTGGATTCACTAATACTATGCCACATATTTTGTCCTAAAAGACAACGTTTAATCGAATTGAACAAATGAAAATAAGCAACAATCGAGAACTCACCGTGTTTCTAGCGGCGACACATGTTGCATTCTCTGAACCTCTGCTGTGTCCCATTATAATAAGGTGATCCAAATTTTTTATTCTAGCTATCAACTCATGCACGAAGTTGTTCCGTTCAACATTATCGCATTTCAATTGAGTATCACCTTTAACATGCATTAAAAAGCATGTATGTTGACAATCTCTACTACTTTCTCTTTTGTAATGCAAGCAGAGCAAGTTCTTTTGGAATGAAAACGCGCAAAAAGTGGTAAAAAATAATGAACAGAGCATTCCACGGACCTGGGGTTAAGCCAAACCCTGGCATGTTAACACCAATAAATCGTATCCCCTTTTCTTGCAGAAAAGGTGTCACATATTTGAAATCCTTATGTGATCCTGGTGCACCATGAATAGCTAGCACAGTACCAAGTTTAGATCCTGATGGTAGCGTGTCCTGAAAATCACTACCACGAAATGATATGACCGGAAATTATTTTCTAGCGGCGTTGAAGCGTTCTGTTTGAATGAAATTTCTGTGTACGCAGTCCTAAAAACCTATCACCTTTAACATGGATTAAAAAGCATGTATGTTGACAATCTCTACTACTTTCTGCTTCACAATACAATATGCTTCGAAAAGCTGTTTCACAATATAAAAGCCATGCCATACAAATTATAATATGAAGTCTAAAACAAAAATGTATACTGATGTAATAGTGCCAAGCTAGTGCTTCTCGCTTTTATTCACTGTTGTGTTCTTCTGTTTCAATTCTTACTAATACAGAATTCTGACAAGAACACTTGATGATTATCCCAATTAGTACCTTACATAGAATCATTTCTGTGAAATTTTGAAGGATTTACAGAAAAAAAGCATCCTGATCTCGTTAAAAGTCGTTAAAGGTGTGATAGTTGTTACCGGTTACTCGTCTTTCAGTCCACAAACGTTTTTCGCAGGAGTAACGATCTATTTGGGTTATGCTCTGTTTGTATAATGCGTGCCTCAACTACCGGTTCGTTTCTCCAGGAATATATTTTATCCAACCAATGTAGGCAAATGACACAATAACTTTTTCAAATGTGAAGACTGTTCAAACCACGCTCCGTCACAGACTAATAATAATTTGTGAATACACAACACGAAAAACTCTCGACTTGACAGCACCCTCAGGACGAATTAATGTAGAATTGCGAAACAACCGTCTCTTCTAATATTTTTACCTTTTCGTTTAGTTTCTGCATCGTGGTTACCTCACTAATTCCTCGTGTAAAACGTAATTGGTTGAATTAGTTAAAACAAATCAGCTACAAAGACTTTGTAAATAAACTCTCACTTGGAAAACTGCTTCCACATCAATCTTATCACCAGCACTTGTGTTGAACTGAACTCGTTGACGATGAAGCAAAGGATCAACGATAGAAGAGCTCATAGAGGCTTCCTCCTAAAATTTCACACGTCCTGATTTGCAAAAAAAAACAGAAGTTTGCTCAAGACTTCGAAAATGTAAACATGTAAACAGAAGATGAGAAAAACCAAGAACTTCACATTTTGCGTGTGTTGAAACCTCAACGACGACACGAATCGATAGCGAAATTTTCGTAGAAAACATACTTTGCTTGTGAGTGTGGCCATCACGTTCTGGAAAGTATTATTTGACTTTGCGAGCCTAGCTCTTCTATATCACAGTATGAGTTGCACAAAAGTGTCAATCTAGACAACGCAAAGGACCCAAAAAAGCCGGAGTAAAATGAACTCAAGGAATTTTTTTGGGTATAGAACACTAGACTGGAATAGTCGAACCTAACCGAATCTAAGAAAATTTGAAAAAGTACAGGAAAGTCACAGTAAAACCTTCTAAAACATAACTGAAATTCAGCACATCATCTATTGTATATCAAACTATCTTCTTTATTTGTTCTAATAAGTAATACGAGAAAGTAGAGCGTACATTGCACTTCCTTCACGCAACAAACATTTTCTTCCCTAATTCAAGGAGCTAAGGAGGTAGAATGACTAACAACGATTCTGGACACAAGTATCATATTGTGTACTGAAACTAGAAGACACTACGATAAAGATCCAAAGTATCGGGAGGCAATGAGGTCAATGAATGCGCCGAAATAAGAGAACAAAGTACACGAGAGCTGTTAGTAGCATTGTAAATAGTGTGGAAAGATGAGAGGAGGCTAGACAGTAAAGTCTGACAATAAACATGTTGCAAAGCAAAACAGCACACGGCTACACTCTAGTCTCCGCTTCTGCAGACAAAAAACAACAGCAACAAATAAATAAAAAACTAATTATGACTTGGTTGAAATGCACAGAACACAAAGTATTGTGTTGGGCACCCACCTCTCAATGAGCTTCTTTTCTAAAGTCGAACTGAATGTGAAGAGAGAGAACGATTTTAGAGACTCTTTCCTTCTTTCTTGTAAAGGGGCTTGTCATGATCTACAAGTAATAGTTGACCTGCCAGAAACTTACCCCAACCCTACTACGGTGGCCTTTCTGTAAATAGGACACAGCAAGCATCCTGAAACAGTGCCTCTTCCACATCATTAGGTTATTTTTTTGCTGGAAGATTAACTAAATACAACATGACTATAGTTGTACATAGGTGCGCATCTTTGTTATGAGAATAGTAAATAATTTCATATTCATTTATTCGAAAACCCAGAGATTTGCCACAAAGTCAATACGTCAATGAAACTTACAGTACGACATACCGTTGAGATCGCTCATGCAGAAACAAAGTCGGATCAAAACGATTTGAACTACGGTAAGATTATGCGACCACGTGCGCTCGAGATATATATTCATAGTTTCTCTTCCTTTGAACTCTGTTTTTTAATTCTAATGATGGAGTTAGTTTTATTATTTCATTATGTCCATGTTATAATGATTGCTCAACTAACTCTCTCTCTAGTTTTCCATAGACTTGTGAGGAGAAATCTGGCGAAACGGCGCAAAACATCATTCAATTGACGCAAAATCTCTTCTCTTCCGGAGTTAGAGCTATCACAGTTCTTTTATCATTAATTCGTCCATTCAACGATTCACATCGTTTTGACCCGACAACACCATTGCTCGGTGGTTTTGTTCTGGGTCAGTATTTCTTTTAGCTAAAAGCTTTCCTTTAGCCTCAAACTAATGAATCCCAAAGAATTCCAATCGCTTTGCAATTAATTAGGGTGTATAGGTGTCTGTCAACTAATAGCTAGTACTCAAGTGCTCTAGTTTCTTTTTTCGGCAGGACCGCCAAAAATTTTTTGAGTTGCAATTTACTTGCTGTTCTACAGTAATATGGATCGTTTTTCAATCCCGAAGGGATGCATGTGGTCGCATGTAGTCCCAAAACGATGCAGTCGCTGTAAAACGTATCAGAGTGTATCGGAGTGACGCGACGCAACGCTGCCCGTCTCTTACGCAACAAATTCCTCGAACTTTTTTCTTTTTGCTTTTTATAGTCTTTTTTCAATCTTTTTTCTTCATATGTTATCCATAATTAAGACTACAAAGTCCTAGTCAGATTGGTTATCCTGTTTGTTTTGCTCGTAGAGTGCCTCCAAGATCTTACTCGTTTATTTTTGCAGTACAAGCGAAGTCACTATAACCCAAGGGCAAGCTACTAACATTCTCCATTCATAACTTCGTTTAAAAACACTTCGATATCACAATATATTAGCACAATACTTGGATGTGGACTACTTCCTAAGCACAGGACAAGAAAACCACGAGTTTTCGGGCTTATCATAATAGTCGCAAAATATTTAACATTTCTTCTTTAACTCACATCATGTGATGGCGGGCATGGAAAATCCACTAACGCTGTGATGCAAAACAAAACGCACATGAACTCGACCTTCAAAAAACACATCTCGTATGTAAATTATACATCACATGCAGAGGTCTTCACAAATCTATGGACCCTTTATGGAGAGCAGCGGATTTATGGAGCGTATGTATAGTCGGATGAAAACGACGTGAATTACGAGTGTAGTTGCGGTGCATTTGCGTACGTGCTCGAAACGGCGCGGTAGGAGCAGCAGTTGGGACCGAGTTGGGACCGTCGCAAGCTGCAGCGATGGGTGGTGCCAGCAAAGATTTCGCCACGCCCAACTGAAGCATCTCGAGAAAACCAGGAGATTCTCGAAGATTGCTATTTGTTGGAATCTTCTTTGAGATGACGATTGTTACAAAAAAAAAGATTTACAAAATCACAGTTTGTTATTTTTGAGAGCAGAGAACTCAGGAATAAGTTGTAAGAGTAGTAACTCCAAAGTGTTGTACTTTATGCACAGTGCACGAACACCGCAACATTCGAAAAGAATTCTCGGTTACAACAAACATACACTAATTCAGAATCAAGTTTATAAACATAAGTAAATATGCATCTGATATAAAACGGATGTGATGTACAAGTGACTTTTCTCTCGTGATTAGTTTTACATTCTCGTGGAATACACAATAATTTGTGATAGAAAAGAACACACAATAGTACATTTACTTGAGTATGGTTACATTTTGATAGAACCGTATGCGCAACAAGAAACCACGACTAAAACAACTGATCGATCCAGAAGTGCATTGAACGAAAGTGCAAAGAAGAACACCCGAAATGCCCGATAATTGAAGCAATACGCCACAATACGCGCGAGAATAATTTGAACACATTCAAATAGGTAGAAGCAAAAGTTATAAATTAAAAATTATAAATGCAATAGAAGACTAATACAGTTCATACATATACTTCACACTTATGCTTCAACCACACTAAAAGTTACACGTCCATTTTTCACCTCTAAACGAAGTGTCTGATTATCCAAGTTTCGAATCACATCACCTCTACGAGAGCACACATGTTCAAGTTCCTGTAGAATAGATTCAGCATCAGCTGCCCATTCAGCATCAGAATACATATGGAAGTGCAAAATCTCCATCGTTCCGTTTCCCCAGTCCTATATACGAATATTTAACTACGATCACTTTACTACGCAAGATCAATAGAACAAAACAAACAAACCAACAGACCACCAAAATCATGCTAAATGAAACATTTCTGTATAGCACAACCTTGAAAAACATACCGCTAGCAGCCTACATAGACCGTGAAGATCCAACGGCTGATCATAGTAGAGTGGATCCATTATGATTCCGCTCATAACATCGTCACCATTAGAAAAAAAGCATACGCATCTGAGCTGAAAACTATCTTCAATAAATCGTGCGTGTTTAAACAAAAGATCTCTCGAATTACCATTCCTCTCCACATCTAACTCCATTTTCTTTTTCTTTTTTTCTGATTTCGGAATTAGGAAGAAATAGCGGTTATCCTTGGAATAAATTCTTTCGTACTACTACTCTTTTTAGACCTAACAACAACCGTTTAAAGAAAATCGTTACGATAAACGAAGAAATATGTCTAGAGGACCCTGGACGAAGCCTTTACAGACAGGCAGAACGCCGAACTTTCATAACTCACTTTCTGAATTGCTTCATGTAGCAATATGGATTTTCCAAAATTTTCCATATCGCACACATCGATAGCCAGAACCTCTACATGTGCTTTTTTCACGAAAGCGACCAAATCCTCAGCTTCACATGAGCAGCTACAGTTATGAATAATGACTCTTTTCACGATTATCTTCGCTTGGACCAGTACTTCTGCTAGCGATAGAATAAGAGAAGATGTTATTTCGCCCTTAAAAAAATGCCAAACTTATTGCATTCAAACAACTGCAAACAGTTCCTTTTAATAAAATACTTGTGAAGTAAACAAAAACGAGATTACACTCATACCCAAAAACGTTACCACACACATAATAGAGAACAAGTCTGGAAATTATGACGTTCGCAAAACTGGCCAGTTTTCGATTGTAATCGAAATACAAACCCCATACTTCAGTACAGTTCTGAAATAGGGCATGTCTTCAAAATTTACATAAACAAAAGTAATCTGATAGTAGCAGCAAAAGACAAAAGACTATAGGACATATCAAAGCCAAGGTTCAGAACTTAAAACTCACCGGGATAAAGTCGACACATCCTATTCTGCGAGGCGGCAGGCTATGCCAATTTTTAACGATAAGCTCGTTCATCCAACGGCAAACAAGACGACACGCACTCAAATCGGGCATGGATAGCTAAAATATGCTTCTTAATGAAAAATAACAACAATGCTTGAAAAAGAAGAGCCCGTTGAAGCCTTTCTCTTCAGTGGCATTTACGCCTTCGCAGAATCTCTATGCTGTGTCGAGCACTGATGATGGATGTGAAATGCGTTTTACACATGTTCTTCTCTACTTTAATATTATAGTCAAGAATTTGTCGTAATGATTGCTTTTGACACGATTGTCAAAAGGAAAACGCAAAAAAATAATAAATGAAGATGGTCCCGAAAAAAAAAAACAGTAGATTAGATACATATTTCTCAACAACTATTCTGCAATAAACAAAATTAGCAGGTAGAAGTGTCCTGCTAATTTTGTTTATTGCAGAATAGTTGTTGAGAAGACTTCTTGTCGGTGTGTGGCATACCATTGACACCCGCAGAGAAAAGAAAAAAAAACCCATTGAATAAAGAAAACATCCAAAAGAAAGTGCAAAAGGAAAATAGAAAGCTGGAAATTAATTTCATTGGTCTTTGAGGAAGTGCTAACCTATATGCTAAGTGTTTTTTTATGTTCCAAATCTTCACCTTATTCAGTATGTGCAGTTGAACCTCAGGCGGAAGATCCAAAAACTCAAAGGTTGAGAGCTCACCAACTTTCCTAAGAGAAAACAACTCTCGTGCAAGCTCATTTGATGGGTCGCGAACAACATCGATGTCTAAACATAAGAATTAGTATGAAACAACTACCTTCTCAATCTTAGAACTTTCTAATATAAATTAACAAGGTAATGAGACCAAACTAACCCTTAAGATATAGATAGAATTCCTTGTCTTGAGCAAACATAAGCGCCCACTTAACTTTCCTTCCGTCTAGGGATGCCAAATCACCCAAACGCTATAAATTCCACTTTTAAAATAGAAGACAAACAGAAAATGTCATTTATTCAATGTGTATTTGAAGGAGGATGCTCGTGCAAGCTCATTTGATAGCACTATAATATCATAAAACAACTTCATTATCATGAGTATGTGCCGAGAGTCTAATAAAAGACTTCCGGAGGTAGCCTTAAACCAAGCTCAGGTGATGGGACCTAAACCCTGGCAGCTTCAGCCTAAGCGTTAGCCAAAGTTACTACGTTCTATGGCCAAAGTTTCTAAGCATAGGTTAGAGCTACTACAGCCTAAAACCTGATACCAGACTACAGACCATAGGTGCAAAGACATTTGAGGCTGAATCTAGACCTAAAACCTAAACTCCGTCGCTGCTGGGATGAATCACAGTGCTTCAGGTGGAGCTGAAGTGAATTCTCATATAAGTTTATGATAAGCCTGCTTTCACCTATATAATATGTGTTCTTTTATCGTTGGGGGCTTGATCATGTCCTTTCCTATAGTCAGGTCAAAACGGCATAAATCACGAGTGTAGCCTCGAGAGAAGCCGCGTACGCAACTGCGTACATGTTCAATGTCGTTTCGACACTACTACATTTTCTTATGTCCTTCTCTGTGTGGCAATGAAATATCTTGGTGGCAATACAATAAATGCTAGCGTTGGAAGCCTTTAAACAAACTCGGGTCAATACTGATCTTAGACTAACGGGGAGAAACGCCGAATGCTGCGCAGGGGCGAAACGCTCGAACAATACTTCAAAGAACAGGTATAAAAAGTATCGTTAATTACCTCGTCATCAACATCGTCCAGTGATAAGCCAGGAAGTCGATCGAGAGCACTTTCATTATGATTCACATTTTGCTCGTTTGCATCTGGTTGCAAGTTCATAAGCTCTTTAGTTCACTTACAGATTCGCATCGGCTGAAAACTGACAATTGTGTTGAAGGATGTCCTTCAAGAGCATCATTTCCGCGGAATGTTCTTCAAAAATATCATTTTCGGGGAATTCCGCCTTCACATAATCAGTTCAAAACGATCTGAAGCCTTTTACAATTGCGTAAGCAGCGAAGCGGTGCGGTCTAGCCAGCTGATGGGAGGTTGAATAATCGTCAGAAGCATTCGGACAGCAAAGAGTGTAGCATTTCGGTCGAGCTAGCGAGGGATCTACCTCAATCGCGGCTGCCACTTCCACCGCGCCACTTCGATGGAAGCAAGTGCGCTAAACCTCGGGTGGTTTTCACCTGAGCACATATGTGTGTTCTCCGAAGTACAATAGGGTCGAAACGACATGAAGCTCGCAGCAGTTATGTAAGCGATTGCTATCGAAGCGGTGCGGCAAGCGTAGCGATTAGGATCTGGCTGGGACCTTTGCTGGCCACATTCTTCGTTGTTCTTCGCGATGGTCCCACCTCGATTCTAACCGTTACCTCTACCGCGCCGCTTCGACCGCCGCCGCTTACGCAGCTGGTCCGCGCTTTATGTCGTTTTCACTAGACAATAAATGTTATCACTCAACTCTCACAAAACAATTATTACCAGTATTTCATGAACCAAGAAGAAACAATAAACACATAATATAAAACCATTTGCAAACAATATTTTTTTATTAAAACAACTGCGAAAGTTCTACTTTATGACAACGCATACACACAGCTATGTTCGAATCTAAACGTAGCATATCAGACGACTGACAGCGTTCGGATCTCTTCACGAATCACCGCGGGCAAGACCGTTGTCCCCCTACAGCCACAATCCAGCTGATATAATTCAAATAAGCAGCAGAAGCTGCCCCCACCGGCATAGACGTACGCATTGTAGATTACTACTGTTCGGAGAAAAGAGAGTGGGAGGGAGCACCCAAAAAGTGGTCGTAATGGCTTTCCTAAGCAAGTTCCTCGAGATCTGAGTCATTAAACAAGTTTGGATAGCAATCCACGATCAGCAAACCATCAGTCAAATTCTTCTTTGAACTTTCGATACAAGCTTTAGTCATATAATAAATTTAATGTAGTCACGGAGTCATCAGATTAGCAGCAGCCATTTTTGCCGCTTTCTGCCTGCAAACGAATGACGGGTACCGTTGATTCGGCCTTATTCACGTCGATTTTCGAGAATATTTTGCAATCAACTTTCAACAATTACGAAGCCATAACGAACTTTGAAATATTTTCTAGCTGGTAGGCTTCCAGACGGAGATTTAGAAAACCAGTGCGACAAATTTCTACAAGAAAATGATTAATGGTCAACTACGTTAATAGCGCTGACTGGCGTGATTACTAAATCAGCCAAAAGACCTGCTTAGGTAACCATTAAGACTACTTTTTGAGTGTCCTCCCAGATCCCCTTTTCCCGTCACAAAAAATATCGCGCGGAGAATCCGAACTAGAGTAGGCGACCACTTATCCACTTCTCTTTTGGAAGTTGTATATGCCTGTAACAGATGATTCGAAAACTTAATGTCGTGTAAAAACGATCTGAAGACTTGTGCGCTCGGACACGGAGATTGGACCTTCTATAACTCCAGTCAGTGGGACTCACTCATGCCTATAGTGGGAGCTAGGGAACATCCCCCTTGATCCCAACCGCTACACATTATAGTGCAAGAATTCAAAAGAAAACAAAAGTAGAAGTAAAAGGAGTCCACCTTGCGAAAGCTCCACCAATAACACCTATAAATATCTTTCCTTTGAAACAAAAAAATTAAATGAATTTAAAATCTGAACCAAACCCATTCATAAGTGTTTATGTTATCTTTTAAACTTACAACGACAGAAATCAACCAATATCACACGATGTGAAAAATATGGCAGATGCTGTTGTTAATTACAGGAGTTACAATCTATTTCCGTAATCATATACGGTGCATATCCAAATGACTCATACGCATGTACGACGGAAGGGGAAGTCATTGCAAAATCGCACTTCTTAGCAAAGTCTAACAGATGAGGAGAAATGACAAGAAAAGAGAAGGCATAAAGGATTTATTTAAATACTAGCAAGGCTTTTCCCCTAATTCAAAACTTATTTCGAAATACCAGCTCCTTACTACGCACAAAAACAAAAATCGTAATATTACCAAGCAAAACGATAACCGAACTAATGTTAAGCGCTCAATATTCACAATTCTTACATACGTCTTCCGCGCAACACCAACTCTGACGAACAGATATGTCAGAAATAAGATCCGTTCTTCGCAAGAATGAAGAGAAGAAAGACTGTAAGCTATACAAACATGCAGCGTTATCAGCACTTAGACAGCCTTACTTATGCGTTTCAATTCCCGCATCAAGGGCACATAAGTCTTTCTCATTAACAAAACTTCAGAAATAAATATTCGTTCCCTGCGCTACTTCAACATAGAAGGAAAAATGTCGTCACCTAAATTGTCCCACATTACAGAAAAAAACTTTCGTAGAATAAGTGCAGAGGTCGCAACCACGGACATAGCAAAATCTAAACGAACATCTCGAATTGTATTTGAAGCAAAGCACATCGAACATTAGCTTCTTAGGAACACGTGAGGAGGTAAAATCAACAAGCAACTGTAATAGTAATAATAGAGAGATGATTGTTACAAAGCAAGAAGCATAGCCAATTCCTTAGAACTCGTAGAGTTTCGCCATATCGTTCAAGGAGTTCGCCATCTTTTGGTAGAATTCTGCTTGTCGTTTAAGGTAGTTGAACATTGTAATACGCACGTCCTCAATCTGTAAATAGGCAGTATTAGATGACACAGACAAAGATTTCTCATTTACCATTCATTCCATTCAAAACATTCATCACGATCATTCAAAACACACGGCCACCCTGTTTTACCTTCTTGGAACGTGGTAGGTTCGTTTTTTACGCGAAAAAGGAAAAACTCTATTGTGTGCAGCATCACCACTTATAAAACCAGTGTTAATTAATAATAGTTTACTAAGAAAAGAACGAAGTGATGTGTTAGAGTATTCTGAGCGAAGATCTAACTACACGAACTCATCTATTAGAGATTACACAAGAAGAAAACGTGTAGGTACATCGTAAGGCGGTCCCAAAAGGTGCTTTTGGATAAAAAGTGCTCAAAATAGTATGCTTTTTAAAATAGGCGAAGGAAATTCAAACAATATGATGAGCTCGAGTAACAATCTAAAATCAAGCAAAATAGGTGATTGATTTAAGGTAGATCGCAACGAATTTTTGATCGCCGTAGAAAAATGTCCTTTTTTTAAAGAAGAACACATGCTTACAAAAGGTTGAAGTTGTAATAATAGAAACTTGAGAAGAAAATACCAAAACAAGTACATACTGCAGAATAGATGTTGTATCTTCGTTCTAGTTTTCATGCTCTCATAATAATGAATAGTTTTATAATAATAATGGCGTTGGCGTACAAACACAGATTTTGAAGAGTTCGAGTAAATTTTGTGCATATCTTAAGGCATCTTTGTTACCTTCTCTGTGTTCAAATGATTCATCTCTGCCAATACTGCATAGCTCGTCGAGTCCACACGTCGTTTTATTCTATCCGCGTCTGCATGTGAAAGCTTTCCTTCGCATTCGCGATATTTTTGGACCGCTTGCTAAAGTAGTTTTCTATACAAGAAGATAATCCTAAGAGTAACAAAAGTCTCGCTGTGATTGAAATCCCACCTTATGCACATGCAAAATATCAGGGGCAGTTTGAATAGTGCCCTTGAAGGAATAAAGGCTCTCCATGACTGGTTCCATGTCATTTTTGGAATGGGCCTCAAAATCGTCACCGATTTGGTGATAGTGATGAGCGGTTTGCTTTAGAGCGTCCACCATTCTGTTGCTTCCTAAATATTTAGGACGTCAGACTGGGTTAGCAAGAAGTTGGAACTCAATATTCCATTTGGAGTTCTACAAACGAATATGAAGTAGAAAGGAGGGAGAATAAAGGAGCAGTGAATTACTATACCTCTCTCTTCGCTAATTTCACATACAGTCCGGTCAAAACGACGGTCAAAACGACATGAAGTACGGTGCACAAGCATATGAGCTTACGTGCAACTGCACGCTTCACGTCGTATTGACCCCACTACGCTTACGTGGTTCCACAAACTATAGTCGGTCCAGAACCATATGAAGCACGGAGCAGTTACGTAAGCGGCTACGCTCGAAGAGGCGCAGTGCAGCGTTGCGGTTCGAGCCGATGCGGGACCACCGCGGACTGCAGCGATGAACGGTGTTAGAAATGGCCCCCTCTCGATCCTAACCGCTACGCTCTACCGCGCCGCTTCGAGCGCACCTGCTTACGTAACTGCACCGTGCTTCATATCGATCTGGCCCTACTACGTTTCTCTTTGCTTTGCTCTTGCTTTTAAAACGGTTCACCTAATTTCGTAATGTATGCAACTGTGAAAGCTAACTACATTTCGGCTAGTAACACTTCTGGTTCAAGCAAGAAGAATGAGGATTGGAGATGTATGTGGCAGCGACCAAGCAAGTCATGGACGAAAGAAGAAGTATTTGCATGTGCAAGGACACGAAAAATCGCAGCACATGCCTTTTCCTGCTTAGTACATACTCGCCTCCCCGAATGTTAAAACAGAATGCGCCTCGCCATCCCCAAGGGGAGTACCTGCGGATGGGCTTGGAACAACTTTAACAGAAACTCACCTGGATGATCATCAGTGTGAAAAGATTGTGCCAAAGTCACAAATGCAAGCGCCATTTTCTGCCAATTTGATTTTACAGCTGGAAATGTTCAGAATTCCTTATTATAATATAAATACAAAGAACCAACAAGTAACTCACGTCCTATGAATAGCTTTTGGAATACGCCTAAGCGCTCTTGCATCACCCTCATTGCGTCCTCACTAGTCTTGACACTTCGTTGGAATTTTTCCACTTGCCGTTCACTTAAAAGCGGTAGCAAAGTTATTTGAGTTTGAAATTACTAAATCCGTTGTTGTTCATCGAAAACTCACACATGACCAATGTCAAGGGGAGATTGCGGTACCGTCACACAGTTGAAGAAGTTTCCACCAACATATTCATCCTGAAAAAGCAAAATGTTTCAGAAGAAAGTGAGAAATGTAATTTAAACATAGCTTTTTTTACGGATATGCACTTCCTCGCTCGGACTACAAAATAAGGCATTCACTGAAGATCTCAAGAGAGAGAGAGAGGTAAGCGACCTGAGTTCAAATGAAAATGAAAACGCCGCCTACCTTTTCTGCTTTTCTCTTGCCATTTTTCCATTCTTTCTCATCAGTGCACGTGATAAAATGAAGCCAAACCTGAAAAACTGAGATACTTTCAAGACACCTGGGAAAAAGAACAAAGACCCTATTGGCTACTGAGTAACAGCATCTATATAAGAAAAAAGATTAATGACCGTTTAATTTGAGAAACTCATATAGATTTGATGTAGCGTCCTATTTCTTAAGAACTCATACCATTAGATATAGACTAATTAGGGCGATTTTCTTCAATATGTGCTTAGTAAATCAGGCCTACGGGATTACCGCTCCCAAACTGCAAAACTTAGACTGTCAGCGTTATCCAATACTTATAATTCCTTCTGACGCGAGGACATGATCTTACGATGATATGCGAGAGTGGATAAATCACAAAATGGCAGCGCAGTTTTGTTTCTGCGCAAAAGAATAGCTACAGATTTGTCATTTGCAGTCTGTTCGCGTATACAGACGGAGATAAACAGTTATAGTAGGGTCGAAAAGACATGAATCGCAGTGCAGTTGCGTAAGCGGTTGTGCTCGAAGCGGGGCGGTTGAGCGGCTGCAAGGAACTCCGACTGCAAAGATGAGTGGTGGTAGGAAGGGTCTCCTCTCGATCCTAACTACTACGCTCCACTGCGCCGCTTCGATCGTGGGCGCATACACAATGTCACCGACGTTCATTTCGTTTTAACCTGACTACGTTCAGTCAGCTATTGATTTGGGTACAAGTAACAGTATATTCGCAAACTACAGTATATTAGTTTACAGTATATCATTAGCATTACTTCCATCACTACCTCCACATTGGATGGGCTCGAAAGGAAACCAAATAAACTAGTAAAGTAAGCCCACTAAGAATCTAGCAGTTCACCTAGTAGTATTAATGTAAACAAGTAAATATGACTGAATGACCTCGCTCTGGCTTAAAACTGGATGACGACAGATCTTGTTCACCCATAACTGTAGAATATGCTTTCGGTGATCAATGAGATCGTCTTCATAACGTCCTAAAGTAAAAAATGAAGAGATGCCGCTAGCACGATCATTGTCGCACAAACACTCATATGCAAAGGAGGTACTAAGAAGTCTTATCTTCCTTCAAAATGTTCATCCATGAGGATTAACCTCTTAAATGAAAATAATCCTACCCTGTTGCCACAACATTCCAGGCAGAATTTAGACTCGACTTTCAAAAATCTTACCTGAAACCTGTTTTTCTGGTAAAGGAGGAATAGCAATCATTATATACTTCGCGGATAACTGGTCATGTAACCAATCGAAATGTTTGTAACGACGAGACACCTGAAAATTGGCTAGTTGATCCCAAAGAAAAACTTTGCGCTTCTAACTTGAATTCGAAAACAAGCACACGCCAACCTGTATTCGACTGAGCGTAGAGGTGAGTGAATAAGCGATGAAACTCTTGAGACCTTTCAGTTTTGTCTCTTTTTTCGGTTTATCTACTGTACACGTGTAGTACTGTTGAATGGGACGCCATTGTACGAGTGGACCACTGATCTAAAAATGGAACTGCATAGGTGGGAACTGCGCTCAACAGTGAGAACCTCAAATCAATGGGGTTCCTTGACCTCTGGAAGGTAGCTCGGGATTGTAACTTACAATAATTTCATGCTTTTCGCCTGATTGTCCGTTCATTCGTGACTCGCCAAGAATGTATGCTTCCATTCCAGACTTGACGAAGTTGGAAAATCTGTAAAACGGTCCACAAACCTATACAAAGCAGTAGAATATTTGAAATTTCTAGAAATTTAAGAAAAAAAATCAATCAACTAACGTTGAACACATTGTGTCTCAGCCATAAGATTTTGCTTTTGTGATGGAGGAGAATACTTCAACATATCTCACAACATCCCCGATATTATTTATAGTTGGCTCGCTAGCGAGCCAAGAAGTGAAAGCATGCTACGTTTCTAATCGAATGACGATAACAGCAAAGTACTATCATGTAAAAATTCTAAACTTGCACACTTATAATCGAATATTTCTTGACAATATGGGGCAATATGGAATATCCACTTTCTATCTATTTCCCTCGCCTCAACCACAGGAGGCGTACTTTTGAATTTGTATTTTTGGTACCTTTGAAAAATATAGTAAAGTCAAAACGGCACGAAACACGTTGCAATTGCGTAAGCGGTTGTACTCGAAGCGGTGCGGTGAAGCGTAGCGATTAGGATCGATTGGGGACCTCTGCTACCACCGTTCATTTCTGCAGTTCGCGATGGCCCCACCTCGATTCCAGCTGCTATCTCTACCGCGCCGCTTCGAGCGCAACCGCCTACGCAATTGCACCGTTTTGACCCGATTATAAGTATCTCAGCAGGTCTTCAATTACAAGAATAGATCCTCAGCACAACTCACACACATTCAACAAAGCTGATTGAGCACTTCGCTAAAATTCGTTCACGAACCTATTAATATTTCGGTTGACCTTGCTTGGTCCTTGACGTTCAGCACCACCAGTGGAATGACTTCGACTAACCGTTGATCTCTGATCATGGACATGATTACCAGTCTCCTGCAAATTGAAAATTAAAAAAAAAGGAAAACGAAAGAAAAAACACTAAAAGACAAGACTATCCTAAAACTTAAAAGTACAAGACATATCATGCGAATTGACACATAATTACAACAGAAAACACGAAAGCACCATGCATTTCACAGAACGAGCACAAAAATGTTGTATTGGTGATTTCCTTCAGTATTTCTTCTGATCCATATCTTCATTGTAAGCATCGTCTCTTATCCATGTACGTAAAACTGCGCAAAAAAAAAAAACAAATCTTCAACATCACTGCATCCAGGCGATGATGGTAACGACTTCCAGTCACGACGATGACGCTAACAGCTGTTTTCAGCGCTGCGCGTTTCGAAATTCAGTAAACATCAACAATGAATTTAAGGATGAGGAAACATCGAAGAACAATGATGTCAACAAGGAAATTTTGCTGACTTCTATGTCTATGTCTTCGATCAAACATTTCGCATGGCAACTGTAGTTTCAGCAAAAGTCATATATTCTTCCTGGATTGACGTAGATGAGCAGGATGATGCTACGGACGAGTTCTATGCTGGCAAACTTTCCGAAAAGAAAAGAAAACTTGTTGACATTGACTGTTCATTGGAAACTAGTAGTTCATGAATGAATTAATATGAAACGCGAGCTGGCACCTCCGCTCGGATCAAAAGGCCTCGGCCGGAAGTCTGGTGCAATTGCTCCGGCTGTGGCCTGCTCAAGGGGAACCGTCGCCAGCTCCAACCGGACACCAGCGATGATTAAAGGCATCACTCCACGAATCTGAGGCGGTACGGATTTCAGGTGGAGTATTCTTATAAGGGATAGTAGATTATAGAGAGGAGGGCGATTTCGTCCATTTCTTCCTAATTGCCGTAAAAAACGGCCCGGAAGATACGGCTTCAGGCGTTCTCGCGCACTATTTCCTACAGGGAGTTCGACTGGAGCGCGCCAGACTTGTGCGGCGCCGCATCTTCCGGGCCGTTTTTTACGACAATTTTGAAGAAATGGATGGAATCACTCCCCTCTCCATAATCTACTATTCCTCATAAGAATACTCCATCTGAAATCTGCACCACCTCAGATTCGTGGGGTGATGCCTTTAAGCCCGAGCGGAGCGAGCGAGGATTCCATCTCGAGCGCAACCGTCTACGCAATTGCACCATACATCAAACTGTTTTGGCCCGACTGTATGGAATTTATTCAAACTGTGAGCAAAGGGCTTAACATAAAATATGGTAATATGTCGATACGGTAAGCAGATAAAATTATTACGGTCAAGGTGAAAAATTGTGACTTCTGGTGGAGAGACTACTGCTCGAGTAAAATGAGGGTTACATATCGATGCTAACCAGTTACCATCAGTTGAACTACAAATCAGTCAAATGTGAAAAATTAGTAAGATTGAACTCGACTTCAAGTATCACCAGTCACTGTCATCCATAATTTTCACTCATCCACTCATCTACAACAACCTAATTTCTCGTACACACCTGTACCATAATGTTGTTCTTCGAGAGACGACGTTTTTGCGCGGACTGACGGCGATCGTTACGCGATAGCCGACCGGATTCGCATAGACCGTCGGCAGCACCTACTCCGGATCGTCCTGAGGAACGTCGACGATGCGACAGACGACGATCGGAGGCGCTAAGTTGTGTGTTGGCGATTTCTTCGTCTGTCGATAAGTCGGTACGCGATCCGCTAGTACCGCGCGAATGTGAGTGCGCAAGTGTTGCCGCCGCGTCCTGCACCGATAGACGGTGGTCCTGGTGTGATTCATAATTATCGTCTTATTCATTCATTAATTATTCATAATTATGGTATGATGGTTTTATTGTAAAATATTGAAATAAAAATTAGTTATAGATTGATGGAACAAACTGAAAAAATAAATAATAAATATTTCCATATTATAACTGCTTCGTACATTGATTGCATGAGCTCGTTATTAAAGCCGGAGTACCTGGAGGCGGTCCGGATACAACCACTGTGCGCAGTTTTCACAAAATAACAATTTTACAGTTGTTTTATAGCTAAAAAATATTTCGAAGCACTATTTGTACTGTCGATTTCGCAAATTTTCGTTGGGATGTTTCGCTCACAGCGGAATGATCAAGGATGATCGACGAACGCCTACGTAGCACTGTCGCCTCCACTAACATGTTTACGTTCAATGAGCAGAATTTGTGAAATCGACAATAATATCAGGAAGTAGGCAAGTAGATATTAGCAAATTAGATGTTTTAAAATCAGAAAAAAATTAAAATAAAATTAAATATGTGAGAAATACTCCACTTATCTAACAATAGTCAATTTCCCCTGGGAAACTACTACCTAGATCTTTTCATCGGAAACCTTTTTTTTTTGGAAATATTTCATCTAGGAGGAGGATTTCGTTACCCAAGAGTCCATATCCATCTATAGTTCAAAGGAAGCGTATCATGAAATTGACGATGTTTGGATATCTCCACGAATTGGAACGGTGGTGTGGTTCACGACTATGAGCATGATTACGCTCGATTCCGCCTAATAATCTAGAACAAGGTGAAACAGCCTCGACTGCACTGGTGTACCCAACGATACAACTTATTACGGGTGGTCTGCCAATCTGCAACGCGTCTGGCATTGTTGTACCAGAGCAGAGAGGATAGCTTCTGGTGCTCATTTGGATTATATTAGTTGGACTGCGTACTTTGGACAATGACAGAATTGTCTGTTTTCTATTGCGTAAAAAGTTGCGTCGTTGGGGCGCCAGGATCAAACAACGTTATTTCACACGCCTTTTTTTTAGATTACTGGGCGGAATTAGGCGTGAAGGTGCCTATAGTGGTAGAACATCTTTAGATGTCAACACCGTCAGTTTCCTGATATGCTCCCTTTAACTACGAAAGTTAAGAGTAAACAAATACTTTTATGAACCTTCCTAACTATCGATCAAGGTAGTCATAGAAGGGCGAATAACGATACTCTTTGGGCCTAAAAGTATAGTTAATTATTAGTCAAACTAACATCAAAACACTCCGAAGGTAAACATTCCCGCGTACAATATCGATTGCCCTAGGTCGTAAGACCGGTTAGGAATTGATTAGGAAAGTTTCGCATCACTAACAGAGCGGATTACTCAGCTGTCCATGACAGTAATCAACTGCTATGAATATAGAACGAGAAATGTAAGAAAACCGGATCTGTGCAATAAAATAAGCATCATTTAAACTCCTTAGAAGTTTTTTTTTTGGAAAAAATGGCACAAAATCAGATATGTATATAGTCGGCGCCGACTATGTTCACTGAGATGAATCTTCAGTTGAGGCAAGGTAATGCGAATGGTACGTACGTATCAAGCAGATTGAGTGTACGTTGCGCCTACGCGATTAACCACATTCAGCGCCGACAATATGCAGGGCCATTCTAATAGGAAAAAAAAGTTTATGACGCCGTTAAATACGAATACGAATAATTTTCATTTATGTGCTCCCATGATTGTACACGATTTTTCTGCGAACAACCATGCTTTTCTTTAACCTTACACAAATGGCTGAAAATATTCCCTAAGGGTTTTTTTTTAAGTGCGCACTATCGTGGTGAACGAGCGTTGAGTTGGGCGCGAACTTGCGGGAGTGTTTCGTCGCGCCGACGCAGACGCAGACGGTTGACCTTTCTAATGCGGACAACGTGGGAACGGATCTAAGTGCGGATTTCTGATCGGATTGTATATTTTCATGTCCAACCTAGATGTTGTGGCAGAAAAACAAAAAAAAAATGCTTCATCTTAAAAATCTTCTTTGCGATGCTAACGTGCTGGTATAAAAGCTACAGCAGGGACCCATTTGTTCACTTTTTTATGCTGAACGTCATCCTATCAAAGAGACTTTGACATTTGGAATACGGAAATGATACTTTTTTTAAAAAGTCGTAAAATAACGTAGACTTGTACCGGTAGCGTGGAGAATTGCACACTCATATGACGACGATTCCTATATTCATGTGGATGATGATTCGCGACTTGGTAGCTATCGAAAGCCACCGATCGCCGCGGCGTATGCGGCGGTCGCATCGTGACTGCGACAGGCAGCAGCGATTGCTGCTGTGTTGTGGTAGACAATAACGATTGCGTTGACTATGATCAGTGAATCAGGAATGAGTGACGCTGAGTTAATGAGGCGCGATTTTGGGATGGTCGAGGAAGTAAGTGAAAAAGCGTGCGAGCTGACACCAAACAACTTGCAATGCTTCTCGGTGATCGCATATAATAGGCGCAATCAGTGTGAACCGAGTCGCGGGGTGCACATAAGTGCTGATCGAACATTATCGTTAGCACAACGGCGAGGGAATTGTGAGGGATGAATTGTTATTGGTTAAAGTAAAAAAAAAATTAACGAGTAACATGCTTCACCTAGACTTCCGCTTACATATCAAAGCCCTTTAAGTGCCAGGATAGCAGAAGTTCCCAGAAAAAAAAACAAAGATTAATAAATTTGAACTCAGTATTAGATTTTAGTTAATAGATTGGATTAATTTGGCTTCTGCATCCAGTGGAAAAGAGAACAAAGCCACTGAGATGACATTTGACGGATTTCTGCAGCCGCATAACAACGGGAAAAGACGTAAATTTCCAGAAGATTTGAGCCTTTGAATAGGCGTCAATTCACTCAGTAGCCATGGCTCTGGATTTCTAGAATAGGACCGAACTAGGACAGTTGCAGTTCCTTTTGCACTGTGTTTAAAATCGCCCACCCCAAGTCCCGCAATCCATAGATTTCGTGTTTACCTAATTTCTAAAACTTATGCTACGGTTACTTAATTATTAACTTAATTACCACTTAATTACCCTTACACCAAGATACAGGAAAGATAGGTAAATACATTGATGCCTACGTTTCTGTGCTTTCGAGCGACCTACAAAAGACATCGTCACGGTAGGACCTTCCCCTTCCTCTTCTGGAGGATCCGACCACGCCTCCGGATATTTCAACAGGAGCGGGTGCAGCATGGTGGCCAATCACGTTATGGTCGACAGCTTCCACAAAATGTAATTTTTTTCTGTAAAAATCTAATCCGACCTTAAGTCTTATTCAATTTTATGTGCGATTTGATGCACTTTTTTTTCGCAGAATCGAGAGAAAATCACACAAAAGCGGGGAGCACTTTCTTTTCGTCCCGAAAGCAGGGAACAAAATAGGTAACTGTAATTTTAGAAGCTTCGTTAACATACGTACTGTATGCAATTTTGCGTTTATTAAAGTTTGAATATAGCCTGAATGGAAATCAATATTTACATTCTAATTCTAGTTGAACCATCAATGAGATATGGTTCTAAACAAACATGGGTGCGACGCCGAGCAGACGATAAGCTTAGCAGTTAGGAAAGTTCATAGTGCCCTTTTGAATATGCTGATATTAGAGTTATTTAATTATCATTATTTATAGTTATTTTCCTAATATTTTGTAATACTTTGCCTGCGAAGTTTCTGAATGGAACTCTTTTTAGATCGAACAAAAAAAAAAGCCGAAACGTCAAGTTTATTTATTTATTTCTCGAAAGGAAGCTCGCTTCGACAATTGTTGTCCGGTTTTTTCCTTGAAACGACAACAGCAGAGATCGACTATGCAATTTTACCTTCTTCACATACTTGCAAAGGGTTTGATTTTGTCTGCGATCACGGACTAGCGGCTCAACTACCGTATACACGACGTCGACGCACCCCCTGTTAGTACGCATCGTATGTATAAATATATATATATATTTAATATTGTTTATTATCACTTATTTATTATGTGTCTATTACTACTTCTTTATTATTTATTTTTATTATTTACTTGTGTATTTATATATGAAGATAAAACATTTGATAAAATATTATATAATAAATAGTAAAGTAAAAGTGATATATAATAAAATATAGAGATTTATGTGCTTTAAAGCAAGATATTCGATGAATACTAGTAGATTTGTGTAGATTTCGAAAGCGGTACAAAAAAAAAGAAACGAACGAGAGCGAATTTTTCTGGATAAAATATTTCAATAATTACGATTTGATTATTGATTCAACCTAGAAAATCCTAGCAATGTCACGTGACACCTTTCAGGATATAAAATCAGTTAAGAGAAAAGAAAATCACGCTGACGAATGGCTCGAACACAAGGAACCTAAGTGCAAAACGGCTTTCTCCTTCATGGAGCGGGCCGCTCAGCAGAAAAGCACAAAGTGTCTGTGTGTGTGTTTTTTCGTCAGTGACGAAAGTCGGAGAATTCCTCTAAAGCTGTGTAGATTTGCGTGACTTTCGTCTATGAGAACAACATCATTTTGTGTGTGGCGATTTATCGACAACCACGACCACGCCCGTTTCATGACGATTACGGCGACACGACGAGAAAATCGTCATGAAAGAAGTCAACGAGCAGAGAACGGGCACAGGTGCTCATAAGCCCAGTACTTGTAATAAAAAGAGTACTAGTTCGTTACGACCACAGGTCCGCTAATTTTTAATTTTTTTCAGCTATCCGGGAGATAGGGAGGGTCTAGTATTATTTTCTATTCAATAGTCATTGTCATCGTAATTTATCCTTAATTTAATGATTTTACGTTACCTTCCGGACGCGTATATATAGGTGAATCTGTCAGAAAATTTCCCATATGTGCAATCCGAAAGGAATATTTTCAGTTATATCGTTGTATATTAACTTTTTTTTTTCCAAAAAATCAATGAATTAATAATAATAGTAGCTATTTATACGTATTATATTACCTAATACATTACTAATTATGATTGTGACCATAATTTGAGCAGTGCGAAAGGAATATTGTGGTTTTGTCAGTGTATATCAACTTTCTTCGAAAAAATCGACTAATAATGATAATAACTAATTATGTTTATTATATTTTATTATATTATATGATATTAGGTACGACTATAACTATAATTCAAGCAGTACGATAGGAATATCGTAGTTTTATCGGTGTATATCAACTTTTTTTCTAAAAATTAACCTATCAATAATAATTATATATAATTAGTAATAACAATATAATTCAATGCTGCCTTATTGAATATTGATCAATCAATTATAGAAAAAGCATGGTTTCTTTGACAAATTTTTATCAAATTGTAACTAGTACAACTTTTTCTTTGAATCTACAAATTTCCATTGTCGATTTTCTTCTTTACGTTTTTTTATCGAGTCAAAGCGGCAGCAAAACTTCAGGGACAATATAAATCCATACTTTTATTCTGTTCCAATAAACACACAAATGACATTTCTAGGGTCAGGTCCGTAAATACAGAAACTGTTGCTTACGCACATTCTGGGCTCTATTTTAGGAACAAAAATGAAGTGTTTCTGACGACTTAGGATGCAGAAACTGAGCAACCACCACAATTCCTCTTCACCCCTGTCAAAGTAAGGACACGAGGATTTTTATTCGATAACGAAAAAAAATAACTTCTTAAAAATTTTCCTCAGGTAATTTCCGAAAAAGGTGTTCATTGCTCATCCCAAAGCGTTGTAAATGCGCAAGAAAATTCCTGATTCATGGGCGGAGAGGAACAAAAATCCAATCCAATTGCTGCTAAATTATGAAGGATTGTTGACGCTTTTTGTTGCTTTCTGCACTGATTCCAGAATATGCTCCTGATTTATAGCCACGAAATAAAAACATGCTCTTTTGGGCCTCTCATTGCTCTCTACGAACTAACATTTCCCATTCGTCGACATTCTCTTTCACTTATTATTTAATTTATTGCTACATAAAATTGAAGTTAGCGCTAATTTTCAAAATTTAGGCAATTTACGCACGAGTTTATAGTGGTAGGAGCGTAGATCATTAATATGAAAACGATCATGCTCTACTCCTCCTTGACAGATCCAGAAAAATTCATCCGTCTATATCAGGTCTATATGTCTTCGATTCCTCAACGACGCAACTTATTAACGGGTGTTAGCAGGCGGTTCATTTCCCTGATAATCCAGAAAAAGGAGTACGAAACAGCTTTGGTGCACCTGGTGTCTCCAACGATGCAACTTATTACGGGTAGTAGAACGATTGCAATCCGCAACGCATCCACAGTTGGCCATGTGGAACATGGTTCTGCCGCTTATTTGAATTGTACTGGGTGGATCGCGGACAATGAGCGATGACGACGGAGTTGCAAGCGTTTTGTCGCGTAATAAGTTGTATCGTTGGCTGAACGAGATCACATAAGGCTACTATACACAGTTTTTGCCTGAATGTCTATTAGATTTCTCTTGTGTTGGAATCAAACTTTACCACCGTCCGCTCTTGCAAGCACAACAGATATAAACACAGATATAAAATTAAATAGAAATAAAATTATTAATTATTAATTTTAAGAAAATCCAAAACGTTTCCAGCAGTGACTTCTATGATGTACCCTGAAACCGCGACGCTTTCACTCCAGTTTTGTCCACATAACACTGCATGTTGTACAGGCAGTGCGCAGTGATGCAGTTCGAATTAACGGCGTGGGTCCTCCACAGATTGGACGCGTCGCGGTTGTTATGTGGCACATGGAGATCTTACATACCTCTGTGCACATAGCGCGCTCAATAAGACAAAATTTTATAGAGCTTGACTGGATGTGTTTTCATAAAAAAAAAGCGAAAAGCAGCAAAAAAAAGATAAGTTGATATTAAATGGCTTTGTATCTTAATTATAAATTGAGTAAAAAAAAATAAAATAAGGTGTAATTACTATGAATTATTATGACAACTTTCCATAGACGTCATTTACTTCATTATAAACTATGTCGATTATTATTTCGTTCTTTATTCGAAAAAAAAATCCTCTCACAAATCCATGATGATGTGCATGTAGATGGTCAATGGCGATAGTACTCGCCGATCGAGCTCGAGCGAACAGCATTCTGCTAAAATCCAGAGATTTGTTTCTGAGCTTGCGATGAAAGGGAGTGATACGAGGGTATACGGTAATTAGATTGATGAATCTTCAAAAAAAGTACTGAGTAAAGCAAGTTTGAGCAGCTGAAGTCGAAGGATGAGAGAAAAATTTACCTGTGTAAAGTGAAAGCAATTTAGCGCAATATTTTTCGAGACTACACAAGGTACAATTTTTAAGAGGATAATTTAAAACTACATTAAATTTTAAAAAACCGCTGAGTGAATGTGAGGAACAGCTGAGAGCACTCATGTTCCAACGACAAGTGAAGATGATACGGTTAGGCGATATAAAACGCGATAAGATACAAATCCAAGACTTTTTTTCAGGATTTTCTCATCAATTTTTACGGAGATCCTACTAATATTACAGGATAACGTTACCACGTCCAGAAGTGATGTTTAGTAGCACAGGAGGGCTAAGAAGGTCCAGAAATAATAAGGCTAGGATCAGCCACGCCCCTCTAATATAAATGAAGCCGCCAGTAGGTTGCTGAAAAAGTTCTAGAGCAAAATGTTGTTTGGAATGTTGTGCAGAATATGAGGACATGAGGAGAATTAGGCTCAAAATAGGAATGTGCAGGTTTCCTTCAGGTCTGTGGCGACTACGACTGCGGCGATATGATAAACTGTGTCTGGATATCGCACCCGTGGGAGCTTTTCTCCGTTGTCGTTTAGAACTAAAAGCACCAGCATTAATAAGGTTTTCTGATCCCGACGCCGAAAATTTACTCGGCAAGGATATTATATCTAGCAGAAGTTAAAGATAGTTCTTCCTAGATTCATAAAAAAAATTCTTCTTAGATATAGACTTGCAAAAAGAAATTCTGCTTTCAAAGTAAGGTGAAGAAAAGAAGAATAATAACAAGAAGAAGAAGGAGGAGGAGAAGAAGAAGATGAAGATGAAGAAGTAAGGAATTTTACTCACTCTCCAGGAAAGAAAATATAAGGTAGGGTGAATGAAATGAAAAAAAAAACCGAGTGTGAGGTAATAATTGACCGAAACGAGATTAATCACACAGGCAGTGAATTTTCTGGCTGAAATCTCTAATGTGTTCTGTAATTTTTCAAGGAAATCTGGATGAAGGATGGGAAATATTTCCTGCGGTGGATGAGAATTATCTGCCCATAACAGATTATGGGGCAGATCACTGTTATGGGGTATTACCGTATCCTACAACATAATGGACGTAGAACAATTTCGCGTGGGTTTTCTCTTTTTGTTCATCCCAGATTTGCTCAGAATGAACACGAAATCACTTTGTCCATCTTATTTTTCCTCAAAGGAGGAATACTTTAGCTGATTTGGTTGCAATCCAATTTACTTGAATAGTAAGACGGAAATTACCCATTTATCCAAGTTTTTCTCATTCGTCCGCCCCAAAACGATGTAATAAAAATAAAAAAAAAGAAATATGAGATGAGTGTGCTCCTATTTTTAGCAACTAGAACTATTTCTGTCCTATAGTTTTCGAAGACGATCACGCGCGAGCGCAAGCGACAAGCGAGGAAGTATGAAGTGACACTATGGAATATGTGAAAAGAATTAACTTGGAGGCTGTTCCTATTAATTATGACCCATGATCATCTAGGTCTACAAGTAGATCATTGAAATAAATGGATCCTAAAATTAGTCTGATTGAGCTACTTAACATTTAACGCACATTATTCCAGTACAGCCGGATTTTCTCGTCTTATCAAATCATCTCAAGAGAGATTTAGGGAAAAAAAGCAGCTCAGAAAAATATCCGCTGTGCTTCTACGCTTTTAGAAATATGTAGCTTTAAAAACATCGATGTGAATTCGATAACGGATGTCATGAATGAAATCATCGTCTGGTTGTGACGCAAGTGCAGAACTGAATGGGGATGTTTTTAAACAGACAAACAGACAAGAAATAGACAAATACGCTGCAACAAAATCTTCAAATATTCATAGAATTAGCTGACGTCATGGAGATAAAAAGAGTTTTGAAGAGTTCAAATGAATTTCTCTGGAATTAACGACTTTTTTTTCTCACATCGTAAGCCTGAAATTCAGGAGTAGAACTGTAAATAAGAGTTAACGGCCGTGTCAAATTATTACAGGCCAAAATATCGTTATTAATGTCGAAGCGCTTCCAGTTTCGATGTGGAAATGATACTAAGAATTTTACGTTGGAATTTTTCCCCTGAATCAAAAAAAAGTTGTTGCACGAGAGCTGCTGTAGCTTTGCCGACGGAATTTAGATAAGTACATCCTCTTCGGCAAAAGCTCTATGTACTTTTGAATCTCCACGGCAAATCCTAATGTCAATCCAGGTTTCAGATTTTCAGACGGGACCTAGTAGATACAATTTACTTCACTTCTCAATCAACTTCTGTTTGTTCCTTTATTTTGTATGCAAAATCCATCAAAAGTAGCGTATCATCTACACGTTAGAATCGTTTGGTTTACCGAGAGTACGGTACTTACCTTTCAACTTTCCGAGGAATCTGAAATGAATGTAGAAATTCATATCTGAAAAGTGAATGTTGACATATGGTTACGGTTTTGCTGTCGTTACCCAAATTCCCATCTCATTCAATGGATCTCGAGTAATATATTTTATTCTTAAGGAAGTATAATAGTCTGGAGAGACGATCCAGTCTTTTGTGTTTTTTTCTCACTAAATAAAAATTAGAAAAAAAAATAGAAACCAAGCTGAAATCTTCCTGAAGCATTCGTTGAGATCTATGCCCTTTCTTTCCAACCCATGATGGATGAAATGAGAGAAAAAGAGTTGTTGTGGAGTTATAGCGATGTAAGATCCTTGATGTATCTGACTTCATTTTCCACAATGTCAAAACATTTCATAAAACTTCTATGAAAACAACGGATCAAAGAAGATTTTTTTCCTCATATTATCAAGGCTCTAACTATTTCAAGATTGATAAATATTTACAGATACTGTACAAGAGTCGCAATTATCTCCTTTTCAGAAATAGAAATTTCAAAAAAATCCATCGTATATTGCTAATATGTAACCACGGGTAATTTTTTTTTTCAAAAAAAATATTTTATTGGTAGGTTGTAGAAGCTCTAATTGTGCCTAATCAATAGAGTTTGCATACAAGAATCTAGTGATGTCTAGGATTTACAATAGAGAGCAAATTGAGGCGTCTCATAAAAAAAAGATGGAGAAAAAGCGCATTCTTCTCTTTTTCGTCTTCTGTTGAAGAATTAGCGATTTTACTGTAGCAAAGATGCTGTTAGTCAGAAACAAGAAGTATAAATAATCAAAAAAAATCAGTAGAAATCTTAAAGAGAAAGCTATTTTAGCATTTTTCTTAATATCTTTTTAAAAAAAAAAAAAGCACTTCCTGAATTCCGCACAAAACGCCCATTACATACAGCGTTTCTAAATTTTAAATTTATAATTTTCTGTTTCCAAATTTTTTAATTGAGTTTCTAAATTTATGGACAAAAAAATGGGTAGAAGGTTGGTTTAAAAATATGTTTTAGAGGAAAAACCTTACCCTCCAAAATCCGGAAATTTAGAAACTCAATTAAATCGCAATTACAGTTACCTCAATTTATTTTTCGAAACGTGACGAAAATCTCAAAAATACTTGAATTACTGATTCAATACACAAAGAATTTCTTCGTAAACTTAGGATTTTTTATAAATAAATATTTTTGTGTATTGTTGATTAAATGATCGTCATTTTCAATAAAGTATCCTTAGGACGAAAATTAAACAGAGTGAATAGTTGTCTAAGGGAATAATCTTAATAATGCTAGGAGGTGATATAGCTATAATAATAAAGAATATTATTTGTAGAATTTAATAAAGATCAAAGAATAAAAAATAACCTCTATTTGATCTAGCAGCAATAGAAGAGTACTAAAAGTATTTTTCTGGAAGGATGCACCTAACGGCTGGCTTAGAGAGGATTAAAATGGCTATTATATTCTTATTGAAAGAACTTAGTGAGGATTACAGTAGCAATAAGCACACCAGTAAAAAAGAAAAGCAGCCAGCACACCAGTAAAAAGAAAAAGAAAGAAGAAATGGGAAAGAAAATAGGTAGGTGGATCCTAAAATAATGTGTTAAATCCGAATAAATTAAATTAATAATAATTAATAAATCCCAATTAATTAATAATTTCATTTTAAGCTTCTGAAGCTATTTTCAAATCTACTAGGAATCCAGGACATTAAAATACGTGAAAGAGTTTAGAAATTGTGTAGCGGGCAACGTAACTACTATGGATTGGTGGTCAGTGGCGGCCAATTGTGACTTTATTCATGATGTCGGAAGTGGGTCGTCGGCAGCCGCCTCGCCAACACGACGCCATAGTTCGAGTGGTTGGTGGTGGAGGAAGGAGTCCAGAGCTCGGCCCGGACCATGACAGCTGCGTGGATGTGTTTGGAGATCATCTGCCTACGATGAAGTTTACACCTACGTCAACTTTCTGATTGGAAAAATGAAAGATGTTGTACATTTGTCACCTGGCGTTGTCAATCTCTCACATGGATTCCTTCCGGATGAGATAGAGACACTGAGCGAAAACAAATTTTTCAAAGTCAAATTAAGCGCATTTAAGTCACGAGAAATTCTGAAAAATAAATCTCTAAAGAAATGTCTCAGTGATAAGATTCTTTCCCGGAAGAAAAAAGATGATTCCTACGCGTTTCTACATTTTTCCCTACGTCGACGAATACCGCCTATCACAACGATTGTTGACAATCCGTCAATCTAGCACCTTCCATACTTTCCTGCGTTCCTCAACGTTCTTCCCGCTCAATCACTTGGCACCTTTTGGAAAATTGACTTGTTGTCCGGTGAGGAAGCACAGAGGAATGGCTAGTAAACAACACAACAACAAAAAATAAACAACACAGCAGTCAACGTGATGCTAAGCAGACTATATAGCAATGAAGTCTCTGAGGAATTTTTTTTTAGGAAGGACATCATTTTTAAAAGAAAAAAATCCTCATTTGTCGTAGAACAGTCAGAGTGCAGCCATGAACTGAAGGATGAAATCCTTGGCGTTGATAAATTTCTCTGGGATACGCCAACGCGTTCCACTTCTGTACAGAACCGTAAAGGCTTATGAACCCGTACGTGGTCTGTGAAATTATTTGCGAGAGTCAGCCAGCACATCAAGCCAGCGTTCCTACCCTTCACCTCACCAAATCTGGCACAAATTCCTCAGAAAGTAAGAAGAAAAAGAAAGAAGAAATGGGGAAGAATATAGATAGGTGGATCCTAAAGTAATAGGATTAATCCGAATAAATTAAATTAACAATAATTAATAAATCCTAATTAATTACTAATATTATTTTAAGCTTTTGAAGCTATTTTTAAATCTGCACGTTGTGGACGACTCGAGTTATTCGCAAAAATCCGCTCCGAAAAATTTGAAGACTTCAAATTTCTCGGAAAAATCCCGGAAATTTCAATTCAACGTTGCCTCGAAAATTTTCATCAAAGCCCAAATTTTCCATTCCCTTTTTTCTCAAAAATTTTAATGTCTATCACATTAGGAGAAGGAGAAAACCTATTAGCTGTCGATTCTTCGAAAAACCTATCCTTGAAATCCCTTTTGGAGGAAAAATGACGTGCTTCAGTTGAGACGCAAGTACGTAGGGAAACAGAGGTAAATGAATAACTGTGAAAAACCTTAAACGGGACCTCATATCGCGCGGCCTGCGCGCTCATTTTCTTGGATTCGCTTCATTCCTGTGCTTTGCTTTTTTTCAGAAAGAAAAAGTTATTAAACCGGCTAGAGAGCGAAGTTTTAGTTGATTAAATCTTCTGCAGCACTTTTGCTTTTGACGTTCGGGATCATCCAGAATGACATGGCATGTCCATCCACTTACTGGTGAAAACCCCGTGAGGATTGATGTAGCTATGCAGACATCAAAAATGAAGTCTCTATCAAATAAGCAAAGTGGAATATTTCAAATTCCGCACTGGGACCATCACTGGGAAGGAGAGGGTATGAAATTACATTGGGGAGCGTGGAAAATCTTGAGATGGCATGAAACGTTTCAGCAGACTTGCACCTCCGGACTCACAGAAACCTTCTCGAAGAGTCTGAAATCTTTTCTTTTTTCTTTTCTTTTTTTCTAACGTTGCTAAAAAAAAAGTTACCGTGCACCTAAGCCCAAGCTTGTCGTTGTTCCCGTGAAAAAAAAAATAGAAAAGAAAAGAATTCCATTTGTTTTTCGTGAAAGGACCAGAAACAATAAGCAAAACCGTTCAGCACGCGGGATGAATGTGAAAATGAATGGACGGAGGCGAACATGGCTTACATGGGAATCGGAAAAGAAATCGTTTGTCAGAACTGAAATTCAAATTACCAGCACCCTGTCACTCATTTCGATAGTGCATTTTGCATTCGAAATAACCACCGAGAGGGAAAAACGAGAAACGAGACAATAAGGCAATATAATCGGAGAAAAGCGAACAAATGAAGAATTATGTAAGCGCTCCAATACGGTGCAGCATAATATTCAGTTATGGTGGTTTTTTTCCCCCTCTGCAAGTCCATTTAACGAAAATTGCTTTCCTCATTCGATTTCATCCTAGTAAATGAAGTTCGTTGGCATTAAAAACATGAGATAAGGTCAATTTAGTTGGAGAATGGTGAGCATAAATTGCTACAGTATCCCAGGACTTCAACTTCTTCCAACTATTTTTTTTCTTAATCCAAGATCCATACTTCTTCCAATTAAAGCTAAAAACCTAGAAATAGAAACTAGTTATCGAGCTATTTTTTCATCTACAGCACTTCAGCACATTTAAAAATTAGTCCTTACTCTTCCGCAATATTTTCTTTCTCACATTAAAATAAAAGGATGAGGGATGAAGTGGAAGGAGCTGACCAATTCTTCCAGGGATGCGCCCACGACTTCGATTTCAACTTGGAATTGTTTGAGGGGGTGGGAGGTAAACGATGTTGATGAATCCAATGTTTTCATCATCCCAGACAACTCTGGCACCAATTCATCGACCACTTAAGGAAGAAACGTTTGGTTTGCTCCAGGCCGGTTCCAAACAGTCGACCGTGTAGTCGCAACCGATCATTTTACCAACTGCACTACATTTTCCACAGTTGCTACAATGCTTTACCTTACCTCGCACCACACCTCAAATCTTAAAGGGTTTTAATGGATCCCACTACATGCCGCTTATGTCAAATTGAAAAACTTCAAAAAAAACATTAAGAATTTCAATGTGAAGCAGCTCGTTTGTGATATATCCACATTTTTACGGTGCTGTGCCAGTTCTGATTTGGAATTCGCATGAGAATATACTCATTTCTGCTCTGAGAAAGGGAAAGTTTCGAGTTCCTGGGTCGATGTTGATGTTCCTTTTTGCGAAGAATAGGAAGAATCACTTCCACTACAGTACACAGCAGCCACCACATGAAATACGAATCCAAACGATAGAGATAAGACAAAAGATGTTTCTTTTTTACTTGCTGTCACAAGAACGTCCTTACACCGCTGCACTATGGACGTAAATTTGCGTAAATCTCGCAACACGTACTTACTCAGTACATTTAAAAGGATAAGCGGTGGAATTTGTGGTGTTTTATAGGACGAAAGAAGGAAAATACACCCTAGAGAAATCAGAACAAACTTTTCAAACATAGAAACAACCGGAAGTGCTTCATCAGCGAAGAAGAGATTGTTGCCGAAGAAAAATATACTTTCCTAAGAAACAGGAAAAAAGTTCAAGCAAGCCTATTTGTGAATCAGGAAGAAGTTTCCAAGAGCGTTTAGCTTAAAATTTGCTCCAATTCCCTAGGGACCATCAAAGCACATAAGAAGGTTAGCTTTAAAACTGAGAAGAGATCGCGAAGCATCAGAAGACTCACTCGCCATTCCTCCCTATCCTCTCTTGATATTCCAAACAGTTGATTTCAAACTCTACAGTACTCCTCTAAGAAAAAAAAAGTTTCTAACGTAACAAATGATCTTTCCATTCGGATATAAGAAAAACTACAGAACTGTGGACTTACGATCTTCCAGATGACAAATACGCTTTGGATTTAGTGTCGCTGAATGCGCGTCCACATAAACGAACAACGAAAGACAACGGCGCAATATCTAGTTCTACCGTAATGATCACATGACCATAGTATAAGGAGGCGTGTTCTTTGTGCTACTCCATCGTGCTTACTCCAGTCGTGAATTCCGAAGCATGTGGTGTGATTTGATGGTCTCCGGGGGATTCAGTGAAAGGCAGCAAATTCCATGTTAAAGGCAGCGCACCAA